>NW_026126540.1:8340000-8940000 GCF_943737965.1 Phodopus roborovskii | reverse complement strand
TGATGACTTCATGTCTAGACTTAAGCTTTTAGTCTTGCTTTTGTTCAAAGGGTTTTAATATATAGGGTAAACAATCAATGCCAACATTTTAATTGCCCATGAGATCCTCTGAAACTTAGAAATATTTTCGTAAGAACACAAGTTCTATATAATTCTCATTCCATGTTAAAGCTCACATCGGTTTTTAGTACCTGCATTTTCTTCTATAAGCCATCAAAAATTTTGATAAGGCATGCTTTTCTGATTTTTAGGAAATTTAAAATTAAACATATATATTTTAATCTATAAATATATGTTATTTTAAAATTCTACTATGGTATTTTCTTTGTCTTCATAATAATTTAAATCCAAAAAGATATGTTCAACTAATTTTAACATCCAAATGATCAAAATTTTACTAATAGAAAAATTGTATACATTTCTTGCTGTATATTTCCTTTTTGTATGTGCATTAATTTTTTTTTTCATTTCTGACATAGAAAATATTCTAATATCAATGAGGCAGAAACCTAGTCAAAGCACTGTCATACTACAGTCAACATACTGTCAACATACTCTTGGTCTAAGAACAAAAGAGAAAAATAGCCCTCTAGTTTTGCAGAGAAATGTTGGCTTGTTTCCTATCCGTGATAGAATACAATGTGTAATGTAATTCTTTTCAAGTAATGTGATTGCTTTTTTGGATGAATTGGGACTGAAAAAAATAGATGAGAAAGAGAGTGGGGAATTCTGCTTACAGTTGGGTAAAATTGTTCAAGGGTATAAAATATATATATTCAAAATAAGACTATAATTTGGGCACCAGAGAAGCTTAATTAAAACTCATTTCAATGTAGGGAGAACATTATACTTAGACTTGTTCATACTTCCTAGTTAACAAATAAAATAGAAAATGAGGTTGGGATGTTCAATAAAATTACACCAAACCATGAAAATAAAGCTTATGCTTCAGCCATCTTAGACAAAATATGACTGGCATAGTTTGAAAGTATTTTTAATATATTAAACTTCTAAATCTTATATTTAATATTAATATTTGGCCTATTGTGGTGATCCTTTGTTTATGATGTAACAAATAAAGCTTGCATGAAGAGCAGAGAATAAAGTGGCCAACCACTAGAGAGTTCTCATCTCTGTCAATGCTCAAACTGAAGGGTCAATCCACTGAACCTCAGACTGATCCAGACAGCATTGCTTCTCAGCCTGCAATGAGCTCATGTCGCCTCCCACCTTATATTCCTCTCTAGTGCTGGAATTAAAGGAGTGGGATCCCAAGTGCTGAGATCACCTTTTTGTAAGCTCCGTGTCTATTCTAGACTGGATATATTTCATGTAGCTCAGGGTGACCTTGAACTAACAGTGTTCTGTCTGTCTTTGTCTCCCAAGTGCTGGGATTAAAGATAAATACCACCACTGCCTGGCCTCTATGGCTAGCTAGTGTGTCTACCTTTGCTACATTTGCATTCTGATCTTTAGGAAAGCTTTATCTTTCAGATCATGAACAAAGTATCACCACAGCTTTTGATGTTCTTTCTATACATATTATGTTCTACTGTAATAGCAATTTGATTCTTTTCTTTTCTTTTCTTTTCTTTTTTTTTTTTTTTTTTTTTTTTTTTTTTTTTTTTGACTGAGGGTATTAAGCATATAGCCACAAAATAGCACACAGACAAAACCAGCACATGGAAAAAATACCATCATTATAAAATTGGACATTTACAGTATCCACCAGAAAAACCTAAGCATTCTAATCATGGAATGAAGATCTTGCAACATCTGGCTCAATAACTGGAGAAGTCCAAATGAAACATCATGCAGGAGTTCCCAATCAGGAGATTTTCAGACACAACAGTATTCTTTCCATGAACTAGCTTCTGACTTACTTTTTACTCTGCACAGGCATTTTTATGCTGTGACTTAAAAAAAGGAACTTCTGCTCCAAACAGTTTACCCCCCAAGCTGCTCTCAAAAATGTATTGTTTCTTGCTGTTACCTGCTGTTTTAATTTCTTGCTATTACTGAACCTGGCCCAGAACAGAATTTAGGGTGACACTTGAAAGAAACAAGCTTGTGAGACAAAGTTTCCTTCTTGCCCTCAGAACTTGCTCTTAACAAGCACAAACAGTATTAAGCAAGTAGCACTCTGATTTGCATTTGCACTTGAAGTATCATAATTGTTTCACTAACTCCTGCCTCAGGAGTACCTTGACTAAGATAAATTTATTCAAGTTGTACCAATTGGTATGCTTCTATACTATCATTCTGAAATTAAGTGGGGCTAAATTTGTTATTTTCTTAAACTTTGGTTTTAGTACTCTGATGGGAGATGTCATTCTATATATGTTTCTCATACTGGTTAATGAATAAAGCAGTGTTGGCCAATAGGAAAGGAAGATAGGAGGGACTAGGAGACAAGGAGGAAATAGGAAGTAGGAAGGAGAGTCAGCATGGAGTGACTGGGGCAACAAGATGCCGGCCCCACTGCCTGGTAAGAAGACCACGTGGAAATACATAGAAATGGGTTAATAATTAAGATAGAGCTAGCCGATAAGAAACTAGTAACTGGCCAACAGAATTATATCAAATACAGAGTCTCTGTGTATTATTTGGGGCTGGCGTGACGGCGGGACAAGACCAGCGGTGGGACAAGACTGGCTGCGGGCAGGAATATCATACTCTGTGTGTCTGTGTATGTGTGTGTGTGTGTGTGCGTGTGTGTGTGTGCGTGTGTGTGTGTGTGTGCATGAGTACATGCATGTTTGTGACTGAAGGCCTGCAAAATTTCATGTGCACATCTGAGGTCAAATGCCCTTGGACTCCAGAATCAGGCATTGGAGTCACAAAAAACTGAATTTACAGATGTCTGGGAGTTACCATGTGGGTGCCAAGAGTAAACATGAGTCAACTTCAAGACTTATTTAAGACTTATTTGTCTCCACCCCCTAATTTTTAATTGATGTTAAAATGTGAGTTATTCTTCCCAAGATCAATTTAAGGTTTTATGACAGAATTGGGTTCTTTTTTTTTTTTTTTTTTTTCAGCGTGGCAAAGCTTTTATTTCTTCTTCTTTCTTATTAGAAGTGGGTTCTAAACAGAAAAGCAAACACTCAGATAGAAACATAACTTTAAAGTTAATGATTAAGAATTTCCAAAATTGGATGAATGATATTAATGTGAAGATTTGAGAAGTTTTGTTTTGTTTTGCTTTTTGAGGCAGGGTTTCTCTGTATTGCTTTGGAGCCTGTCCTGAAACTCATCTGTAGATCTGGCTGGCATCAAACTCACAGAGATCAGCCTGCCTTTGCCTCCCAAGTGCTGGGATTGCAGGTTTTATGCACTTGAAGCAGGATAATTACAAAGAAAATGCGACCCACACATATAAAATTCTTATGCAAAAAAAAGAATACCCTAAAATTATAGAAGCTCTACAGAATATATGTGGTTGTTAGGAATGACCATACTTCATTTTATTGTATTATCACTTTTATCATGTATTTTGTTTTTCAATGTTTGTTTTCTGTGTGTGTATAAGCTACAACATGATATTTAGATGTAACAAAGGAATTTGAGAATCATAATAATTACTAGTTTAATGCACTTAATCATTCTGTCTTCTGACTATAATTTTCATTTTCACTGTATACATTGGTTTAATAATGTCACTTTAAAAGTTAGTATTTCTTAAAGAAGTAATTTATTCCCTTTGTAATAACATCATCAATATATTTAACATCATTTTCTATTCTCTTCAAAGTGACATATTATGCCAGGCAGTGGTACCACATGCATTTTATCCAAGCATTCAGGAGGCAGAGCAGGCAGACCTCTGTGAATCTGGGGACAGTTTGGTCTAAAAAGATAGTTCAGGACTATTTTTTTTAAAAACAAATAAAAAAAAAGATAAAAGATAATTAAAAAATAAAAATGATGTATTATTAGAACATTTAAATAATGATAATCTATGGACTTAGTATGGAAAAACATACATTCACACACACGCAAATCCACACACAGTATTTATTTTTATCTCTGTTGTCAAATCTTTCAGAAATCTTGCTAAAAGTATCTGGGAAAATATATAGTCTGACTCTATTTTAACTAACTTCCTGAAAAGCCATTTTACTCTTTCCTCAAGTAACTTTTAAGGTATATTTTATTTGTTGTCAACCACTATGTGAAGAGCATATCTTTGAAGGTATAAGTACAATTGTAAAGATGGCTCAAGAGATTCACTGGTAGTGGTCAAAGCTAAGATGAACAGGTCATAACTTTATTTCTAGCTGCACAGATTATAAATGTATGGATGGAATTAAGCATACCTCGCCCGAACTGACAGCACATGATGGTTGGTGAAGAATGTCAGTCATACTTAATATTGTCTGATTAATAGCATTAATGAATGCTAATCACAGACATCACATTTTCAAGTTTACTAGAAGTATATGTGAAACATTTAAATACATAAAAATAACTTGTGTAAAATTTGAATTTGAGTTACTCAATCAAGTTAATTTTTAGTATGTATTTAAATATATCTTTAAACTTGTTTAAAACTGGAAGAATAACATTTACTCTTAATTAAGGCAGAGTCTCTCTCTATAGTCCCTGCTGACCTGGAGCTAACATTACATAACTATAAGAGTGAACAAATTTTTAGGTTTAGTAATATTGATATATATTTAATTAAATTGTTCTTTTTAAGCAGAGATATGACGTTTTCTTATTCTGTAAATTTGGGATGAAAAAAGTTAAGATATTATTACTTCCCTATGATATCAAACACATGTCAATCTAAACATTTTTCTTTACTTGAATGATTTTTTAATTAATTTCTTAAGTGAATCACTGATTTTTAGGTTTCACTTGTTTTCTTGTCTAGCATGTCTTTGAGATTTCTAAAAAGACTACTCAATTAAATACCTTCCAATATAGTAATTCACTGTGCATCATGAAGTGTCATATTTTGTTCTCTCTCTCTGAGGTGTGACATAGATTCCACACTGGAATTGTGTTTCCTTCAAACATTAATGTGTTAATATTCCTTCCAAATAATGATGTGTTATTCACATTAGTATAGCTATCTATATTCCTTATAATTTTTGTTTTATTTTTATTTTCTTCAATATTTCAATTATAATTAACAGATGGTTTCAAGAGTCAGCAACCACTTCTTAGAGAAATAAAGTGACTGCAGTTATATAAGATGAAAAGAAATAGATACAAACGGTTATTTTTTTTAAATTTATTTTATATAACAAAGTCCAATTAAATGAAAACAAACATTTATACACAATATTTGGGAATTTGGGTGTTGTTCTTTCCAAACTACTTCCTGCTGGTAAGGGGCGCTGTCATGGGGGGATTTGAAGAAGATTCAGAAATCCTGGCTGTAGTCTGTAAGGCTGCTTTGTCCAGCTGTTTTGAATGTAGGATCACCTCATACTCTGTTTCAGGCAGTCTGGCGTGATCAAACCACATTAGTCTGGAAGGAATCCACATCTTTTCATTTTCTGTGGAAACAAAAATAGAAATCCTTTGCCCAGTGACTTGTCCTTGAACTTAAATTTTGGAGTCAAAGCATTTTTTTAAATTTAATTTATTATTTTACATATCAATCCCAGTTCCCTCTCCCTTCCTCCCTCTCCTTCCCTCTCTCCCTCCCTCCCTCCTTCCTTCCTTCCCTTCCTCCTTCCCTCCTTCCCTCCCTTTTACCCTCTCTGCCCTCTCACATGCACTCTAACCACCCTCCCCTCCCATCCCCCCACCGCAATTCCACATGTAGGGGAATGCCATCCAGTTGTGGTCATGTAGATCTGACAGGTCATGTGAAGTAGGGACTAGAGCTTCTCTCCTGCCTCTAGATTAAGGCAGTTATCCCTCCATGGGGATGTGTTCGCAAAGTCCTTTTGTGCACCAGGGATACATCCTGGCTCCACTGTCTGAGGTCCCTTAGACTGCTCAGTCCTTCTGGCTGAGACCCATATTTAAGGGGGACTGAGTCAGTCCCATGCTGGCTTCCCAGCTATCAGTCTAGTTGCCATTAGTTCCTCCTTGTTCAGGTAAGCTGTCTGTATGTGTTTCTGCTGCTTGGTCTTACAAACGGTTATTTTATAAAGTGCCATATCTTAAAGCTAAGAGTAGGTACAACAGTAGATCAACGATAGCCCAATATTTCAGTGTGATTTCCCTGGTTCAGCAATGTACCTTAACTACAAAGTAGACAGTACAGTCTGGTTTTATTTGAAGATTCAGTTAGTTTGTTTAAATTTTTCAAAATTTAATTATTCCTAGTGCCACTGTGTGTGTGTCTGCGTGCATAAACACATGTATTTAGTATATGTATGGAAGTATGGATGTCCCACATGTAGATATTCTCAGACAAATTTGAGGAGTCATTTTTCTTCCTCCACCTTTAGATGTGTTCTTAGAATCCAGTTGAGTCTGTAGGCTTTACCTGTGCACCCATAGCACCATCTAAACTGCCCAAAACCTTTTATTAAGAGGTAATTATTTTTATGTGTTACATTTGTCTTCTCATTTAAATTTATCATTGTCTTATTCTTCTTACATGTTGGACAGAGATTTCTGAGAACTGACATTTCTACAAGGTCTGTAGAGCTGGTATTCTCTTTATTTTCACACTGATTTTAAATAATTGCTATGAGATCCCTTGTTATGCTTTTCTGTGTTATTGTACTCACAGAATTTTGGGAGATCTTTTTCCTTGTATATGTACAACCTTAAGATTGATCTTCAACTTTGGATCATCTGGACATAATGGCATATACCCATAATCATTGTGCCAGGGAGGTGGATGCAGAAAAATTATCTGTTAAGGTTGTTCTTTGCTACACAGAGAGTCAGGGCCAGCCTAGTTTACATTCAACTTTGTCTAAAAAAAAATTTCTTTCAAAAATATTTTTTTGGAAAATTCTAGATCATATATGTTCTTTCCATTCTTGCAGATTTTTAAATTTTTGTAAAATTTTCATCTTTATAATGACATATTTGTAAGTTAGTATGGATGAGCACATGTTACATTCAGCATCCTGAAGAAGAGCCATTATACTTTTATAATTTTAAATATTAAATCAAAAATATTAAATATTAAAATATAAAGATTATATATCTTGTATGTTACAGGCTGCAACGTTGGACTCATTTCCTTTTTTTTTTTTTTTTTTTCTTCCTCTCTTTGTTTTTTTTTTTTTTTTGTTGGCTTGTTGCAAAACTGATTTTTATTTTGGTGTCTGACTGAAGGAATCTCATTTGTAATCATGATGGAATTCACAGTGTGTTGTCAAATTTATGCTTAGAAATGTCTTTGTGTAGGGGATTTTCGAAAGAGATGTAAACATACATTACTTTCCCAGCACATATCTCCATTCTTCCTAGAGGAAAAGAAGAAAGCCAAACACTCAGTAAACCCCTTGAAAACAACATATAAATGGTTAATAGCAGTGACCAGCCTGACCTAATAGGGATGATGGCGAGAAGAAATTGAGGGAAACAGCATGCCTTCAGAGGTGATTATTGAAAACATTGTTGAACATAAAACTAGGCACTGATTTCTGGAGTGAGAGCAGATCATTACTGCAACAATTGACTGGGGCAGTGTGGTTGGTTAATATTTTCATTAGTGCAAAGTAACCCAATGCAGAACTCAGACATTAACTGAAATAAGATATATGGTCAGAGTGCAAGAGGTACTATTCCAGCCACACTATACTTCTTTTATTGTATCATTTTGTTTGTTAGATTATTTGATTTCTTAAATTATTCTTTTACTTCCTTGAGCCCATTTCACTTCACAAAGTACAAACAGCAAATCTTCATGGAAGTCCTTTGTTCCATGGGGATCTTTAGACATTCACAATATTGGCATGAGAATATATCAAGCTTAGCTACTGTTTTTCACTGTCTGTCTTAGGAATATTCCTCAACTTTCTCCTGTCTGATATCTCCTCCTCCTTGAAACCTACAATTTCTTCATGTATAGGGTGCCTATAAATGAGATGAACTGGTCAGTGTCAGAGTTAATCTCAGACAAACCTAAATCAATTAACTATAAAGAACATAATGTATGTCAACAACCAAATTTCTGAATCATCTACAAAAGTACACACAGATATTGAGATGAGAGAAAGTGGAGAGTTTTATAATCAGTGTATAATGTCTGGGGATAAGAGCAGTTGTAATAAGGCTTTTGACTTGTTTAGACACAAATGGGTAGCATTTTCAGATTTACTCAATTTCAAGTGCCTAATACTCTAATGGTTTAGCTTTTTTTAATGACAGATTTTCTTCCCTGAAATTTTAATTAGTTGTTAACAACTTCAAGTAGCTTTCAACAATCATTCTCATTCCTAATGTTTGCCAAATAAATCAGGAGAGGATCACAGTGGCAGATGCTTCAAATTCCAATGAGTAACTCTTCATGAGTTTGGAGTCTTTTAAAATCCTCTGGAAAACAGATGCAGTTGGTGTTTATCCAGCTACTTGGTGACATAGGAGAATGCTCATATCTGAAGCCATTTCAAATCTTATGTTGATAATTTGTTTATTAAATACAGCACACAAAGCTAATTTTTTCAGTATCTCACAATATAGTTTCAACATCATTTTTTTTTTTTATTGATGTTCTTTCTTCTGTTAAGCATGTTACTTGCTCCCTGATTTCACACTCAAACAATAACTTGCAGTCTGTTCTCTAAAATAAAAAACTATGTTGGCCAAGACATCAAGTCAGAATCCTTTAATCCCAGAACACTGGAAAGAGGGACAGGTAAGTCTACATGAGTTCAAGACTATCCTTTTCTATTTTGAAAATTGTAGGCTAGTCAGGGATATATAGTGAGATCTTGTTTCAAAAACAAAAACAAAATCATTCACATCATTTAGACATATTTTGGCTCATTATTTATTATTATGCATGTATATACATGTACATATTTATTTAAGTGTATATATGCATTTTAATCTTAATTTTTCTACTAGAATGTGAATTGCATTTTCCTTATTAACCTATAGTCATAAAAATACTTAATGGGGTTCTTTAAAAGATGTATTATATTGCTGGAAATGTAGCTCATGATAGTGGTACTGTTTACTTTGAATGTATGAAGCACATAAATGTATGAGATTTATTCTTAGTAACAACAACCTATCTCTTTTCCAATATCAGCATATTGAATATATCCTTGAGAAGTGGAAGACAAAATTCAAAGAAATTATTTAACAAAACTATCATGTATGAAGGTAATCCTGGTTGTAAATTAAAGACTCCTGGAAAAAGGGAATCTCAATTTAGGACTTCATCATATTAGAAGGTAGGCATGTCTATGGGTGTTTTCTTTTTTACTAACTGAAAAAGAGGTCCCAGTCCACTAGTAGAGGATATATATATATAGAATGGTAAAATAAAATGGGAAACTCTGTATAAAACTTTTAGTTCTCGGTAATAGATATATTTTGTTATATCTACACTATGTTACTCTCATTATCTTTATGTATCTCAACACCAACCTAAATGAGTGTGTTGTCACCAGATATTATACACTAAGAAAAAGAATAAGTATTGATGGGAGGTGTCATTCTGTAAATATGTTTCTCATATTGGTTAATGAATAAAGCACTGTTTACCTATAGGAAAGCAAGATAGGTGGGACTAGGAGACAAGGATGATTACAGAATTAATAGGGAGGAGTTCCAAGATGGAGGGCCTACAGGGTAGGATGTTGGTCTCTCTCTCTCTGGTAAGATGAGAACACATGGAAGTATTTAGATTAATAGAAATGGGTTAATAATTAAGACAGAGCTAGCTGATAAGAAATGCTAATAACAGGCCAACAGCATTATATCTAATATAGGGTCTCTTTGTGTTATTTGGAGCTGGTGCAGCAGTGGGACTAGGCAGCAGGGAAAAACATACTCAAACATAACTCTTCAATAAAGGAAACAAAACAATAATTATAGGCATTATGACAAAATATCCAACAATATTATTCTTAATGAGACATTTATGAACAAATTAAAACTTTCCACATTTTGTGCTTTTTGTGAAACTAGAAAAGGACAAATTATGTATATTAAAACATTGGTGGGGCATTGATGGCTCATTCCTGCCTTTAAATTCCAGCACTCAGAAGGCAGAGGCAGGTGGATCTCTGTGAGTTCAAGGCCAGCCCTAGTCTACAGAGCAAGTTCCAGAACAACCTGGAACTAACTAAGATATGGTGTAATATAGATGTAGTAAAATGGCATCGTACAACAAACAACACATATAAAGGACACACACAAACACAAAAAGAAACAAAAGAGAATTACAATGTGATTACTCAATGTATTTCAAATGGATATAAGATATGTGTGAAAACATATTATGTAATGGCTTCTATAATAATGATTATTTTGGATCTTTTTAAAGGATGAAAATAGAAAGATTTAAGGCCACCTAGATCTACCCAAGAGTGAATCATTCTAAAAGATAATTACAGCTCACACATTTATTCCAACATTTGAGAAGTATATAAGAGAGAAGCAAAGTCTTAGTAGATCCATTCAATCTCCAGTCACTCTGAAGAGAGGTTACAATCTGAGGCTTGGTGAGAGTTCATTGAGACAGGACCAGTCCATTCAGCCTGAGGTAGAGGTAAGAAGCTAGTGGCCAGCTGCTTTGCTTTTCTGATATTCAGCTTGAAGCCCAGTATCAATCATGTGTCATTCATTTATTTGTGCTATATAAAATCTCAATTAGCAACTTACTGTGCAATCTGGCCTCCAAATTAAAATACATGAGTACTAAAAATCTAGTAAGTCCAATCTTTGGAGACACACTAATTTAGTTATGTCAATTCTTTTTTTTATTTTTATTTTTTTTTATTTTTATTTAATTTTATATAACAAAGTCCAATTAAATGAAAACAAACATTTATACACAATATTTGGGAATTTGGGCGTCGTTCTTTCCAAACTACTTCCTGCTGGTTAGGGGTGCTGTCTTGGGGGATTGGAAGAAGATTCAGATATCCTAGCTGTAGTCTGCAGGGCTGTTTTGTCCAGCTGTTTGGAATGTAGGATCAGCTTGTACTCTGTTTCAGGCGGTCTGGCGTGATCAAACCACATTAGTCTGGAAGGAATCCACATCTTTTCATTTTCTGTGGAAACAAAAGTAGAAGTACTTTTCCCCAGTAACTTGTTTTTCAACTTAAATTTTGGAGTCAAAGCATTTTTTTTTAATTTATTATTTTACATGTCGATCCCAGTTCCCTCTCCCTCCCTCCCTCCCTCTTTTCCTCCCTTTTGCCCTTTCTGCCCTCTCCCATACACTCTAAACACCCTCCCCTCCCAACCCCCCACCACAATACCATATGTAGGGGAATGCCATCCAGTTGGGGTCATGTATATCTGACAGGTCCTATGAAGTAGGGACTAGGGCTTCTCTCCTATCTCTAGAATAAGGCAGTTATCCCTCCATGGGGGATATGTTTGCAAAGTCCTTTTGTGCACCAGGGATACATCCTGGCTCCACTGTCTGAGGTCTCTTAGACTGCTCAGTCCTTCTGGCTGAGACCCATATTCAGGGGGGGTCCGAGTCAGTCCCCTGTTGGCTTCCCAGCTATCTGTCTAGTGGCCCTTAGCTCCTCCTTGTTCAGGTAAGCTGTCTCTATGTACTTCTACCGCATGGTCTTGTCCTCTCCATCTGCTTCTGGGTTCTAGTTCAACTCAGTGTTTATGTATGGGTGTTTGCTCCTGTTTTCAACAGGCATTAGTTGAGGACACCATGGAGAAGTTAGTTGTTGATCTCACTCTCCGGGAAGGGCATTTATGATAGCCTTTCCAAGGGAGATGAGATTGTTAGTTGGGAGCAGTCTTGTAGTTCCCTCGACCTTTCTTTGTGTTCAACTTTATCTTCAAACCAATATTGGCTCCCTCTTTTATGTTCTCTCTCTCTCTCTATCTCTGTCTCTCTCTCTGTCTCTCTCTCTCTCTCTCTCTCTCTCTTTTTCCTATTTTCCATTCCTAACCAGGCTCAATCCTCCTGGTCGCACATGCCTTCCTCTCCTCCCTCTCATTTTCTCCTACTTCTCTCTCCATTAGCTATCCTCCCCCACTTTACCTAAGGTCTGGGGGACTTGTCCCTGCCCAGTTCTGTGAGGGAATTTATATGAATCTCTTAAAATACAACTTGTATCCTAGTTCCTCTGGTGATGTGAATTATAGGCTGGTGATCATTTGATCTAGTTCTAAAATCCATATATGAGTGAGTACATACTGTGTTTCTCTTTTTGTGACTGGGTTACCTCATTCAAGATGGTTTCTTCAAGTGCCATCCACTTGCCTGCGAATTTCAAGATACCATTATTTTATTCTGCAGAGTAGTATTCCATTGTGTAGATGTGCCACATCTTCATTAACCATTCTTCAATTGAGGGGCATCTAGGTTGCTTCCAGGTTCTTGCTATTACAAATAGTGCTGCTATGAACATAGTTGAACAGATGGCTTTGTTGCATTGATGTGAATCCTTTGGGTATATGCCTAAGAGGGGGATTGCCGGGTCCTGTGGTAAACTAATTCCCATTTTCCTGAGGAACCGCCATACTGATCTCCAAAATGGCAGTATGAGTTTGCACTCCCACCAGCAGTGGAGGAGTGTTCCACTTTCTCCACATCCTCTCCAACATAAGTCATCACTGGTGTTTCTAATTTTAGCCATTCTGGCAGGGGTAAGATGGTATCTCAAAGTTGGTTTGATTTGCATTTCCCTGATAGCTAAGGATGTGGAGCATTTTCTTAGGTGTCTTTCAGCATTTTTGATTTCCTCCATTGAGAATTCTTTCTTCAGTTCTGTACCCCATTTTTTAATAGGGTTATTTGGTGTTTTGTTGACTAGTTTCTTGAGTTCTTTGTATATTTTGGAGATCAGCCCTTTGTCGGATATAGGATTAGTGAAAATCTTTTCCCAGTCAGTGGGCTGCCGTTTGGTCTTGTCAACTGTGTCCTTTGCCTTACAGAAGCTTCTAAGTTTGAAGAGGTCCCATTTATTAATTGTTTCTTTCAGTGTCTGTGCCCCTGGAGTTATGTTCAAGAAGCGGTCTCCTATACCAATTTGTTCAAGGGTACCTCCTACTTTCTCTTCTAAGAGGTTCAATGTGGCTGGATTGATGTTGAGGTCTTTGATCCATTTGGACTTGAGTTTTGTGCATGGCAACAGACATGGGTCTATCTGCAGTCTTCTACACACCCTCATCCAATTGTGCCAGCACCATTTGTTGAAGAGGCTGTCTTTGCCCCATTGTATAATTTTAGCTGTTTTGTCGAAAATCAGGTGTTCATAGGTGCATGGATTAATATCAGGATTTTCAATTCGATTCCATTGGTGTACCTGTCTACTTTTATGCCAATACCAGGCTGTTTTCAGAACTATAGCTCTGTAGTAGAGCTTAAAGTCAGGAATGGTGATGCCTCCTGAAGTTCTTTTATTGTACAGGGTTGTTTTGGCTATCCTGGGTCTTTTGTTTTGCCATATAAAGTTGATTATTATCCTTTCAAGGTCGGTGAAGAATTGTTGTGGGATTTTAATGGGGATTGCATTGAATCTGTAGACTGCTTTTGGTAAGATTGCCATTTTTACTATGTTTATCCTACCTAACCAAGAGCATGGGAGGTCTTTCCATTTTCTGGTATCTTCTTTAATTTCTTTCTTTAGAGTCACAAAGTTCTTATTATATAGATCTTTTACTTGTTTGGTAAGCGTTACACCAAACTTTATGTTGCTTGTGGCTATTGTAAATGGTGATGTTTCTCTGATTTCTTTCTCTGCCTCTTTGTCGTCAGAAAAAAATAGGGCTACTGATTTTTTTGAGTTTATCTTGTATCCTGCTAGTTTGCTGAAGGTGTTTATCAGCTGTAGGAGTTCCCTGGTAGAGTTTATTGGGTCGCTTATGTAAACTATCATATCATCTGCAAATAGAGACAGTTTGACTTCTTCCTTTCCAATTTGGATGCCCTTGATCTCTTTTTGTTGTCTTATAGCATTAGCTATAACTTCTAGTACGATATTGAAGAGATATGGAGAGAGAGGACAGCCTTGTCTTGTTCCTGATTTTAGAGGAATTGGCTTAAGTTTCTCTCCATTCAGTTTGATGTTGGCAATTGGTTTGCTGTATATTGCTCTTATTATGTTTAGGTATGTTCCTGTTATCCCTGACCTCTCTAATACCTTTATCATGAAAGGGTGTTGAATTTTATCGAAGGCTTTTTCTGCATCTAGGGAGATAATCATATGGTTTTTCTTTTTCAGTTTGTTTATATGGTGGATCACGTTGATAGATTTTCGTATGTTAAACCATCCCTGCATTCCAGGTATGAAGCCTACTTGATCATGGTGGATGATTTCTCTGATGTATTTTTGAATTCGGGTTGCCATTATTTTATTGAGTATTTTTGCATCGATGTTCATCAGGGATATTGGTCTGTAGTTTTCTTTCTTAGTTGTGTCTTTGTGAGGTTTGGGTACCAAAGTTATTGTGGCCTCATAAAAAGTGTTTGGCAATAAACCTTCTGTTTCTATCTTGTGGAACAGTTTGAGGAGTAGTGGTATTAGTTCTTCCTTTAATGTCTGGTAGAATTCTGCACTGAATCCATCTGGCCCTGGACTTTTTTTCGTTGGAAGGCTTTCGATGACTGCTTCTATTTCATTGCGGGTTATAGGTCTATTTAAGTTGTTTGTCTGTTCTTGATTTAATTTTGGTAAGTGATAGTTATCCAGAAACTTGTCCATTTCCTTTGAATTTTCAATTTTTGTGGAATACAGATTTTCGAAGTATGACCTGAAAATTGTATGGATTTCCTCTGTGTCTGTTGTTATGTTCCCCATTTCGTTTCTGATTTTGTTAATTTGCATGTTCTGTCTCTGCTTTTTCGTTAATTTGGATAAAGGTTTATCTATGTTGTTGATTTTCTCAAAAAACCATCTCTTTGTTGCATTGATTTTTTTGTATTGTTTTCCTGGTTTCTATTTTGTTGATTTCAGCCCTCAAGTTGATCATTTCCTGGTGACTACTCCTGCAGGGTGAATTCGCTGCTCTCTGTTCTAAGATTTTCAGGTGGTCTGTTAATTCTCTTATGTGACTATCCTCTGTTTTCTTCATATGGGCACTTAGTGCAAGGAACTTCCCTCGTAGCACTGCTTTCAAGGTGTCCCATAAGTTCAGGTATGTTGTATCCTCATTCTCGTTGAATATTAGAAAGTCTTTAATTTCTTTCTTTATTTCTTCTTTGACCAAGGAGTGGTGCAATTGCACATTGTTAAGTTTCCATGAGTTTGCAGGTTTTCTGCTATTTGTGTTGTTGTTGAATTCCAATTTTAAAGCATGGTGGTCTGATAAGATACAGGGGACCAATCCTATTCTCTTGTATCTGTTGAGGTTTGTTATGTCTCCTAGTATGTGGTCGATTTTAGAGAAGGTTCCATGTGGAGCAGAGAAGAAGGTATATTCTTTTGTCTTTGGATGGAATGTTCTATAGATGTCTGTTAGCCCCAGTTGAGACATAACTTCTGTTAATTCTTTTGTTTCTTTGTTGAGTTTCTGATTTGTGGTCCTGTCTAGTGTTGAGAGTGGTGTATTGAAGTCTTCCACTATAAGTGTGTGAGGTTTTATATGAGCTTTGAGTTTTAGTAGTGTTTCTTTTACGAATGTTGGTGACTTTGTATTAGGGGCATAGGTGTTCAGAATTGAGACTTTGTGTTGATGGATTTCTCCTGAGATGAATATGAAATGACCGTCTTCATCTCTTTTGACTAGTTTTGGTTTGAAGTCTAACTTGTTAGATATTAGGATAGCTACGCCTGCTTGCTTCTTATTTCCATTTGATTGGAAAATCTTTTCCCAACCCTTTACCCTGAGGTAATGTCTATCTTTGGAGCTAAGATGTGTTTCTTGTATGCAGCAGAAGGATGGATTCTGTCTTCGTATCCATTCTGTTAGCCTGTGTCTTTTTATAGGTGAGTTAAGACCATTAATGTTGAGGGTGAGTAAGGTCCATTGATTGTTGATGCTTGTTTGGTTTAGGTTTGTTGTTGGCAGTGGTATTGTGAATACATTTGTTCTGCTTCACCCTAGGTTTCTGGTGTAGTTGTATTATCTGTTGCCTACATTTTTGTGGGCGTAGTTACCTTCCTTGGGTTGGAATTTTCCTTCCAATACTTTCTGTAGGGCTGGATTTGTAGATACATATTGGGAAAATCTGGTTTTGTCATTGAATATCTTGTTCTCTCCATGTATATTGACTGAGAGTTTGCTGGATATAGTAGCCTAGGTTGGCATCCGTGTTCCCTTAATACTTTTAGAACATCTATCCGGGACCTTCTGGCCTTGAGGGTTTCCATGGAGAAGTCAGGTGTAATTTTGATAGGTCTGCCTTTATATGTTACCTGTCCTTTTTCTTTCGCTGCTCTTAATATTCTTTCTTTATTCTGTATGCTAGGTGTTTTGATTATTATATGTCGAGGGGTCTTTTTTCTTTGGTCCAGCCTATTTGGGGTTCGGTATGCTTCTTGTACTTTCATGGGCATGTCCTTCTTCAGATTTGGAAAGTTTTCCTCGATGATTTTGTTGAATAAGTTTTCAGCACCTTTGAGCTGGGCTTCCTCACCTTCCTCTATGCCTATTATTCTTAGGTTTGGCCTTTTCATGGTGTCCCACATTTCTTGGATGTTGTGTGTTAAGGATTTGTTGGATTTATGGTTTTCTTTGGTCGATGAATCTATTTCTTCTAGTTTATCTTCTGCGCCTGAGATTCTCTCTTCCATCTCTTGAATTCTATTGGTTATGCTTGTGTCCGTGGTTGCCGATTTTTTGCCCAGCTTTTCAATTTCCAGCTTTCCTTCCATTTGTGTTGCCTTTATTTTCTCAATTTCGGTTTTCAAATCTTGAACCGTTTCCTTCACCTGGTTAATTGTTTTTTCTTGGCTTTCTGTACTTTCCTTAAGGAATTTGTTCATTTCTTCCACTTTTTTGTTTGTTTTTTTCTTCCATTTCTTTAAGGGATTTTCTCATATCTTCTTTGAGGGCCTCTATCATTTTTATGATGGTGATTTTTAAATCGCACCCTTCTGCTTCCTCTGCTTTGTTTTTGTTTTCCATTCTAGTTGGTGTAGATTCCCTAGATTCTGGTGGTGTCATGTTTGTCTTTCTGTTGTTAGGTGTTCTCTTGTATTGCCTTCTTCCCATAGTTTCTTCCAGTAGGTGTTGGTGGTGTCTCTTCCCTCTCTCTATGGTCCTTCCCCGATGGGCTTATGTGGATCAAAGATTCAATGTCTGTAATTCTGTGTGGTCCAAGCTCTCTAGGAGGTTTCTCTGCTGACAGAGATCCAGGGATGGGGTCAAGTATGAGGATCCAGAAGAAGATGTCAGCAGGTACTCACAGTGGTCCTCTGGCCAATAGCTCTGGCCAACAGCTCTGGCCAATGACTGGCAGAAGAGGACGAGGGCTGAGCTTGAACTTGAGAAGGTTTTGCAGGGTAGTGGGATCTCACTGGAAACTGGCGCTATCCAGCTGAGACCTTGTTCTTTGGCAGGGGCCCGGATTTGGGGGTCAAGGATCTTGCCTGCAGGAACTCCGAGTGGACCCGCAGAGATCTAGTTATGTCAATTCTGTGTGCTTATTGTTTTAACCACTAATGGGGTGGAGGCAAGTATTCATTGTATAATATTACCAAAAGAATAAGTCATCATATACATGTAAATGATAACATAATATAAAAATATTTGGGGAATAATTTTAAGGTTAAACTCAAGAAAACAGTGTAATTCTTATCTTTTCTCTGTTCTTTCATTGATGGGGATTTTACATTGTTAGATAATATATTTATTAATCTTTCTTAAGTATGTTGAATAGGAAAGAAAAAGTGCTGAGATTTCTCCTTTAAACACTTTCACACGTGTTACCATTTCTTTTTCATTATTATATGTTATATTATAAATATATATATATTATAAATATAATATGAAAGTATATATTTTCATTTTATATATATATATATATATATATATATATATATAACATCAAGGCATCATGTATATTTGAATATCTATAGCCTAGGCTTTATTTGCATTTTTATTTTTCACTTTACTTAAAAATGTAATTACTTTCAATATAAATTTCTTATTGATTTTACTAAAAATGTATCCATTGTCTCATCACAGGATACCCATGAGGTTGAATATATAGACAGTTTTACACATTTATTGAGAATTGAAGACATACAGATGATGATTAAATTAGGATAAAGCATAGAGTAAAAAAAAATAGGATTAGAAAGAAAACGATTAATTTCCATTTCCTCATAGTCTATTAAAACATGAGCAATGGTGTCTCAGAAAAAAAAGCAAAACAGAAAGGAGCCCTTGGAGATAAGGAAAGTAGTTCGTCTTTTTCTTCACCAGTTTTTTAACAAAAGAAATGAAGAGATAGCTGTGTTTTCTAATGCTCCAGCAACACACATGCAGAGTTTAACCTGCATTGAATGACTGCCTAGAGAGACAGATAGCAACAGAGCATTATTGAACCAAACTAAAACAGGTATTAGATTTCTACCATTTAGAATTATTGGAACACATTCTGGTATTGTGTGGTGTTTGAAATATTTTATGGATCACAGTTTTCATGTATTCATAGGCAGATTTACTCATTTACATTCTGGCCCAATTCGTGAATAAAGCAAATGAAAGAGAGTGAAGAAATGAGCTGTCTTTTTCCAATTCTTACAAAGCCAGAGGTATTCAAATAACTCTTAAAAGCCATAAAAGTTCTTATAAATAAAGGTGGATAAATCATCTTAACTAGATCATTTTCTTAGTAGAAGCTCGTAAACATCTAACCTAAAGAGATTCTTCAGTGATTGTCACCACTTTCTTGACCTTTTAGTAGAATAAGTTTTCAGAAAAAAGACTATCAAAATATGTTACTGAAATTCAAAAGGAAATCTACATTTAAAAACTAGGAAAGGCTAAGACACTTAAATTCTGAAACACTGTGCTTTTTCCCCCCACTGAGTAAAATTGCTTTGATATGGCAATTTCAGAATTTAGACATTTTAAATTTGTTAAAATATATCAAGCTGAGTTTTTTTTTTTTCTTATTTTACATAAGGATCCCAGTTCCCTCTCCCTCCCTTTCTCCCTCCTATGTCCCCCAACCACCCTCCAATCCCATCTCCCCCACTCCACAGAGGGTGATTATTGTCACTATTTTTTTGTATTGTTTTGTTTGTTTAAAATATGTACATTAGCTACTGTGTTAATAATTGGGAGACAAGAAGACAATATATTTCAAAGTCAATAACTGTATAATTGTTTATCAAAAAACTAAAGGGGAGAAGAGGGGAAAGGAAGAGATTGAAAACAGTGTGAAGCTGCTTTGGACATTTATCTTTTGCTAGGAAATTTTTGAAAATTGATACAAAAGCCTTTGTTTTGCTGTTTCAGTTAAAGTAATTCCCCTGGCATTTATCTGCTGCCTTCCAACCATAGGCCCAGTGACATAAGTTTCACCTCCCTAGAAGCTGGGATTAATGTAATTTGCCACTATACAGCATTAATGTAAAATTTTAAGAAAAACCATGTTTATAAACTTGGTAAGCTATGTTTTGTTTTATAAATTACAATATTACTGAGAATCCAAAGAACTTGCTTGGAATTTACATTAGTATTTTAAAACAGAGAAAGAAAAAAAAATAGAATTTAATAAAACTGAAAAGAGTACTTTAAAGGAATGGAAAGCAAAACAATTTTGGAAATTTATCATTTGTTAAATTTATTTGCATTTCATATCAGATCACTAGTTTCTCTGTTAATTAAATGAAAAGTAGTACATAAATTTCAGAGAAAAGATAAAATAAAGCTGAAAATCTATTCCAAAGGACTTAAAAATTGCTTCCTAAAAGGAAAGCCGCAGATCTATATGACCTCTTAATTAACTAAGGTTATTTACAGCATTGTTTATTATTTTTTTAAAAAAATTATTTTATAGTATTGATATATTCTAAAACTTGACAATTTAGGTATATGCATTTCAACTAATTTGGGGGGAAATTAATCTATTTTGAAGTAACTACACACACCCAAAAATGCATGTAATCATAACCTGCAAAGTTTCCCCCTCAAGCCTATGCATTTTGTTTTACTTGTTTGTATTTGGTTTATGTTTTATTTTGTTCTATTTTAATAAGGGGATGTTTGATCTGGGATACAATGTATTTTGCCATTTTCAAGATTATAATCTGAATTGTTAAATATAGAATACATATTGTGTGATGATCTCTGGATTGAATTCACTAACACAAATTTTATATTCATTGAGTTACAAGGAAAAAACACTGGAGACATCACTGATGGAAGAATGACTACTATCAAAAATACAAACTATAAGAGCCCTAGTGACAAGCTTATAATCAGCTATTATTTTGGAAGAAACTACAGGACAGTAGGAGATTATTTTCTTTTGCCCACTTCAATGATCTGTGATACCATTAAATTATGTATTTGTTAAAATTGCATTTATGTTCTAATAATCTTTTCATCAAAGCTTGGATGTTATTTTCATAATTTAATATAAAATGTAAATATATAAAGGATGCCAGAAGAATGCCTCAAAACTCTATGATGTTTGGAATAAAAAGTAGTAAAAGTGAAATGGGAAATTGGAAGAAGACAAATAAAAGAAACTGCACTTACTTCTCGATTAAACCTTAAAATAAGGGCTTGTAGTAGAAGTCAAGTGGTGGAATATACATAACATGCATTACGTTCTGAGTTCAGACTCCAGTACAGACACTGTAGGTACACTATATGTCCATTAATACAAACAAATACAAGGCTCAGGATAAGGTTTAGTGCTACAGCAAATGTTTGGTGTGCATTCAACTGTGATTTTCTTCCCTAAAATCTTTCTTTTTGTCCCTATTTCTATCTTTTTCTCTCTAACACACACACACACACCCACATACAAACACACACACACACACACACACACACGTGCACATACAACATGCACACACACACGTAAAAGTGCCACATTATGCAGTAATTCTACACCTGAATATACATGACCCCAAATCAAAATTAGAATCTCAAACTGGCACCTCCATTCTCATGTGCACTGTGAAATAGAGACGGTAGATCCACCTCTATCTTGAGCACCAGACATATGCTGTGCACTGTTGCAGCACTGAAGAAATAAGATAAAATAACCATAAGTATTAATTAATGACAAGTCTTCTGAGTTCTTGATGCCCAGTTCCCATAAACAAGCATGAACATTGGGGGATAAAACATTGTGATGGCCTACTTGACAGTTGGCAGTTGTTCTTTGCTGCCCTGTTGCCTTGACCATAAAATATATCAGTCACAACCATTTGAGGTACCTTATGGCCATTTCCACCATTTATAATACTCCTTAGGTTCACTTTCAAATCTGCTTAACTATCACAGCTGACAGTTCAAACCAGGGGGTGTTGCCTCAAACACGACTATGTCAAATAACCCATGCCAATGAGTTTTCTCAAAATGTAGTTTTAAACTCTACAATATAGTAATTCCACTGCTTTAAAAGTTTAAATATTCCTAAAAATTCTTTATTTCTTTCTCAATTTTAATATACAAGGTCTGTCTAGTCTTGATCTCAAATTCAGACATAATAATCATGTCAATACACTGATACTTTTCTCAAACATAATCTACTATAAAGGAAAGAGAAAATGACTTACTTTTTAAGTTTTTGGTACATTAATGTTATATTCTGAAAAAAGTCAAGATTTCTAATGACATTTTATTTTAAAATTTAAATTAATATAACATTAATTCTATTAATATTGATTGATAATAATTTGATCTTTTCATATATGAATGCTATGAATTTTGGTCATATTTACCCATTAGTACCTAATTATTCCCAGATTAAACCCACATTCCTCTGTTTTTCTCAGCTTCATGTTCTCTCTTTTTCTTTCTTTCTTCTTCTTTCCTTTCCCCGCCATCCCTCCCTCCATCATTCCTTCCTTCCTACTTTGTTTCAGTAAAGCACTATACATAATTTCTCCTGCCCACGTGTCTGGGTATGGATCCTTCTACTAGAAGAAGGTCTATCTACTACAGGTCACACCCTTAAGATAAACTGAATAAGCTCTCAGAAGCCATAAACTGCCAGTATGGTATAAGCAATGAGTGGAGGACATGAACTCCTCTGCCTTTCATGTGGGCATGCTAACTGCTTGGTTTTCTGTAGAAAACACCAGAGTTTTTTTTTTTTTTTTTTAACTGTAGTTTTTGATTATTTACTTGGGATGTCTCACGAGCACATATATGGATTTTATAGGACAACTTCAGGAAGCTGATTCTCAGCATGTAGGTTCCAGGGATAATATTCTGCTCTTCCACTATGACAAAATACCTGACAGTTATGACTGAGGAATTAAGGGTTTATTTCTGCTCATAATTTTAAAATTCATACCAGCATAACAAGGGAGGCCATGTTACAGGAAAATGAAGGATAAGAAATAAGAGAGAAACATAGAAAGAAATGTTGGCAGCCAGCTCTCTTTCTTGTTGTTCTCTTTTTATTTAGTCTAGGTTCTCAGCACATAGAATGTTCCCACATGCATTTAGGGTCTTCTCTTCTCAATGAAAACACTCTGAAAATGACTTTATTAGCTCTTCCAAAGGTATGTCTCCAAGGTGATTCCTAATACAGTTCATTTAAAAATGGGGATTTCCCTAGACATCACTATCTATTACTTGTCACCAAAATATATCACTTCTTTGACATAGGATCCTTTACCTGTCTTTAGAAGGTTCATGTCCATTTCATAATGCTCAGATAGAGTGAAACTCATTGTAATGCTAAGGTGAATCCCAGACAAGCCTGTAACCACAGACTTCTGAGCATAGGAATATGTGTGTGAGCTATCATCATTAAGTTTAGACAATTATTTACATGTGAGCCCTTGTAAAATCAAAAATCAAATCAAAAACTTCCAGAATGTAATGGCACAAAATAGGAATACTCATTCAAATAGGTAAGAATGGTGATAAAGCAAGAATAGCCCTACCAAATCAATAATGACCCTAGCAGAGTAATCACCAAACTAATGTTCCATGCCTGACATTTGGAACTGGTGTGAAAACACCTATATTCCAAGAGCCTCATACACACTCCCTGAAGCACATGTTGCTTCATTCTTAGACTGGTTTTAGTCTTTGCCTTTACTTTTTATAGACATTCAAACCATGGTAATGGCATTTTCACATCCTGGCTTTCAATGATGCCTTTTGTTTGTTTTGTTTTTGGTAGGGAGAGGACACCATGCATGGAATCTCTATCACATATATCTTTATCTAAGTGGATTTGGAGATTCTCAATAGGGGCCTTTTAGATACCCTTGCATTTTGCACTTCAACAAAAGCCGACACTAAATGAAGGATCAGCTAAATTCTACTGAAACATCAAAAGACTTGCATTGGACTCTATGATTCCTTTCCATTAAATCTGGCAAAAGGTCTCTCCATGCAGTTGTTTTCTAGTAGGAATCTCTTCAGAGGTATTCTTAATTCAGGCTATTTCCCACATAGCTAAGGAAATCCTAGAGTACATTTGACAATAGCAAAAGTAGTGTTTAGGAATAATTAACCCTTAAGTTCTACTAGAAACTTTTCAGTATTTCCCTATCTTCATAAACCACCCAATACCGCAACACCCTGGTGAAAGAATAGCAATAATTATTTCACACGTCAATAGTGATCCATCCTAGACATGGAACTTCCCTTGGGTCCTCTAAGAAATATGTGTTAATTAATAGATTAATTGATCTATCTGGCTATCAAGGGATATTCTCAGTCACTCACCTGGATATTCTTCCTGATTTTTAAAATATCTATTCTGATATCTGTGTTTGATTCCTCAATATCTATCTGGGTATCTATGTTTGAAGAGAAGTACAAGTTAGACATCTCTTAAACATTACATACTTTTTTCTACTTTAAAAAGTCTTCCATGAAGGAACAAGATCTCCTGAGCATATTGGTAGTGGGGGATGGGCAGTGAGTGGAGGGGGATATAGGAGAAAGAGAAGGGACAGAGAGGAGTACATGTGAGACTAGGAAGATTGAATCAGGGGATGAATAGACGAAAGCAAAAAAGGAAAATGAAAAAGAGATACCATAATAGAGGGAGCTATTATAGGTTTAAAAGAAAACTAACTCTAAAGAAATGTCCAGAGACCCACAAGGATGGCCGCAACTAACAATCTTAGCAACAGTGGAAAGGAGACCTTAAATGTTTTTACCTGATAATGAGATTGATAATTAACATATGCCATCATAGAGCTCTCATCTAGTAGCTGATGGAAACAGAAATAGATACCCGCAACTAAACACTGAGCCAAACTCCTGGAATCCATATGCAGAGAGGGAGGATTCATAAGAAAAGGGGTCAAGATCAGGTTACAGAAACCCATAGAGACAGCTGACATGAACAAGGGGGAGTTAATGAACCCCAAGACTCATAGCTGGGAAACCAGCTTTGGACTGACCCAGATCCCCTGAATGTGGGTCTCAGTTAGAAGTCCTTGGCAGTGTAAGAGTTCTCTGACATTGGTGCATGAAAGAACTTTGGGAGCACATTCCCCATGGAGGGATACTCCCTTAGCCAAGAAGCAGGAGGGAGGGCCCAGTCCCTACTCCAAATGTCTTAACAAGTTTTGATGATTCCTTACTGGAAGGAATCATGTTCCCTGTGGAGTGGGGGGGGGATAAGATGGGATAGGGGTCAGAGCACGGGAGGGAAGGAGGGAGAAGAAACTGAGATTGATATGTAAAATAAGAAAAGAGTATATATATATATATATATATATATATATACATATATATATATATATATATATATATATATATATCTTCTACTTCCCTTTTTTATCTTGAAGTGAGTAAATAGACCATTGCATAACATCCCATCTTGCAACCAGACATAATACAAGTAACTATCTCCCTCCTGATAAATATACTGTAACATCATATTCTAACCATCCCCTTGAAGAGCAATAAGTATATATAAGGATAGCAAAAGCATGAGCATAAGCAAGTAGGATAGGAGCTTGCTGATATAAAATGACTTTAGAGATAGTTATAGAATCAAATAACAAGTGAGTTTTGCCCTAGTTATTAAAAGCTGGAAAACAACAACTGACCTAAACCAATGATATATTTCAATGCGTTCCTTTTAAGAGAGAAGCACACAGTAAAATATTTGCTCATATGCTCATCTGAAGAGACATTGGAAGTGATCTAGTTGTTGACTCTCCCAAAGGGTTACAGAATGCATTTAATATAATTATTCCTTTCTAAGTTTCCCCCTCAAGAATAATGAATTCTTTTGATAATTTCTGAGGCCTTGGTCATTGTAGGAAAAGAGGGAAAGAGATAAAAAGGAGTTTGTGAAGAGAAAGTTGGCTGTTTGATGGGAGATGTCATTCTGTATATGTTTCTCATACTGGTTCATGAATAAAGCACTGTTGGCCAATAGGAAATGAAGATAGGAGGGACTAGGAGACAAGGAGGAAAGAGGAAGTAGTAAGGAGGGTCAAGATGAAGAGTCTGGAGAAAGCAGAACTGCCAGCCGCCTCTCCCTGGTAAGACCATGTGGAAATACAGAGAAATGGGTTAATAATTAAGACAGAGCTAGCCGATAAGAAACTAGTAACTGGCCAACAGAATTATATCTAATACAGTGTCTCTGTGTATTAATTGGGGCTGGTGCAGCTGCAGGACAAGACCAGCGGCGGCAGGCGGGAAAACCGTACTCCTTACAGCTGTTGACTGGGAGGGCCCTGAGTATGAGTTTTAATCAACATCTCTTCTATCACTTCAGAAAGGTATACAGGCCGGTTATTGTTTTCCTATCATATTGATATTTATTGAGTCCTGAGACAAAATGATGAGCTGAGGACAGATCTGAATATAAAAAGTGGCTTGAATAAAGTACCTAAAATTGTCTAAATCTGAGAGGTGAATAATGGCCTACACATACTCTAAGGTTAGCTATTGGTAACAAGGACATCCATGTCATATGAGTCACATTAGGAACATTTTAATAGTTGGTTTTAGTGCCTCTTTATCAAGTACACCTTTCTTAAGGACTGAAGACACAGAATAATTATGATTATATCTAATTTCCATTTTTTTAGTGACGTGTGGGATAAAGGACAATGATTGCTACTTTGAAGAGATATTGGGAGATCCAAATTGTGGATTATTTTTAGTCATTTCTGAGTGGTATACCCAAGTTTGTGAGGTTTTATTTACAATACCACAGACTCTATCGTGGTCTTCTAATAGAAGTTATTCTTGTACTTTGGGTTATGTAGCTTTAAGAGTGGAAGGAATTGAAATTCTCATGCTTTCAATGAGATATTCCTAAGAATGGTTGAATTAGTTATTTTTTGGTTGCTGTGACAAAATACCATGGTGAAAGCAACTTATAGAAGAGTTTACTTTTACCTACTTTTCCTGATGGTTAGAGTTCATAATGTTAGAGCATAAAATGCAGGTAGTAGGCATGGTGACAGGAAACCAAGGGCTCTCATTTGAATCTTGAAGAAGAGAAACCAGCAAAAAGGAAGTATGATAAATGTATTGAGACCCAGAGCCCACCCTGAGTGTTATACATCCTCCAGTATGCCTCCAGTATGCCTATACTGCCTCAGTCTCCCAAATAACACCATTCACTGGTGACCAAATATTCAAATGCCTGAGAATATGGAGACTTTTGTTATTCAAATCATCACAGATTTCTATCATACAAGACAGATGGGGATTCTCAATAGGTAAAAAAGATACAGTTTGTAAGAGCCAGGGCAATTGGTATTTGGGAGATTTATGGTGTGTAGAAATTCATTATCTTCCTTTCTTGAAAAACATAGGTTTGTTTTTTGTTTTGTTTTGGAACCTTTTATTTCAAATTAACCTCTTTCTTTTCGTGGTATAGATATCAAAATTTTCCCCATTGTAAAGATATACCTAAATGGTGAATCAATAGGAATCAAAGGGCAACTATCAATGTAGCAAATAACTCCAGGCAAAGGCATCTCTTCTGCTTGAGCCTCATCAAAAATACCGATGAATATTTATGGTTCCCCTTTTACTATAGAAACTGAGGTTCAGGCTTATCCTTCATGAAGAATCATGACAATATTGTTTTTGTTTTTGTTTTCTTCTTCTTTTTCCTTTTTTTTTTTAAAGGTTTTTCTGATTTTTAAACTTCTCTTCTTGTGAGCAAGTGAATTCCATCTTCCAAATTATAAACCTGTTTCTGTAAAGGAAGATGAACAATTAATTAATTCTCCATTGCCTGTGAGCAACTGGCTGTCGCATAGTTCAATAAGAAACGAAAGAAAGTTCACAGTGTACTGCTTACTAACTTATACGAGTCTAGTGAGACAGAACACCTATGCACACAATTTACCCAGAGCATGTTCATTATTTGCATATGCGCAGCCAGGGACAGAAGAATCCAAGCATTCAGCATGATGGGCTCTAACAAAGCCCCGGAAGCTGCCAACAGCAGATGTAGCTCTAACTATATGCATGCAACCTGAACCAAAGATAAAAGCCTCCAGAATGCAGCTTATTTGGGGTTTGTTTCATAAGAGCATATACATTTAAGGTACAAACATTACATTATTTATGATAGAAAAAAATGCTCTAAGAATTGCATCTTTTCATAAATACAATAATTCCAATATAGAACTCTAATGCTTCTGCAGGTCAGTGGAAAGTAAAGAACACTGTAACAGAATCAGGGGTTTTCTGGAAATCCTCACCATATCTTGAGATGGTACTGCAGTTTCTGCATATTTCAGTTGCTCTTGAAAACAAACAAGGAGAGACAAAATAGCTTAACACACAGTACAGGTTAATTGTCCTGAACACTACGTGAATGTGAGAAGACGATATAGACTAAAGCACATTTATATTGTGAATATTGCTCTTCAAGAGTTTATTCAGCTATTTTAAAAAAATTGATATTATGAAATTAATAGCTTTTTCCTTACAATCTTTGTTCCCAGAACTTGTTCTTTCTGGCAACATATTTATTACAAATACTGACTGTTATTTTAGTAAAAAAATGTTTCTTTTCCAAAACTAAGGCATGTCTTTTATATTCTGTAACTGTTACTTTTATATCATGCTCATACCAACTACCATGTTCATGACATATGGGCACTGTATTTAATAGAGAACTTCAAATGGATAAACCAAACTGAAATAAAAAGGAACTATAGTCATTTTATGTGAAATTCCTTTGGGAAATCAATGTTTGCTAGTCAATAAATGTATAAACTAGCAATAGTAAGTTTGGTACAAAAGTAAATGTTATAAAAGTAACATATTTTATTTGTAAATGCTTCAAACATTTTATATGCTCAAAATGATGATTATTTTTTCTGAAATTTAATAATAAACATATAAGCTATTTCAAAACTCATCAATAAGAACTGAAGACATGGTATCCTGGATATATAAATAAATTAAGCAACAAAATATTCTTTTGTAATTTATCTTTTTTATTAGTGTGGATATGTCCATGATACATAAGATGGGTGTACACTCATGCCTACCCCTATCTCCCTATGTGAGACACAGAAGACAGCTCTATGGAGTTAGTTCTCTCTCCCATAGAGATTCTAGAAATCAAAAACAGATTGCAAGGTTTTTGAAGCAAAGAATTTTAGCTGCTGAGACATCTCCCCATGTAGATGTGGTTGGCCACAGTAGGAGACTAATTGTCTATCTTTGAGTAGAGTGTTTAAGTTTAACCCACAAAATCAAAAAGAATCATCCCTTTCTTTTAAAATCAGCTCAGTCATGTTTTTCTTCTAAATTCGGTTTCTTAAAGTTTTGAGATTATTTTATCTCAGATATACAATTAGCATTTATTACTTGACATGTGTCATAAAAATATGGAACGAGTCCCATGTACCCTATATTTCTGCTTTACTTCACATTAATATAATGCAATATTCTAGAGTAAAAAAATATTTCACTGAAAACAGAAAGAAACTTGAAATAAACTCACATACATACATGGTGTGTGTGTGTGTGTGTGTGTGTGTGTGTGTTTGATTTTGACCTTTAAGCTTTTTTTTTAAGCTTTAATTTTCTTGCTGAGCGTACCTATAGAGGATGGTGGTGTGGTGAAAGCACTGGATCTGGAGTTACAGGTGACAGTGACATCAGTGCTGAGGAAATCATAGCTATGGTATGGTGAAGATAAAAGGACACAGACCTTGGGATATTGATAACCAACAGGGGCAACAAATTCCAAACAACTTTGTTCCAACAGAAATGAAAATAGATTTTTATATTCAGAAAATACCCAGTGACCTTGAGTTTAGCAAAATCTCAGAGTAGCAGGAGAATATTTGGCACATAGTATTTAGTTTATATTGATGTTTCCTTGTGGATAAATTTCATTAATAAACTATTTTACAGTAACCTACTTTTGAAGTTATAATCTCTTTTACAGTAACCTACTTTTAAAAATCACTATTTATGCATTTAAGGTACGAACATTACATTATTTATGATAGAAAAAAATGCTCTAAGAATTGTATCTTTTCACAAATACAATAGGCCAATATAGAAAGAACTTGGACTTCTGTGCTTACATTAATATGAATTTATTTCCTTTTAGGATGGTAAATTTGAAGCAAAGCTACCTTAAAAGAAACAAAAGACATTTGCAATTGTTTTGGTGCAAAACACTTTGAAAATATTGTAGTTTGTAGAATTAATAGGCGCCTAAGTGGCTATTATGATATAATCACATGTATTCATATTAAGTCTGAAATTTCATTATTGTCTTAGGTCTAAGGTCCCAGGCTTTTAGTTGTGTACATTATCAGGTATTATTTCTTTATTGTATGTCGAATACTCCCTGAAAATACTGTTTCCTACTAAGGGAACTCATAGGACACTGAAATACATAGAATTTATAATATATGTTTTAATTTTTATAATAGAACTGCAATGATTTTCATACCACTCTTTTACAATTCTTCTTCCTTGAGAGTGATGGGAAAGTATTGTGTTACTCCAGTACTCTTTTCACTCTTTTATGTCTTCAAAGGAGGGTGTTGTTTTCAAGTAAGTTTATGAAAAACTAAGAGACAACAGCGTTTTAATTTGGTTCTCTATCCTTGACCCTAGGAAAGGGTAGATAAGATGACCCCTTTGCAAAGCAGCAACATTATAGCAGAAAACAACATTGTCACCACAGGAAGCTTTTTAGTGAGCTTTTTAGAAGATTGTGCATGTTCTCAGAGCTACACAGAATGAAGGCTGCATAGCTTAGGAATGCTTTTCTGAGTTTTTTGGAATTTTTTATTCTAAAATAGCAAAATACAGATGACTTCCGTGGAAAAAATAAAACCCCAAAATTACAGATTCTGGGAAGTCAACAACACTGCAAAATAAAACTAAAGCAAGACAGGTCAGGGAACAAAATGAATGAGCCAAAGTCATCCACAGTAGGTTCATCAATTTACGCATTAGTAACAGCTAAGACTCTCCGCAAATTCCATGCAGGACCTGATATAGCATGGTGGATAAGAGCAACTCAACTGTGGATTGTCGTCTTTGTTTCTTTGTTTTCATTTTGTCTGTGTGTGCTCCAAATGTCTTCAGTTCTTCCAAAGTGACTAATATTCTACAAATCAGCTCAAGTTTCTAGGAATTCCCAAAATTCCAGGAGAATTCATTTTTACTGGCAAGACCCTGTCTCAATAAACCAAATTAGAAAACCCAAACAAAACAAAAACAGAAGAATTATAGAAAAAGCTCATTTCACTTGGAAAAGACTGTAGACAGGAATTTGTTCTTAGAGAGATCAGTTCCTCCTAGGAGGGAAGAAACGACATTGTTATATTTGGGAAAATACTAAAATGTTGAGTAACTTAATAAACATGTTTAAGGTTATCATTTTCACTTTCTGTGGTACTTAAAAAGATAGTGTCTCCATTCTTTGACCTGGATAGACATCTCTAAATCTAGCTACTAACATTCATCAATACCAGGAATAAAGACCTATTTGTACCCTCATCAGTTCATTCAAGAGTTATTTGACCAATCTAAACAGTTAATATGAATTGAGAAGTACATTTAGAGTACTGTTTTCATATCTTGAAACAAACTACTTCTGCTACTTTATATGAAGCTATAATCTTAGACTTCAGTGAAATTCCATTATCCAAACTTATTGTAACTGAACAGAAAAGAGGTTCTTCTAATACCTTTGAGAGTTAGGATACATTCTTTCAGTATCATTTAATTAGCAGCAGAACATGTTCTAAAATAGCTATTTGAATTTGTGATATAATTACTGAAATAACATTAGAGAGTTAAAACGTGTTTCAGGGAGCAAGTACTTGTTTCTTTTTTCTTTAATTTAAATTTGAAAAAAAGTTATTTTACATGTCAATCCCAATTCCCTCACCATCCCATCCTCCACTATCACCCCTACCAAACCCCAGCCCATTCCCTTTCTGCTCCCCAGGGAGGGTGAGGCCTTAATTGGTGAGTCTTCAAAGTCTGTCAAATCTTTTGGGGCAGGGCCTAGGCCCTCCACCATGTGCCCTTTCAGATATGAATAAATGCAACAAGAAGGTATTTAGGTTAGTATGGCTGGTATGCTAGTGCAGAATGTTTCCAATCAATCTCCATTTTTCTTGCTGTATTTCTATTGTCTATATTTTTAAATTATTGTACAACCTCTTTTTAAATTAGCAGTATTCAGGAGTATACCAAATGTTTTTAAAGCATTTAAATTTGCTCATTTTCATTGTCATTTTATAGCAATTTGCATTTCAATTTGAAATATGCTTTCTTCTATAATGCCAATTTCACTCTATTTAGTTTTATCAGTTCTTAAAACAGGCTCATTCAAATTCATACAAAATCACTGATTTTTTTTTCAGAATTACTCTAGATTTTTATTGGTGATTATGCTGGTTAATTTTATGTTCATTTGACACTGCTAGAGTTCTCTGCAAGGAGGAAACCACAATTGAGAAAACATCTCCATAAGATCTGGCTAGAGTCAAGCCTGTAGGTTATTATCTAATCAGTGATTGATAAGGGAGAGCCCAGCATATTGTAGATGGTGCTGTACCTGGGCTGGTGTTCATGAGTATATAAGAAAGCCCGCTGAGCAAGACATGATGTGAAAGCTAGTAAGCAGCACTCATGCATGGCTTCTGCCTCAGGGTTCCAGCTTTGCTTGTATTCTTGTTCTAACTTCCTTCCATGATGTGAACTTATTAGAAAAAAGAAACTTTATCCTACTTGCTTTTTGTCACAGCGTTTCTTTCTTGCTGTGATAACCCTAATTAACTAGGACAGTAATTTTTATATTTTTAGTTAATGTGAAGAAAATGTTTTAGTTACTGATGGGATAATTGTTTACAGTTTGGTTGCATCAAGTTAGTAAGTTATTGCCTCATTAATGTTGCATTAAAAATTAATCGCTAATTCAATAGCAGAGAGTCATCTACAGTACAGTCTTGGTTGTGTCAATCAATTGTGTATTCAAGCTTTGTGTGATTCATTATGTATGGACTTGTCTCTGATGTGGTGTTGAACGTAGACCTCCCACACTGGCTTCCCATTCTCATTGTACCACAAACAGTGTCATGCAGGTTGTTTGGGCCCAAAGATTAGGGAAAAATTATACAGTCTAAAATAAATGAGCATGATGATTAAAATACAGTTTCAAGGCCAAGTTCATAGAGTAAGAAAAAAAAAAAAAAAAAAAAAAAAAAGGCATTGACTATGTCTCTGTAAGGCTAAAACAAGACCCAACAACACATCAAACTTCAGTGTGTTAGTTATTTTTTGTTGCTGATACAAAATACTGTGACAAAGGAAACTTACAAAATAAAGTGATTATTTCGGCTTGCAGTTTTAAAGGGACAAAAATCCATCATTGAGAAGAGATATGGGAGCAAACAACAGGCATTGTGGCAAGAAGATGATGCTTAAACATCACATACTTTACAATAAAATTCAATCAGAGAGAGGAAACTGGATTTGGCACAAATCTCAAAGTCCACTTACAGGCATTCATTTCCTCCAGCAAATATGAACCACCCCAACCTCCCCCCAAAAATACCATCAGATGAGGATGATATGTCCCAATACCACCACAATAATGATGTAGGCAAAAAAAAATGTGTTTTATGGAGGTGTAATGGAGACATTGAATGAATATCTGATTTAAAATAATCAAAATGGAAGATGGAATTTGATTAACTTTTTTGAAAACTTGAATATGAAGTCTGATATAAGAATTCTATTCAATATACTAGGATGCATTAAAAACAGAAAAATAGAGGGAAAGTTATGCATATCCTAAGTTATAAAAGAAATTTTAAAAATTGAAGAAGGTGAAATTCTGTCTATTATTTCCTCTGTACATATTGGAAGAAAAATGAAGACACTGAATATGTCCACAACTTATCCTTCAAATTCTATATGTGACCCCAGGAGAAAGGATTGCACAGATGTGACTATTAGGATTTAGGATGGAACAATTAATAAATATTGCCTTGGTAAATGCAATTTAATCATAAGGATAATTAATTGAAGAAAAATATGAAATAGTAGAGAACACATGCAAGTAAAACATGAATTTGAAGGTGGAGAAGTGATGAGAGATGTCATTCTGTAAATATGTTTCTCATATTGGTTAATGAATAAAGCCCTGTTGTCTAATAGAAAAGCAAGTAGGCAGGACTAGGAGACAAGGAAGATTCGGGGAATAGTAGGGAGAAAATTCAAACTGAATTTATATTTATTGTTTGTGTCTCACATACTTGTTACTATACCTGAAAATACAGTGCTAATTCTAACATAATTACACCATACCAAGTTGTTTCTCTCCATGGGTCAAATAACATTTTGCTGGAATATTTATCCATTGATTCTTTCTGACTCAAATTTTGTAAATTTTCTGAGAAAAAGGTATTTTCACGTAATTACTTATTTCAGTTCTTATCTCATTCCCATCTTCTGAAAAAAAAAACTATTCATTTCTTATTTAAATAATTAAGCAAACCGATTATAGGTGGCAGAGACAGCTCAGTGTGTCAAGTGTAGGGGCAAAAATTACAATTCTTAAAATGTATAGAAGCTGGGTATGGTTGTGCTCATCTGTAATCTCAGCACATGTTAGAAGAACATAAGGGGTGCAACTAAAGAATCTAAAAGGAACTCAAGGATCAGGAAGTCTCTTGAGGTAGAAGGCAAGGTCTGGCATCTCCTACAGTTCTATTCTGGTCTCTACAAATGTACAAACAAACATCCTATGTAAATATACATAGGATTTGAAAGGAACATACTGAAAACTGGTTTATAGACAGAATGGTTTACCTTTTATGGCACTGAATTTCACTTCCAGAACTGTTTCTATTAGTTTCACTTTATAGTAAGTGGGAAATTGCCAAAGTTGATCACAAGGTGTTTCTCTCATTTCAGGCTTGCTTAGATAATTAAAGGTTCTTTACAGCATATGGAAATTAGAGAGCATATTTTTGAAATAAAATAAAAAGAATGGGCTAAACATGTAGGAACAATGCATTAGTGTCTTAAAGTCATCATTCTACTCATGAACTGGGGATGTGTTGCTGTGTATTTATTTATATATTTCATGTTTATTTCTTTCACCATCACTTTCAGTTTCTGGTATACAAGTAGTTGCCTATCCTAAGCATTTCATTATTTTATCATAAGTAAAATCCCTCTCTCAATTATATATTAAAATATTCATCATTGGGATGAGGAAACATCTGACATGTGTGTTTAATCTCCAGGTTTGTTCAATTTTTCATAGCTTTCATAGTTAATGTTTGCAGATTATTTAATAAAGCACGATGGCAGATAGTAAATCTTCTATTTTCTTAAGATAATGAAAATTTTCATAATACATGTTGCTGTTCTTTAATAGGAATATGTAATGTCTTTAACTACCCTTTGTATAACTACACAAATATTTTTCAATTAATATTTGTTTATTGAATTTTCTCCTTCCATTCTATTTGTGCCACAGACACATATGTAACTTTCTTGTTTCTTATTATCTTTTTGCATTTTTCAAGGATTTAAAAAATATTATTTTTGCAATTTTACATCTATGGTTATAACTAATTCTCTCTTTTTTTCTCACCCTTTTTTGCTGGTATTTTGGCTTTGGGTTTTTGTGGGGGGTTTGTTGTTTGTTTGTTTGTTCAAGACAGTTTCTCTATTTAACAGTCCTAGATGTCCTGGAACTCATTCTAAACCAGGTTGGCCTCAAACTCACAGAAATCTTCCTCCTTGCTTCTTTCTCTCTCCCTCTCTCCTTCTCTCCCTCTCTGCCTCTCTGCCCTCTGCCTCTCTGCCTCTCTGCCTCTCTGCCTCTCTGCCTCTCTGCCTCTCTGCCTCTCTGCCTCTCTGCCTCTCTGCCTCTCTGCCTCTCTGCCTCTCTGCCTCTCTGCCTCTCTGCTTCTCTGCCTCTCTGCCTCTCTGCCTCTGCCTGTGCCTCTGAGTACTGGGATTAAAGTTGTATGTTGTATTCCAGACCCCACCAATATTTCTTCCCAAGATTCTATTTCAAATTTATTACCTCTTCATATTTATTATTGTTACATACAGAAAGCCATATACACACATAACTATATATTATACAACAACTATGTTCATTTACTTTTTTTGGATATATATTATTTCAGTGCTGACAACTTCATATTGGATAACCAGTTAGGAGGCTCATTCTTAGGAAGACTAGTTCTTCCTCTTTCAATATTCAATAGTGCCTGTCATTCTTTGTCTATGGGTGGCACCATCTGACATTTCCCCTTCCATATTATTATGTTTATTGGTATTGTCATTGAAAACATATTCTTAGGTTGAAAGTTGTTACTTTTGAATTAATTAAAGAAATTAAAACTATGAACACTGGTCTAAGTGTCTTAGTGATTAATAATGAATAAAACACAAGTTGAGGAAAATAAGCATTGCTATTGGAGCCCAACAAGGACTGTGCAGTATCCATTTCCCGTTTATATAGTCAGTGTAAGTCCGATTGGACAAAAGTAAATAAAAAACAAATAAACAAATAAATAAATACCAATGAAAGTATTTCTAATGCTTTTCTGCTATCTACACTCACAGATAGGTACCTTGTCTAGTCCTCATTATAGAAGCATCCTCCAATAGCAGATGGGAGCAGTTGCAGGGATCCACAGTCAGATATTATGTGGAGAGAGTCTAAACTGGAGGTTCCTCCATTGGGTAGTTCCCCTTGGAGTTCAGAGAACCCCTCAGATAAGCAAGAGGAAAGGTTGTAGGAGTCAGAGGTGATGGAGGACATCAGGAGAGCACGGCCAACTGAACCATCTCACCAAGGCTCACATGGGCTCACAGACACTAAAAGAGAACTGCAAGGGTCAGAACCAGATTGGCTGCATAGAGTTATTACTGTGAACCTGGTGTTTCTATGGGACTGCAAAGAGGGGAGGAATCATTGTAGATGTGCAAGGGAATGGAGGACTCTCCTGGCCTCAGAGAGCAGAGTGTTTGCATGGCATCCTCTGTGGACATTATATGGTTGATAGCTTGGTGTTTTTGTGGCACTCCTAACAGTGAGAATGTGTGTTTCTCTGACTCCTTTCCATGCTCTTAGGACTTTTATCATTTAGTTGAATTGCCTTGTACAGCCTTAATATGAGTGCTTTTGTCTTGTCTTGCTGTATTTTGTTTTGTTGTGTTGGCTTGTTGTCTTTTCTAGGCTTGCAGTTTTCTGAAAGGAAGGTATAATGAATCTGGGGAAGAGGAGGTGTGTGTGTGTGTGTGTGTGTGTGTGTGTGTGTGTGTGTATGAGAAAGAGACAGAGAGAGAGAGAGAGCAAGAGAGCACTAGAAGGAGTGGAGGGAGGGGAAATTGATTAGGATATATTGTATGGAAGAAGAATCTCTTTTCAATAATAATAAGGCAATTTTGTCTTGAATGTCCCAAATTCAATCAAATACAAAATCTATATCTAACAAGAACAATGGGCCCTTTAATTTGACAAAGATACTGATACATAAATAGCTAACCAAAATGGCTATCAAAGATACAGACAAAGAACCTAGAATGACAGATCAAAAAATACAGTAAAATCAGGTGATTTATTATCAGAAATTACAGAGAACTGAATGATTTCTAATGATGTATCTATACTACTAAAAAGTAATGTTTAAAAAAAACATGCTTGAGAAGTTACTTATATTTACAAATAAACACAGTGGACTTTGTGATGATTCTATAGTTGTCAAAAAGGAAATCACACTGAATCTTTCCAGGTAAAGGCATAAAGGCTGTTGAATAGTAACTTGAAACCACAAAAGAAATCTGTTAGAAAGATAGTGAAGCATATGGCCTTGTACAAAAGTACATTTATGTATTTTCTAACATTCTTTGAGGACAGAATTGTTTTCCCCTATATTAGGAAAGATTACTCAACCAAAATTAAGTAAAAGAGTTTGCTATTTTAACACAAAGATATGATTCATGGCAAATGATATAAGTACACGAAACTAAGAAAGCAGCATTTGTTTACAACTGTTTGTATGTGTCAACTCAAATTTCATTGTTAAACTTTTTGGCTGTTAGTATCATCCTCATGGTAATGTCAAACATAAATCTTTACTTAATTATGCTAAATAGGAGTGGTTTAAGAGTTTTCCAATTCAAGCCAGGTGGTGGTGGCACACTCCTTTATTCCAACACTTGGGAGACAGAAACAGGCAGATTGCTGTGAGTTCAAAGCCAGCCTAGTCTACAAAGCAAGTTCCAGAACAGAAAAACTCTGTCTTGAAAGGTCAAAAAAAAAAAAAAAAAAAAAAAGAGAGAGAGAGAGAGAGAAAAGAAAAACTTTTTTTCCCCACTAGTTCTTACCCTATGCATATATGAAATTCTTGTGGTCATTTTAAGTGATCATGACCTGGGAGCATAGATTTAGATTACTCCAAGTTCCATGTTTTATCATGGCAGCAGTTTCATGAGACTTTTTATGACTTTACAGAGCAAAGAAAACAACAAATGAAGTAAAGTTTAAAATACAAAGTTAAGTCCATAACATAGGCAGGTACTCTGAGATTGGGGAAGATTTTCTTTATGCCCAAGAAATGTCGAATAATGGTTTTAGCTATTGAAGTATTGGAAGTCTTTAACTTAGTGTTGTAGAAAGGGTTTTTACCTATTGGTCATAAAATATTAATTCTGATATATAGGTGAGCAAGAAGTGACAATTCTGAACTAGCTCAAGATAAGCCTTTGGAGGCACCACAGGACAGAAATTCTAATCAGCCATTTAGTCTCTGTGCAAACATCATCTTCCCAATTTTCATTCATAGGCAGCCTTTAGCTAGCATGCTGCTCGCCCTGTGCTGGTACTTGGCATTTGAAGTAGTATCACAGTGAAGAATGTTGACTCTCTCAATGTTTCCAAGAAACTCCTTTTGAATTTTGTCCTCAGGTTTTGATAGATCAATGGATGCATTTGTCCTACTTTTATTGCCTAAACATCTAAAGGTTTTAATTCTACTTCCATCATTTTTTGAACAATACTAATGCAAGTCATAAATTTTATTAAACATATGTGACTTCATTAACTTAACAGCAACTGATAAATATATATGTATGTACTTTATACTTCTATGAATATTTTATGACAACAGTAAAAGATAATATTGAAGATATTAAATGTTGTATCATGGTAAAAATTAAATACATAAATATAAGATATATATTGCTTCTTAACAACATATTGTATATTTATTTAAGTGTAATATTGCCACATAGCATATCTATTGAAGATAGATTTTATTTTTTAATTCTATATTTGTACCAAGAAAGAAAGAAAAACTATGGTGAGTTCTTTTATTAAAAATCACTCTGATTTATCCTGCTGCAAGTACCAAAGAGGCAGGTGTTGTACCATGATTTCAATGGAAAAATAAAAATAGAGCCTTACCCTTTGTGACAGATGTCAAGCATGCTGACTCTGGGCAAAAGAAAAAAATTGTGTGATCCTGTGCAAGGAGACAGCTTGTAGGATTAAAGATATAACTCTCCACCTCTGCTTCTAGCATTTCCACCAAATAGGGTATGAATGTTACTTCAGAGAGGGGAAGAACTCCAGAAATTTTCATAATCTCAGCCAAACAAAGGGGTATTGAACACTGAGAAATAAATATGGAAAATAAAAACAAAACTTGAGTTGGCCGGTATGTTTTTACCATATTTTTAAGCCTAAATATAACCATGGTGAATTATCTAAGGCTTTGAAATCCTCAAATTCTCCAGTGGTGAATAAATACATAGGCCAACACACTTTGAAGAGCATCTGTGTTATTTAGTAAACAATAAATGGCATACTTATAGCATATATTTAATAGATAATAAATTAGCATATCAAGCAATTTTATCATATACCAGCTGGATGAAAATATTTGCTGAGACAAATATAGGCTATGGATTGAAGGTTAAGTTAAAGATTTTAGAATGATACTTTTCCTAAAATAGCGAGGATGATAGAAACTGTAGAAGACTGGGTGCATATATAACCAGCAAGTTCCTGAAGATCTTAAGACAATGAAAAAAAGAAACAAAAGCAAAAACACAAGTAGTTATGGAGTGAGGCTGTTTCCAGAGGAGATACATTTCCAATAATAAAAGGACAGCCATGCATAAACTCATTAGGGCTGAAGAAGGAAGTCTAGAGTATGACCCAAATTCAAGTTAAGGGTACAGGTAGGAGTTGTGTCCAAGGACAATGAAGTTTAGAAGACAGTTTTAAAAGCAGTGTCTTAATATGTTCCTGAGTTTTTTCTATCTTTCTCAAGGCCTAGGTCTAGTAGGGAATGTGCAGGTGCCACTGTACCTCTAAGACCCTTAAAACTTATTGCCATTAGGGTTAGATGACAGATTGTATGGATCTAGGTAGTCCAATTCTTGCTAAAATATCATTTATGAGGTAGGAATATATTCCATCTGAAGTCTTAACAATAATAGGGAAAACATCTTAACATCCTGAGTAAGTATGTACCGTAGTGAGAAGATAATAATTTATATTGTTTGGAGCCATGTGCGTGAAATCTGCCAGTCACTCTCCAGTAGAATTTCCCAAAATTTGTGTTGGTTGAAGGAAAGGGGCTCTCAAGGTCCCTTTTGGGAGGTTTATAAGAAAGGTGGAGCACCCCTGAATGATAGACTTAAAAATAACTGAATGGTTGGGTAGAAGAGTGATTGAGTAAAGCATTAGATGTGTTGAGACCCAATGTGAAAGAAGTTATGAAAAGCTGTCAGTGAGGGCTTCACTTATGCTTATTGTTTTTATTATCTTTTTTTTTAAAGAATGCATGCTTTAACTTTTTGTATTCAATACATCCAGACCAGTTTCCTTCCCTCCATCCCAATCATTCTTCAACCCCTACCCCACCTCTCCTATAGTAACAGTATAGTTTCAAAAATGCTTTCCCTGACAAGACTGCTAAAGAGGCCAGACAAAAATCTCTATACTCCTTCCTTTATTATCTTGGATTTCACTCTGAGTCACAACAACAGGCCCTCTGGGGCAAAGGAGCCATAGTTGACCTCCAATACTGGGTCTTTTTATAGGGTTTCAATCTTGACCACCTGGGGTTAGCCATCTTGAAGCAGCTCAGGACCACCTGGAACTGGACAGGTGCTGAGTGCAGTTGATTTGAAATCTTCTGGAATGATAGACTATGGAAAGAAGGAAAAGTTGTGGACTCTAAGGGAATATTTTTATGTTGGGTGGACTTTAAGGGCCACTATCCTGACAGATGGGGGAGTAGTCTCCCAAGACAGGGGAAAGGAGAGAGATCCCAACCCAGGAATAGGCAGGTAGGTGTTAGGTTGGATCCTCCAGTATTGCCCCTGCACAGACTGGAAAGCCTCATTTCTACTCTCTTTCTTTCTTCAAGCCTCACTTCCTCAAAGAGTCTCTGAACAAAGGAAAGGCACCAAAAATCCAGTTGTATATTCTTGGAGGCTCCTGCCACTTCCTCCCCATAGTCCCTGCCTAAATGCTCAACTTTTAACCATACTTGGGTACAAACCCAGTCTGTGGTATGCATATAATTGCTCCCTCTTCCCACACAATCTATGAAATCTCCCTGCTTTAGTTCTGGCAAGTGATTTCTCTGTCCTAATTCTCTAGGACCAAAGAACCTGTCCGGGAGTTGCCTTGCTCAATATCCCTGTTGTTATACTTTTTCATTTCAGCTTGATCTTGTCCACAGCATTGGCAGAGAAACTTATGGGAAGGTGGAAGGGGAAAAATACCTATTAATGGGAAAGAAGACTGTTGATTGTCAGTACTTAACTGGAGTCCATTTGACCTGCAAGAGGTGGATTCCAGTTGATTCCCAGGAGCTTGCAATTTTTTTTTAAGGTTTATAAGAAGAAACAAAAGTTTCAGATATGTTAGCATTACTACTTCTTGCATATGTACTGAAATCTACATTATAGAAAAGGCAGTAGACTCATGCCTTTCAGTCATAGTAAAAGCTTAGAGACTAAAGAGATTTTGGCTTAAAAGCATGAACACATTTGCCAGCAGTCTGAATAGAAAGATTGGAAAGAGAGGTTTTTGTTATGATTGACAAGCGTTTTTTTAAGTCTATATGTAGAAAACAACCAACTGAAATTTAAAAATTTGGCTTTGTGATTATAATAGTAGGTAGTGATTATTTTAGCTGAAATAATGGCTTATCAGAACTCTATTAATTTAAATACTAAAACTCTGAACTTTTATTAATATAAAAATAGCATATAAAGATAAAGAAATCTGAAGCCTTATTTTTATCATTTTCTTAGACTCTCAGAACTTTGGTAAACTTTGAACATTTTCTATCCACTATTGACCATGAGACACAGGCTGTTGATTACTGAGAACAGTCATTTTTAAAGAGTTTCCTTAAACAAAGAACAGTGAAAATATATTTTGAACCCTGTTGTGTCAGTTTATCTCCTTCTAGAGTCTGCCACCAAGGTAAACTGCTGGTCTTTCTTCCCTAGCAGCTCTCCAGGAAGCCAAGGCCTGATATTTACTTATGAAGAGAAGGAAGCTATAGCCTTGGGGGAAGAGCTATTATGAATGGTTGGTACTATCAAAGCTACAGTTAGTCAATATTTTCAGAGATCTGAAAAGGATAAATTGAAGCTAGAAACATAATACAAAAGGCCTATGTATCTATTAAAATGACACAAGCAGCTTTTAATATTCAGTTGACATAAAGAGCAGGGGGCCTATGACTGTCCAATACAGGTCTGAGGGATTTTTCCATGTAGAGGAACTTGGGAAAGTTGAAATTACTTTTATGGGTCAATGTAGGGCAATCAACACAAAAATTATTCAGTTTGTGTACAGCCCTGGCAACAGGCAGGAATGGGAAAGTTTTGCCCAGTTTAGTGTTACCATCATTCAGGTGGAATCGGTTTGCCCCATGTATCTTCATTAGAGACCACCAGGCTCCCAATAGGAAGGAGCATGTCTATTCTGAGAAGGATAAACACTTTATTGAAGTTTCCTTTTTTTTTTTCCTTCTGGATTTCCTTATCCAAATAGCTAAAGCTAACAATGTAAGCAAAGCCAAAGAAGCTAGCAAAATAATACTTTAGGAACTTACAAAACTTATTTAACAAATATACCTTGTTTATCAATCATAGAGTTTACCTATCTAAATTTTCTAGAAGCTTGGTGCTGAACACTTAGCAAAGATATAAGTAGTTAGACATACATCTTAAATTAGCTATTATTGATCTGAGTAGGCATTTATAACTATAATGGTAAATTTTAAATATCACACATAGATCCATACTAATCTAATATATATTAGAGATCTGTTGTTATGTCCTTAGCCTGAAGAGGAGATAAAATGATTACCAGGGGGCTCAGTAGGACTGATAAATATTATAATTGTTGCTTCTTATCATGTGGTACTCTTAAGATGGTGAAGTCACATGGACTGCAGCCATTAACATTAGGAAAGATGACTGCCAACCATCTGGCTGCTTACATCTTGATGAGATCATTAGTCAAGTTGGGGGAGCCACATGTACAGGTTTGTGTGTGGGTGTGTGTTTATTAAATAAGCCTTTGGTTATAAGTTTAAAGGCATATTTTGTTACACATCTTATAATTTTTTTGGTGGTTTCTTGAAAAGGGTTTCTCTGTGTAACAATCTTGAAAACCAGGACATCAGGCATCTGCTCAAAGTCAGAGAGATCCACTTGCTGGGATTAAAGGCATATACTGGGAGAAGTAGAGGTTTAAAAGGATTTAAATAATAGACAGAGCAGGCAGCTAGGGGTGGGAGTGGGAGTAGGGGTGGAGGAGACTTCAGGAGGGAGCTGGGAGCAGAAGGATGGCAATGCGGTTAAGAAGATAAAATGACACCATGATAAGAATTTCCATCTAGGGTGTCCCCAAGCAGAATGGGAAATTTGTAAGGGAGAAAAATATCCCACATTACTTAAAAGATGTCCCTTGTCTCTCACCCATTGGAGGTGAGAGGAACTTATCTATTTGGCTATTAGTAACAGTAAACAAAGCAGGCAGCTTGGGTTGAGACTTATTCAGTAGAGAAGTTGAGATAACAGAGACCTGGCAGGAGGCACAGCAGGCTGCAGCAATCAGGAAGAGGTGCCCACATGAGGACATAGCATGCCAGAGCCCAGAGACATGGAGTAGAGGAAAGACAAATGGTTTGAATGCGTGTAAATGGAAGAAGCCACTGAAGAATTGGTCTCTGGAATTGGGAATCAAGTTTTGTGGGTGGGATAAGCCAGCAGAAATACATGATCTATACCTATCTAAAGAGAGTCTTAACAGAATCTTGGTTCAAATCAGCTGAGTTCCTTGGGGTGAAAACTCCTGGGAGTTCAAGATGAATGAAAAACAAACAAACAAACAAAAAGGAAACAAAAAAAAAAAAAAAAGAAAGGGCATGACTGGTCCTAGGTTTTGGAATGCACCTGGGAAATGAAAAAGAAAGAAAGGAAGGAAGGAAGGAAGGAAGGAAGGAAGGAAGGAAGGAAGGAAAGAAGATCTTCTGTTTCAATCAGAGAAGTAGTTTTCTGCAAAGGTTTACCATTCCCAAACAGATCTGCTTACCTACTATATACTAAAGCTTGGTAATTTGGCTACAGTTAGCAATAAGGGAATATAAAAGTTATATAAAGGAGAATTAAAAATGTTGTCTCATGATTCTCTACGCAACCCAGAGAAAGGGAATAAGAGTGAAAATTATAAAAGCTTTATTGTCAATCACAATGGCAGTGTTATATTGACTCTTGTTTTTAAAATTTCTGTCAATAATTTTAATAATCATCCCCTTTAAAACCACAAATGTTGTGGATATTTCCAAACTTCTTTGAGTTAATGAGCATTATTGACTTTTCTCTAAAGAGAATCTCAGGCATTACTGCCTCCTATAGATCTGAAGTATTAAGCAATTCTTAACAACAATGCACACTGTTAGCACAAATGCTGTACAAACCACCTGCTGTGTATGCTAACATGGACAATATTGCTGTTTATGATGCCTGGGGGCATGTTTGAAATGTGAGTAGAGGGTTTCCAGTTGTGTTCCTCTAGAGGAACCTAACAAATACAGAATTTGGTACTGGGAGTGTTTCTAGGGAAACAAAATTTTAAGCAGGAATCTGGAACAGGCATGGTTATTCAACACCTTCAGTTACTGAAGACTAAAAGCTCATGGTAGAAATATTTAAAAGACGTTCTCCCTTGAATAGGAAATTAGTTACTATAGATGAATCTTTTGACTATAAGAAAAATAATGCTGCTAAACCATTGCTCATAGCATTTCTAGAGAAATTGTCAATACAAAAGGATAAGTTTAAGGATAATATTAACAAACTTTTTTCTAGGGATACAGTAGCAAAGGAGAATGAACTTAGTAAAACAATTGACTAAATCTATATGCACAAAACCAATTTATACTTTTCTAACTGTGTCCTGGAATCTTCTCTGCAGTAGACACAGAGCTCACTAGTTATGTGAAAGAATTATAGAAATCATTGTCATGAAGGACTTACATCATGAATGTTTTTAAAGCATTCAAAGCTAGCATCCACATGTAAAGAAGAATATGGGACATTTTCTTCCTTGGTCTGGGTTACATCATTTAACATTTTGTATTTGCATACATATTTTATTGTGTCTTGTCTGTAGTTCAGACTGGCTCCATTTCATTGCACTCCTACTGCCCCAGCCCCTACATCATTCTATTTGCATTTATCTGGTAGAAAATGGAAAAGAATTGCTTTACTTTTTGCTTTTATTGAAAACCGTTTATTTTCTCATACACTATATCCTGATTATAGCTTCTGGCTCTCATTAGATATGAACAGGCTTCAAAGAGATATCAACAATCATGATAAAATAAATATAATAAAGTAAACCAAATTTATATTAAGGCTGGAAAAGGTAACATACCTGAAAGTCTCCTAAGAGCATGTACAAGAATCAGAGACCCAACATTCACACACTCAGGCTTCTCATAAAAATAATAAAGTAAAAACTACAATATACACAGAGGACCTGGGGCAGCCCCTTGTTGTTCTGTGCTTGCTGCTTCAGTCTCTGAGTACACATGCACCTTGCTTAGTTGATGCAGAGGGTTTTGTTCTTCTAGTGTCCTCTATTCACTCTGGCTCTTATATTCCTTCTGCCTCCTTTTCTTCAGGGTTCCCTGAGCTTTGAGGGAAGGGATTTGATAAGGAAATCTCACTTACAATCTTTTCATATAATGTCTGGCCGTGGGTCTCTGTATCTGTTTCAAAGAAAAGACCATCCATAGTCTTACAAATGTGAGATGCATAAAATCAATGGGAATATAAATGGAAAAAATTGACACTCAGTTTATCACCTGTTGCATGTGTTCTCTTTCTTACTTCCAGAAAGGGAAAGAAACTATTAATAAGCATAGAGAATATAATTTTTAGAACTAAACCTTTCTGGAGTTTGATAATCTCATTATTTTATTTAATTTATTTCAGTCCAATAGATAATTACCCCCTGTTGTATTGAATAGCAATAGAAAATATACATCTGATATACCAGTAAGGTTGGCATGTTTATAAATTTGTGCAAACAAGTCCATCTATGCACAGATCCATTTTGCTGGTCCACAAGTTAGTTATTTTAAAATAAATATTAATTCCAGTAATAATTTAACTATAAGTTTTTCTCCCTTGTTTCACAAAAAAGAAACCAAAAAAAAAAAAAAAACAAAACAAAAAAAAAAAACTTAGCATTTCTTAGCATACCTTATTATAGAAGTTATTCACAGAACAGTGATAATGACTGCCATGTGTGGAGGTGTATTTCTAAACTAACAATTCAACAGATTTGTTGAGTTATAAATTTCTCTCAGATCAGGAGGATGCCAATGCTAAATTAGCACTTCCCACATCAATTTTAATTCATAAATTATTAAATTGGTACTTTAGGTAATTATTTCCACAGGTGTCCAATTTAGATTCTCAAGAGTGCTTACAACTTCTGTAAAATTATGCCAGAAATATTAACTCATTATTTCTAATCCAAATATGTTTCCCATAAGTATAGCAGTATGATCAAAAATAAGTTGGGAATATTTTATACTAAAACCTTACTTTATTTTGTACTTTCATTTTTTATTACAAGAAGTCTTTGTCTTATGAAGAGCTAGGAAAGTGATTCAACAGAAGAAAACTTGCCTAGTATGCTCCAAACACTCAGTTTGATCACTGCAATAATGTCTTTGCACACAGTTGAAAAAGTCGTAAGCAACATTTAGAAATTACTGATGACATTTAGAAGTAAAGCATTTGTAATTAATAACAGAGTATAAAACAGACATGTATATTTACAGAAAACATCAGCAAGCCCAGGTATGACAAACAAAAACAGACTCAACAGTTGTATATATATATATATATATATATATATATATATATATATATATTATGTGTTTCTCTTCTCTCACTCTCTCTCTGTCTCTCTCTCTCTCACACACACATATGTAGAAAGAGAGAGAACAAAATAATCAAAGTAAAGAGCCCATTAGCCCATTAGTTTGGGCAGAGTAGGGAAAGATGGAAGGGACTACAGGAAAGAATATTATATAATTATAGTTTGATCAAATCATACTTAAAATTTTACATTTATAAAACTTGTGTTAATTTAGCCTTATGAACTTAAACTTGGCTTTTATATTTTTGGTTGTGAGCCTAGCCTTTAACAATTGTGCCATCTCTCCAGTCCTAACTTGGCTTTTAATGTTTGATATGGAATAAGATAGCAACTTTTAAGAAAGTATTTACAAATCAAACTGTTTATGGTGACTCAAGACCTGATTATTTTGGATTTTTTGCTATAGTTTTAAGTTTTATTGATTTTTGAGATTTCTCACGCTTCATATTCATAATGACAGATGAGCAAATTTGCCCCATTTTCATGCTTCCTATCTCTCCAGAACATATTTTAAATATTGTTTTCAGGAGATTGTACTCATTTGCCTCTATTTTACTTAATTTGTTGACACATGCTAACCTTGGTAAGAAGTCCACCACTGCCATATGTATGTAAGTGCAGACATCCTACCCCTCTGTGGCTAGAATGTCTCCACTGTAATATCTCTTTGATGTATAGATTATACATAGCTAATCACTGCATTTTCAGGCAGATGACGACATGTGTTCAATTAGAGCACTTGATCAGAGCCATCTCACTGCATAAACAAGTTTGAAATCATGAAAGAATAGAAAAAAAAATGAACTGGAAACTTCAAGGGGGTGAGGATATTTACACTGTGGCTATGGGAGCCTTTACATTGACTTTTAAAGAGAAGAAAGGAGTAGGGGAGAATGGGATAGGAGGTTGGTCTGGGCGGGCGGGTTGGGAAGGAAGGAGGGACGGAAGGAAGAAGACAGGGAGGGAGAGGGAACTGGGATCGATATGTAAAATAAGAAAAATAAATAAACAAAAAGAAAGGAGCCTGAGATGCAATGTGTTATATGACATAATAAACACTGTGGTTCTAAGATGTGGAATTATCATCTTGCATGCTGTGAATATTTGTCACTCATATTTGTTTAATAAAAAAGCTAATTGGCTAGTATCCAGGCATAATTTATTGGTGGGTCAACCAAACTAGGAGAATGATGAGAAGAAGAAAGACCTCAGAGGAGACACCCACCAGCCACTGAAGAAGCAGGACATATTAAAAAAAAAAAAAAAATGAGGTGAGTCCTGAGCCATGTGATAAAGCATAGACAAGAATTATGCATTAACTTAAATGTAAGAATGAAAAGTCTGAGCTATTGGCTGAGCACTCATAATTAGTATAAGCCTCTTTGTGTAGTAATTTGGAAGCAGCTGCTGGAACAATGAAACTCTGCTTTCATTTCTATTGGATGCTTTCTTTCCTCACATCATTTCTGTAAGTTTTGAAAGGGAGTTCATGACAGCACTCTAGGGACTAAAATATCATTTTTCCCCCAAACCAAGAACTGGGGAGAAGAAAACATCTGAGAAGGTAGCTGACATGAGTACTGTGAAAAGTGTGTTAATGACAGAATGAAAATTGATTTCCTAGTGACCTACGACTTAGCTCAACACTTAGAATGATGCCCAAATTCTTTCTCTGACACTGACTACAGACTTCAGATAAGATATCTCTGTTATTGGCTCTGTGCTGTTGACACTCAGCACGCTGGTTGCTTGCAATCATCTTTGTCTCTCTTGCCACACCTGGAAATCACCCTTCCACTTATCTTTCAATAATAATTGTGTTACCTTCTCCAAGTTGATTCCTAATATGCCAAAAATTTTCTTGTTATTTAGCTGTTTAAATAACACTTCAGCCAAAATATCTAAGTCATACTTTTACAGATTTGGCAAGATTGAGTTATTAGGTCAGAAAGAGAGTTGGCTTGTAATACTGGCAATGATGTAGAATAGGTCAAGGGGCATGCCTAACCTCATCTCACCTACATGCCTCCAACATCACATTCAGTTTTGACAGTGCAAAATTTCTCCATATTTTAGCAAAGGCCCCAGAGGATAAGTCAATTCATAGTAGAAATTTCTGAAAAATATCTATGCAAATAAAATGCCATAGGCATTTTACTTATCATTTTCAATCATGGTATCAGTTTCTATAAGAGAGATTACCCCCAAATTTCAGAAATCTCAATAACTCTACAGGGTATTCTAGGTTGTAGTGATATATTCAACTGTGGCATAGACCACACCCATTGGGGGTGGAGACAGCTGGACATTACCTAGGGGAACTAAGTCTGAGGAGGGGGCTCTGAGAGCTCTCTTGCTTGCAGCACAGGGACAGGAGTATATCCAGAGGCATCCTTGGAAACAGGAACCTGTTGGTGTCCATCTGTTTATATTGTAAGTTATTTCAACCTGAATAAACATCTATTCGACTGATTTGTCTCTCCTGATCCTTATTAAACATCAATATTAGGTATCAGAAGTGAGATCTGAATTTTCACTGGACCTGGTTTCCACCCATTATGAAAAATAGTTCATACATACATGTATTTTAAAATTTAATTTGGTTCTTATGTTTGGACATTTTAAAAAGTCTAGTTAATGGGGCTGTAGAAATGGCCTAGTTGTTCAGAGCCCTGGCTGCTCTTTAAATGACCTGAGTTCAATTCCCAGCACTCACATGACAGATTACAACTGACTAACTCCAAGATTTGACAGACTCACATAGATATACATGCAGGCAAAATACCAATGCATATCATATTAAAAGAAATTTAAACCAGCAGTGGTGGTACATGTCTTTAATCGCAGCACTCGGGAGGCATAGGCAGGTGGATCTCTGAGAGTTCGAGACCAGCCTCGTGTACAAGAGCTAGTTCCATGACAGGCTCCAGAGCCACAGAGAAACCCTGTCTGGAAAAACAAAAAACAAAACAAAACAAAACAAAACAAAACAAAAAAAAAACAAATAGAAAAATCTAATTAATGAATACTTTTCGATAGTGTATTAGTTTTTGATAAATTGATCATTCATTTATTCAATGACAACTTTGTATATTCTTTTATTTTTTATTTATTTCCTATATTGTAGGGTTTAGCTAGAAAACAACAAAATTAGATTTACTATAGCTACGTTTACTCTTAAGACTTGAATATATTTACTGTTCAGGTTTTTGTTTAAAAAACAATCAAGAATGTAATTACTTCTGACATCCTTTCCTTACTGGACTATTTACACAGTAACTTTCTGATTTAAAGCATGGTTTAGGTGATGACAGAATAAAGAAGCAAAAGCAAGTGCAAAACATGAAATGTTTCCAAATCAAAGAATCTCCTTCATTACCAATCATAACTTGAGTTGCTTATAATAAAAATATTGTAATTTACTTGGGTAAATTAAAAGATCATAATTGGGTAAAGTTTTAATATAATTTTTTTTAAAAATCTAGATTTTCTTAAAATATCAAAAAATCGCCACAAATTCAACTACCAGTTTATAATAATTTCTCCTATGATTTTTGTTGATTCTTTGATGTGGCATACTAACTATACTAGTTTGCTTCTCTGTTGATATGGTAAAACATTGACAAAAAACAACCTGGGGAAGATAGATATAATTTGACTTTCAATTTCCAGTCCTTATCAAGAGACACCAAGGCAGGCACTTAAGGCAGGAACCTGTAGGCAGGAACAGAAGCAGAAAACATGAAGAAGCACTTTTATATATAACATATGACCACCTGCCCAGTGCTGCCACCATCCACAGTGGGCAGGGCTATTACTCATCAATCATTAATCAAGAAAATGCCCCAGTTATGTGTCTATAGGCCACATATGATGGTGGCACTTTCTAAATTTACGTTCTCTGTTGTTAGAAGGTCTAGGTGGTATCAAACCCAAATAGCAAACTAGGTAAATTAGTTTGTGGCAGTGGCACAGAAAAGTGTCAAGATAAATGGTAGGTAATGTCTGAAAAGCATTCCTATTTGCACATTTGGGGTAATGCCTTATCCTGTACACAAAATAATTTTGCATTGTCTTTCTCTTTAGTATTCTTAGAAGATTTTGAAAAGGAATATGATTCACCTTTAGTATGACTAAGAGGAAATTTTAATCAAGTGTCTAGTGAATAAAAGCATAAATTTCTTCACATATTATATGAATAAATTGTAAACAGCCTAAGCAGGTAATGCTTGATACTTCCAGTTAGCCTGGTGAAGGGAGGGGTAGTCAGACTGACATTTCTACTAGCTGTCAGCTAATGATCCTGCATCACCTCCTCAAAATTCATTTTCGATAATTTTTGTGCATCTTTCTTTTTTATAGGTATCATTTTATTTGTCATGCATTACAAACCCCACCTGCACATTTTGAATGAGAAGGCATATATTATTTTATATTACAATTATGATTTTAAATATCAGATGGTGTGCATATCAAGTCCAATCTCATCTCTAGAGATGACTAAGTGCCTGAGGGTGCTGAACTTGACTAACCCTGGATGAAAGGAACAAATTAGTGATCAGTATACATCAGTACTAAAGGGTAAGACAGATCAAAGGTCAGTATAACTCAGCCTTTCAGGGAAACTCCCAAGTGGTAACATATTGACCTGCTAAATTAACATCAGTTGCCCTTCCCCAGAAAACATTTTATCTACCTCATTCACACTAGTTCTCTCCTGTTTACAGCCTGTGAATTTTACAAGGGAATTCCTGCATTTTGACTTTGCATGTCTATTGCACAAGAAAGAAAAATAAACTTTAAGAAAGGACTGCACGGAACCTAGGGAAATGGTTCCTGAATAAAGCCCTTCCACACAAAGATGTGTCAGGCACAGCAACTACTGGGAATTTGACATGTTGGGAGGCAGAGGAAGGGTATCTCCTGACATGCTGACAAGCTTTATAAAATATTGCGTGTTTGTGTGTTTGCATGTATGTGTCTATGTGTTTGTGTGTGTACAGGCACATTCATAATGCTGGTACTCATGAAGGATAGAAAAGGAAGCCAGATTCTTGGGAGGTGGGGTTACAGGCTTTTTGAAGAGTGCTAAGACCCAAACACTGGCCTCTATAAGAGCAGCAATGGCTCTTGACTGCTGCACAGTTGCTAGAGTCCTTGATCACTGATTTGTGCCAATACAAGTATGGACGCTTTCATTACCCATTGCTGTACAAAGACTCTGTGTGGAAATGTTTGTGATTCTGGGCCATGCCAAGCTTACCAGTGTCTGGATTGAGCAACTGCTATATTGAGTAGCAGTGACAGGATTTTCCGCCCTCTCAATATGAGATCCAGAACCATAAGGAGCTGAACAAAGACAAATAAAAATGGAGCTTGCTTTAAACTGTGGAGCCTATTCTGCTGCTATCTGAAAACATAAAATTATGTCTTCATGAAATTATTTCAATATTACAATTCTATGTCTGTCCCTGAATATGTCTGTATAATCCAATAAAATGTAAACAAGAGCATTTGAGACATATCATAGCACTCAGAAATTTCAGAGAAATACAGAAGCATTGGGAAAGCACTGTTTATTTGCTTGGAAGAATTCAAAATCAATTAAAATGCAGTATATTCATCTTATATTCTAAAATAGCAAATATACCATACTTATTTGGGTTGCATTAAGTGTAGAGGGCAAAAGGGTTAGGGATATGGCACAGTGGATAAAGTGTTTGTTGTACAAGGATGTGACCATTAGTTTGGTTTATGTGCTACACCTGTGTCAAAATTCAAGTGTCACACCTATTTGAAATTCTAGTACTTTAACAGATAGATTGTTTTCTGGCAAACCACTGTGCTTCCTTGCAAGCCACCCTGATTTATGAGAACGACCTTCTGGGAGAGACTCTTCCTCAATGTATAAAGTACAGATGAATTAAAGAAAACATCAGACATAAACCTCTGATTTACACCTAAGTAAACATGTACACTCACAACCACATATATACTAGTATGCACCATTAATAAACATGTATGTACACATACACACACACACACACACACACACACACACAGAGAGAGAGAGAGAGAGAGAGAGAGAGAGAGAGAGAGAGAGAGAGGATGAGCGAGAGAGAGGCTGATAAACCAAAGAAAGACTATTTTTCTTTTAATTTCCAGCTAAAGAAATTCAGACTTGTTTTGTTGGTTTTTCAAGTCTTGAAAGTAAGGTCAGTATGCTGCAATACACTTTCATCCTACCCATAGGTATACCACACAAATTATTTGCCCCAGGTTTCACAGTTTGCACTGATTACTTGATCTGGTATGATGATGTGACTCCTTACCTTAGCCTCTTAGAAACCTGTTCATTTCTGCTGTAACTACCATACAGAAGTAATGTTTGTGGATGAAGTTTCAAAATTTCATTTAAAGTTGCCAACACTTGTCTTACTTTGAAGTTCTCAAATACATGAGCTCCTTTTCTATTTTTTACTCATCTCACCCATAAAAATATGAAATCTTTTATAGATTTTTTTCTTTTTTTGCCTTCAAATTTGAAACAAGCTTGTTTTACATGTCAAGCCCAATTCCCTCACCCTCCTGTTCTCTCTCTCCCCTTCAAACTCCATCCCATCCCATTTCTGCTCCCCAGGGTGGGTGAAGCCTTCCATGAGGAGTCTTCAAAGTCTGTCACATCATTTAGAAGAGGGCCCAGGCCCTCCCTATGTGTCTAGGCTGAGTAAGTATCCATCTATGGGGAATGGGCTTCCAAAGTCCATTAGTATACTAGAGATAAATCCTGAACCACTACCAGAGGCCCCATAGGCTGCATAGTCCTCCTAACTAATACCCACATTCAGGGAATCTGGGTCTGCCCTATGCTTGTTTCCCAGCTATCAGACTGGAGTCCATGAGCTCCTTCTTGTTCAAGACAGCTGATTCTGTGGGTTTCTACAGCCTGGTCTTGACCTATCTGCTCATATTCCTCCCTCTTTCCAACTGGATTCCAGGAGTTTGGTTAGATGTGGGTGTCTGTTTCTGTTTTCATCAGCTACTGAAAGAAGGCTCTAGAACAGCATATAAGGTAGTCATCAATCTCATTATCAGGGAAGGGCATTTAAGGCAGCCTCTTCACTACTGCTTAGATTGTTAGTTGGGGTCATCCTTATAGCTATCTAGACAATTCCCTAGTGCCAGATTTCTCTTAAAACCTATAATAACTCCCTCTATTATGACATGTCTTTTCTTGCTCTCCTCTATTCTTTCCCTGACTAAATCTTCTTGCTCCCTCATGCCCACTTCTCCCTTCTTCCTCCTGACTCCTTCTCTCCTCCCCCTATGATCCCAATTTTCTTTGGAGATCTTGTCCTTTTCTCCTTCTCCGGGAGATCATGCATGTCTCTCTTTGGGTCCTCCTTGTTTTCTAGCTTTTCTGGTGTTATGTATTGTAGGCTGGTACTCTTTTGATCTATGACTAAAAATAATGTGTGAGTGAGTTCATACCATCTTGTCTTTTGTGACTGGGTTACCTAACTCAGGATAGGTTTTTCTAGTTCTATGCCTTTGCCAGTAAATTTCAAGATTCCATTGTTTTGTTTGTTTGTTTGTTTTTCTGCTGAGTAGTACTCCATTGAGTAAATGTCCCACATTTTCTTCATCCATTCTTCAGTTGAGAGGCATTTAGGTTGCTTCCAGGTTCTGGCTATTACAAATAATGCTGCTATGAACATAGTCAAGCAGATGTCCTTGTTATATGTATGTACATCTTTTGGGTATATGACTAAGAGTTGAATTACTGGATTTTGAGGAAAACTGGTTCCCATTTTCCTGAGGAACCACCATTCTCATTTTTAAAGTGGCTGTATAACTTTACACTCCCACCAACAATGGAGGAGTGTACCACTTTCTCCACATCCTTTCCAGCATAAAATGTCTTTGTTGTTTTTAATTTTAGCCATTCTGACAGGAAGATGATGGCATGTCAGAGTTGTTTTGATTTACATTTCACTGATGACTAAGGATGTTGTGCAATTCCTTAAGTGTTTTTCAGCCATTTCATGACCCCACCTTGATGGTATACCCCTACATGTGGAGTGGGGGTGGGTGGGAGGGGAGGGTAGTCAGGGTGCATGGGTGGGGAGAGGGTAAAAGGGAGAGAGGGAGGTTGGGAGGGAGTGAGGAAGAGATTGAGAACTGGGATTGACATGTAAAATAAAATAAAATAAATTAATTAATTAATTAAAAAAGTTTCCTCTATTGAGAATTCTCTATTTCTTTTCTTTTCTTTTCTTTTTTTTTTTTGCATATAGAGTATTTTTTATTTAATTTTATATAACAAAGTCCAATTAAATGAAAACAAACATTTATACACAATATTTGGGAATTTGGGCGTCGTTCTTTCCAAACTACTTCCTGCTGGTAAGGGGCACTGTCTTGGGGGATTCGAAGAAGATTCAGATATCCTAGCTGTAGTCTGTAGGGCTGTTTTGTCCAGCTGTTTGGAATGTAGGATCAGCTTGTACTCTGTTTCAGGCAGTCTGGTGTGATCAAACCACATTAGTCTGGAAGGAATCCACATCTTTTCATTTTCTGTGGAAACAAAAATAGAAATACTTTTCCCCAGTAACTTGTTCTTCAAATTAAATTTTGGAGTCAAAGCGTTTTTTTTTTTTTTTTTTTTTATTATTTTACATGTCGATCCCAGTTCCCTCTCCCTCCCTCCCTCCCTCCCCCCCAAGCCCTCCCTCCCTCCTTCCCTCCCTTTTGCCGTCTCTACCCTCTCCCATGCACTCTGAACACCCTCCCCTCCCAACCCCCCACCACAATACAATATGTAGGGGAATGCCATCCAGTTGGGGTCATGTAGATCTGACAGGTCCTGTGAAGTAGGGACTAGGGCTTCTCTCCTATCTCTAGAATAAGGCAGTTATCCCTCCATGGGGGGATATGTTTGCAAAGTCCTTTTGTGCACCAGGGATACATCCTGGCTCCACTGTCTGAGGTCTCTTAGGCTGCTCAGACCTTCTGGCTGAGACCCATATTCAGGGGGGTCAAAGTCAGACCCCTGTTGGCTTCCCAGATATCAGTCTAGTGGCCCTTAGCTCCTCCTTGCTCAGGTAAGCTGTCTCTATGTACTTCTACCGCATGGTCTTGTCCTCTCCATCTGCTTCTGGGTTCTAGTTTGACTCAGTGTTTATGTATGGGTGTTTGCTCCTGTTTTCAACAGGCATTAGTTGAGGACTCCATGGAGAAGTTAGTTGTTGATCTCACTCTCCGGGAAGGACATTTATGATAGCCTTTCCACGGAAGCTGAGATTGTTAGTTGGGAGCAGTCTTGTAGTTCCCTCGACCTTTCTTTGTGTTCAACTTTATCTTCAAACCAATATTGGCTCCCTCTTTTATGTTCTCTCTCTCTGTCTCTGTCTCTCTCTCTCTTTCCTATTTTCCATTCCTAACCAGGCTCAATCCTCCTGGTCGCACATGCCTTCCTCTCCTCCCTCTCATTTTCTCCTACTTCTCTCTCCATTAGCTGTCCTCCCCCACTATACCTGAGGTCTGGGGGACTTGTCCCTTCCCAGTTCTGTGAGGGACTTTATATGAATCTCTTAGAATACAACTTGTATCCTAGTTCCTCTGGTGATGTGAATTATAGGCTGGTGATCATTTGCTCTAGTTCTAAAATCCATATATGAGTGAGTACATACTGTGTTCCTATTTTTGTGACTGGGTTACCTCATTCAGGATGGTTTCTTCAAGTGCCATCCACTTGCCTGCGAATTTCAAGATACCATTATTTTTTTCTGCAGAGTAGTATTCCATTGTGTAGATGTGCCACATCTTCATTAACCATTCTTCAATTGAAGGGCATCTAGGTTGCTTCCAGGTTCTTGCTATTACAAATAGTGCTGCTATGAACATAGTTGAACAGATGTCTTTGTTGCATTGATGTGAATCCTTTGGGTATATGCCTAAGAGGGGGATTGCCGGGTCCTGTGGTAAACTAATTCCCATTTTCCTGAGGAACCGCCATACTGATCTCCAAAGTGGCTGTATGAGTTTGCACTCCCACCAGCAGTGGAGGAGTGTTCCACTTTCTCCACATCCTCTCCAACATAAGTCATGACTGGTGTTTCTAATTTTAGCCATTCTGGCAGGGGTAAGATGGTATCTCAAAGTTGTTTTGATTTGAATTTCCCTGATAGCTAAGGATGTGGAGCATTTTCTTAAGTGTCTTTCAGCATTTTTGATTTCCTCCATTGAGAATTCTTTCTTCAGTTCTGTACCCCATTTTTTAATAGGGTTATTTGGTGTTTTGTTGACTAGTTTCTTGAGTTCTTTGTATATTTTGGAGATCAGCCCTTTGTCGGATATAGGATTAGTGAAAATCTTTTCCCAGTCAGTGGGCTGCCATTTGGTCTTGTCAAATGTGGCCTTTGCCTTACAGAAGCTTCTAAGTTTGAAGAGGTCCCATTTATTAATTGTTTCTTTCAGTGTCTGTGCCCCTGGAGTTATGTTCAAGAAGCGGTCTCCTATACCAATTTGTTCAAGGGTACCTCCTACTTTCTCTTCTAAGAGGTTCAATGTGGCTGGATTGATGTTGAGGTCTTTGATCCATTTGGACTTGAGTTTTGTGCATGGCAACAGACATGGGTCTATCTGCAGTCTTCTACACACCCTCATCCAATTGTGCCAGCACCATTTGTTGAAGAGGCTGTCTTTGCCCCATTGTATAATTTTAGCTGTTTTGTCGAAAATCAGGTGTTCATAGGTGCGTGGATTAATATCAGGATTTTCAATTCGATTCCATTGGTCTACCTGTCTATTTTTATGCCAATACCAGGCTGTTTTCAGAACTATAGCTCTGTAGTAGAGCTTAAAGTCAGGAATGGTGATGCCTCCTGATGTTCTTTTATTGTATAGGGTTGTTTTGGCTATCCTGGGTCTTTTGTTTTTCCATATAAAGTTGATTATTATCCTTTCAAGGTCGGTGAAGAATTGTGGTGGGATTTTAATGGGGATTGCATTGAATCTGTAGATTGCTTTTGGTAAGATTGCCATTTTTACTATGTTTATCCTACCTATCCAAGAGCATGGGAGGTCTTTCCATTTTCTGGTATCTTCTTTAATTTCTTTCTTTAGAGTCACAAAGTTCTTATTATATAGATCTTTTACTTGTTTGGTAAGCGTTACACCAAGATACTTTATGTTGCTTGTGGCTATTGTAAAGGGTGATGTTTCTCTGATTTCTTTCTCTGCCTCTTTGTCGTGTGAAAAAAATAGGGCTACTGATTTTTTTGAGTTTATCTTGTATCCTGCTAGTTTGCTGAAGGTGTTTATCAGCTGTAGGAGTTCCCTGGTAGAGTTTATTGGGTCGCTTATGTAAACTATCATATCATCTGCAAATAGAGACAGTTTGAATTCTTCCTTTCCAATTTGGATGCCCTTGATCTCCTTTTGTTGTCTTATAGCATTAGCTAGAACTTCTAGTACGATATTGAAGAGATATGGAGAGAGAGGACAGCCTTGTCTTGTTCCTGATTTTAGAGGAATTGGCTTAAGTTTCTCTCCATTCAGTTTGATGTTGGCAGTTGGTTTGCTGTATATTGCTCTTATTATGTTTAGGTATGTTCCTGTTATCCCTGACCTCTCTAATACCTTTATCATGAAAGGGTGTTGAATTTTATCGAAGGCTTTTTCTGCATCTAGGGAGATAATCATATGGTTTTTCTTTTTCCGTTTGTTTATATGGTGGATCACGTTGATAGATTTTCGTATGTTAAACCATCCCTGCAATCCAGGTATGAAGCCTACTTGATCATGGTGGATGATTTCTCTGATGTATTTTTGAATTCGGTTTGCAATTATTTTATTGAGTATTTTTGCATCGATGTTCATCAGGGATATTGGTCTGTAGTTTTCTTTCTTAGTTGTGTCTTTGTGAGGTTTGGGTACCAAAGTTATTGTGGCCTCATAAAAAGAGATTGGCAATAAACCTTCTGTTTCTATCTTGTGGAACAGTTTGAGGAGTCGTGGTATTACTTCTTCCTTGAATGTCTGGTAGAATTCTGCACTGAATCCATCTGGCCCTGGACTTTTTTTCGTTGGAAGGCTTTCGATGACTGCTTCTATTTCATTGCGGGTTATAGGTCTATTTAAGTTGTTTGTCTGTTCTTGATTTAATTTTGGTAAGTGATAGTTATCCAGAAACTTGTCCATTTCCTTTGAATTTTCAATTTTTGTGGGATACAGATTTTCGAAGTATGACCTGAAAATTGTCTGAATTTCCTCTCTGTCTGTTGTTATGTTCCCCATTTAGTTTCTGATTTTGTTAATTTGCATGTTCTGTCTCTGTTTTTCGCTAATTTGGATAAAGGTTTATCAATCTTGTTGATTTTCTCAAAAAACCAACTCTTTGTTGCATTGATTTTTTGTATTGTTTTCCTGGTTTCTATTTTGTTGATTTCAGCCCTCAAGTTGATTATTTCCTGGCGTCTGCTTCTGAGGGGTGAATTCGCTTCTCTCTGTTCTAAGGTTTTCAGTTGCGCTGTTAATTCATTTATGTGACTATCCTCTGTTTTCTTCATATGGGCACTTAGTGCAATGAACTTCCCTCGTAGCACTGCTTTCAAGGTGTCCCATAAGTTCGGGTATCCTCATTCTCGTTGAATATTAGAAAATCTTTAATTTCTTTCTTTATTTCTTCTTTGACCAAGGAGTGGTGCAATTGCACATTGTTAAGTTTCCATGAGTTTGCAGGTTTTCTGCTATTTGTATTGTTGTTGAATTCCAATTTTAAAGCATGGTGGTCCGATAAGATACAGGGGACTATTTCTATTCTCTTGTATCTGTTGAGGTTTGTTATGTCTCCTAGTATGTGGTCGATTTTAGAGAAGGTTCCATGTGGAGCAGAGAAGAAGGTATATTCTTTTGTCTTTGGATGGAATGTTCTATAGATGTCTGTTAGCCCCAGTTGAGACATAACTTCTGTTAATTCTTTTGTTTCTTTGTTGAGTTTCTGATTTGTGGTCCTGTCTAGTGTTGAGAGTGGTGTATTGAAGTCTCCCACTATAAGTGTGTGAGGTTTTATATGAGCTTTGAGTTTTAGTAGTGTTTCTTTTACGAATGTGGGTGGCTTTGTATTAGGGGCATAGATGTTTAGAATTGAGACTTTGTGTTGATGGATTTCTCCTGAGATGAATATGAAATGACCGTCTTCATCTCTTTTGACTAGTTTTGGTTTGAAGTCTAACTTGTTAGATATTAGGATAGCTACGCCTGCTTGCTTCTTATTTCCATTTGATTGGAAAATCTTTTCCCAACCCTTTACCCTGAGGTAATGTCTATCTTTGGAGCTAAGATGTGTTTCTTGTATGCAGCAGAAGGATGGATTCTGTCTTCATATCCATTCTGTTAATCTGTGTCTTTTTATAGGTGAGTTAAGACCATTAATGTTGAGGGTGAGTAAGGACCATTGATTGTTGATGGTTGTTTGATTTAGGTTTGTTGTTGGCAGTGGTATTGTGAATATATTTGTTCTGCTTCACCCTAGGTTTCTGGTGTAGTTGGATTATCTGTTGCCTACATTTTTGTGGGCGTAGTTACCTTCCTTGGGTTGGAATTTTCCTTCCAATACTTTCTGTAGGGCTGGATTTGTAGATACATATTGGGAAATCTGGTTTTGTCATTGAATATCTTGTTCTCTCCATCTATATTGACTGAGAGTTTTGTTGGATATAGTAGCCTAGGCTGGCATCCGTGTTCTCTTAATACTTTTAGAACATCTATCCAGGACCTTCTGGCCTTGAGGGTTTCCATGGAGAAGTCAGGTGTAATTTTGATAGGTCTGCCTTTATATGTTACCTGTCCTTTTTCCTTCGCTGCTCTTAATATTCTTTCTTTATTCTGTATGCTTGGTGTTTTGATTATTATATGTCGAGGGGTCTTTTTTCTTTGGTCCAGCCTATTTGGGGTTCGGTATGCTTGTACTTTCATGGGCATGTCCTTCTTCAGATTTGGAAAGTTTTCCTCGATGATTTTGTTGAATATGTTTTCAGCACCTTTGAGCTGGGCTTCCTCACCTTCCTCTATGCCTATTATTCTTAGGTTTGGCCTTTTCATGGTGTCCCACATTTCTTGGATGTTGTGTGTTAAGGATTTGTTGGATTTATGGTTTTCTTTGGTCGATGAATCTATTTCTTCTAGTTTATCTTCTGGGCCTGAGATTCTCTCTTCCATCTCTTGAATTCTATTGGTTATGCTTGTGTCCGTGGTTTCAGATTTTTTGCCCAGCTTTTCAATTTCCAGCTTTCCTTCCATTTGTGTTGCCTATATTTTCTCAATTTCGGTTTTCAAATCTTGAACCGTTTCCTTCACCTGGTTAATTGTTTTTTCTTGGATTTCTGTACTTTCCTTAAGGAAGTTGTTCATTTCTTCCACTTTTTTGTTTGTTTTTTCCTCTATTTCTTTAAGGGATTTTCTCATATCTTCTTTGAGGGCCTCTATCATTTTTATGATGGTGATTTTTAAGTCGTACCCTTCTGTTTCCTCTGCTTTGTTGTTGTGTTCCATTCTAGTTGGTGTAGATTCCCTAGATTCTGGTGGTGTCATGTTTGTCTTTCTGTTGTTAGGTGTTCTCTTGTATTGCCTTCTTCCCATAGTTTCTTCCTGTAGGTGTTGGTGGTGTCTCTTCCCTCTCTCTATGGTCCTTCCCAGATGGGCTTATGTGGATCAAAGATTCAATGTCTGTATCTCTGTGTGGTCCAAGCTCTCTAGGAGGCTTCTCTCTGGCCAATAGCCGTCAGAAGAGGACGAGGGCTGGACTGGAACTTGAGAAGGTTTTGCAGGGTAGTGGGATCTCACTGGAAACTGGCGCTCTCCAGCTGAAACCTCGTTCTTTGGCAGGGGCCCGGATTTGGGGGTCAAGGATCTTGCCTGCAGGAACTCCAAGTGGACCTGCAGAGATAGGCAGATCTCTGGGAGGGGCCTGGGACTCCAGCAGAGGACTGGAGGCGGGGTCAGGGACCAAGCCGGTGGAAATTACAGGTGGTCCCATGTGGATAGTCAGGTCTCCTTTGTTCGGAGTTGCTCTGAGAGGTCTCCGAAGTAGGGTGGACTGTTGGCTCCACCCTCTGTCCCAGTGCTCAACCAGAGAGGCAGGACCGTAGGTGGGGTAGGGCACAGGGGTGGGGGGGTAGGCTGGAGGTTGGGATGGGTGGGGGTGTATCAGAGCTCCAAGGGTGCTCTCAAAGGGGACTGGAGACAGGAGCAGCAGGATCAGGGGCCAATCCAGGGAGTTCAGGCGGGGGAGGGGGGAAAAGAGAGAATTCTCTATTTCTATACTCTACTTTTTAATTGAATTATTTGGTGTTTTGGTAGCTAGCTTCTTGAGTTCTTTGTATATTTTGGAAATCAGCTCTCTCTGTCAGATTTTTTATATGTTTATATAATTAATTGTTTTACTGCATCAATTATAATTGGCACTATTATTCTTTTTTATTCCTATGATTTTATTTTTTCAATATTTAGATTGTGGAAAATAACAGTGTTTATAGTTGCTGTTTTCTATAGGACCAACATGGCTAAAAAATGTCCTTTGACTTAATGAAATTGTCTCAGATTTCCTTTATTTGTGTCGGTATCAAATAAATTTAAATTACTCCATAAATCTTAGTCTAGACATATTTTCCTACCTTCATGTTGGATATTGTTTTGAAAGTCTCAACACAAATCAAAAATAGTCATAAAGAACACTTATAATTACCAGAAGTATGTTAAGTACTTTAATATATATTCTTTGATTACTGTGATTCTTAGAAAACATACTTTGAATGCTTAGGAATTTTTCATTACTCTGTCAAATGCCAGGTTAATAACATATGTATTGAGTCATATTGTGTCTTTCAGGACAGGACTGATGATGCAGTTTCTGTTGTCCTATATGTCTGATCAGATTTCAGAATGACATCAACTAAGAATTAAAGAATAGATGCAAGTTGCTGAAAGCTCCTAGTTTGTTACACATGCAAAGAACAGAGTCTGATTTCATTTGGAATATGACATCATTGAATAGGTCCAATGACAGTATTTGGTAGTGATAGGATGATCTTTCATTTACATTTGTCTAATAGTTAAGAGTCCTACACTTATATATCACATTTGTATATAAATTTGTTTCATGCCTGGATCCCCTTTAATAAACTAAAGTGAAGAAAAGTTTTAGATAATAATCACACCATTACTGCTCACTCAAGTGCCTAGACTACCATTTGATAGAAAATTTACAAGAGTAGTTGTAGTTATATTTTGTTTGTGCTCTGACAAATAACATTTGCCTGAAAATCAGAGGGTAGAGCTACCCACTTGTTGAGCATAGAGGTCAGGTACTGGTGTCACACACTTTGATCCCAGCACTAGGGATCTTATGTTTTTTATTCTAGAACTAGTCAGTCACAGGCCTTTAATGCTAGAACTAGGGGTGTTTAGATAGGAATATAAAGTGGGTGGATACAAGATCTCTTGCCCATTCAGGCTGAGGAGTCACAGAGGCAGGAACTCAACCAGAGGATTTTGTAGAGGTAAGAGCTCTAGTGGCTAACTGCTCTGTTTCTATGATCATTCAGGTTTCATCCCCTCATATCTGCCTCTGGGTTTTTATTATTACGTCCTATTAGGTTTTGTCCTACAATTTGTGTTGATATATTATTTATGATTTATTAAAGCTAGCCTGAGGATTTGGAAAGCAAAGTCAGCCTCAAACTATAGAGAATAAACCGGGATAATAACACACCTTTAATCCCAGGACTAAGGATTAAGAGGTAGATAAATCTCTATTGCTATTATTTTCTTTATTTTAAAACAGGACTCAGAGACGGATATTTGGGTTCTAACTTCATGCTGAATTTCAGAAAAGCAAAGCAGCCAGCCATTAGCTTTAACTCTACCTCAGATAAAAAGGCTGATCCTGTTTCCACAGCTCTCACCAAGCCTCTCTTCAGTGTGGCTGGAGAATCCTGAGACTTCAGTGTCTTCCTATCTTCATTGTGCCTGAAGAATGAATTACAGCTCTGAGACCTTGCTCCTGCCTTATTTAACTTCCTAATGCTGGGATTAAAGTTGTGTGATTCCAGGCACTGAACTCTGTTACTCTTCATTCTTGTGTAGACCTTGGGTGACCTTGAACTAATTAGAGATATATCTAGCTCTTAATCCTGAGTCCTGGGTTTAAAGGTGTATACCATCACTGAATAATTTCTATAGTTTGAGGCTGACTGGGCTTTCTGAATCGAAAGGTAAGCTTTAATAAATCAATAAATCATAAATAATATAGCACCACAATAATTAGTTAAAGGAATTAAAGAAACATGTGTTTCCATTAGTGACAGACAAAAGAAACTGAGTTCTACATTCCTAGGAGTTTATTTTCACACACACACTAAAAGATTTTTAAGGGAGCTTTGGTTCTAATGCAGAAATCAACATCATATTAGTGTCCATTGGACATTAAGTATTATAGAGTTTATTGGACCTTAGAATGGAGGAGTTTTTTTGTTTTTGTTTTTTTTTTTTTTTTTTTTTTTTTAAATCCATTTCCAACTTTAAGGAGGTTTGATTAAGTTGCATTGAGACCATAGTTTATCTGGTTACTACACTAGATTAGCCCAAAATCATGCTTTTAGAAAATGATTTTCCAAAGTCTGTCTAATCCAAGTTGTGCAATTTCCTTGCACTCAACAAAATATTTCAAATGTAATTTCTCCCTGGGCTCAGATGCCAAGAAATTTGCAGTGTGGTATTACAGAACCATCAGATTCCTCCTGTGGCACCTGAATTGGCATTTCACTGAACTAAACTTCTCTAGGCACTAGGGATTGTTGCTGAATATAGTGATTGTAGGAAAGGTAGTACAAACATATACAAAGAATCAATTGTACTTTTTGAAATATATTAAAATATCAAAACTTATCACATTTATTTTGAAATTTTTATGTACATTTTGAGGGCATAACACATTTAAAGTACATATTCTTCTAAGACAAATTTAATATATATTGTTTCCTGGAGAAAAGGGATAATATGTTCTTATGCTATGTATTTATGGTGCAAAGCAGAAAGACAAATTATTTGAGGAAAAACAGGGGAAAACTTGAAAGTGTTATCTGAAACAATGAAGCATTTTAAGACCCACTCAGCTGGAAGTGTTTATAGAAAGTTGAAGTTTGCTATAGCAGTAGGCTCATACCTTTAACCTCAGCACTCAGTAAGCAGAGGCAATCAGATCTCTGTGAGTTTGGGGCCAATCTGGACTACAGAACTGTTTGAGGACCTCCAGGGCTACACACACAGAAACCTTGTCATGAAAAATAAAAACAAATAAAAGTTAAAAGGTATCGCGGTAAATAAGGGTCAGGATAAACAAATAGGCCTAATAGATGTTTATTCAGGGAGAAATAACTTACAACCTAGACAGATGAACACCAGGAAATTCAACCGATCCTCTCCTGTCCGAGTCACGCCAGAAAGAGAGCACCTTTCCTGGCCCCCTCCGACCTCCTTCCACAGGTCACTTCCGCCCATGGCTCCACCCCCCAATGGGTGTGGTCAGTGCCAGAGAAGGACTATCTCACTACAATTTCCCTTTTAGTCTAAAGAAAAGATTTAGGCTTAATACATAACTATTTACAAAACAGTGACTAACAAGTGTGTTCTAAGAAAAGGAAAATCGAGAACAAAATGACCTACATATCTAGTCCTAGGGTGAGGGCATAATGGAGTTTACAATAGAGTTGTCCTAAGCTGGAAAACGTAAGTCTAGTACCTAATATATCTAACTAGGAAGAGAGAATAATAGTTGTGATAGTTTAATCTTCAACCTCATCAAGACCTGAGAAGGAAATTAACAATACTAGAGTAGACAGGAAATGCGAATGGACAACTTCCAAAAGGTGCAGCAAGGACAGAAACAGCAAGACACCTGAACAGTCACCCTAGGTCTCACAGCAACGTTGGTACACCCAGATTTGGCTAAGGCCAAGAGAACTTGACAGACCACAACAACAGCAGGGAGGTAGAGTGGCTGTCTTACCCTGACTTGGCAAGGTCAAGCAGTCTTCTATATTTGTCTCTTGCAAGCACATAGGACTGCATGTCCAAATCAGTGGTCAAGGTGGGGGCAATTCTATGCCCAACAGGCCATTAGCTGAGGCGAGATTGAACTCCAGCAGGAGCAACAACAGTGTCCAACATATTTTCGGGAAAGTGCACGGTGCTGTCAGGAGCAACAGTGTCTCATGTCAATGGAGTACTAATATTAAAACATTTAAATGCCATGTTCTGCATGTCTATGAAGTGATTGAAGATTAAGCATCTATATCTGACTAATCTCATAGGTACAGGAAATGTGAGTGAAGATAATCTGTAATACTCGGGAACTTAGCTAAAAAGACTGATTAAAACTTTCCTGAGTAAAGCAGGAACAAATACTTAAACAATATAACTATATACATATACATACATATAAATCCCTAAAATAGAGGTAGAGTATAAGTGTCAAGAAAAGAGGTAGAACTATAAAGGGCAGCAAGATAAATATCCCAAATTGTATCAATATACAAAATGCCTTGAATACAAGAGAAGTATACATACATAGAACATGGTAAAAAATAATGTGCATAAAACATTGTAAGTGGAAATATTTAACACAATATAACAAAATATAAACTTAATTTTACATAGCTTACCACATAAGAATACACAACAATGTAAGCTATAAAATACTATCTCATTCTTACTCAAATTCTCAAGAAAATAGGCTAATCTACCTATATCCCATCTAAACCATACCTTTCCCAACCATTCCCTATTCCTGTCTAAAAGATAAACCCGAGTGTAAGCATCACCCAATCCCAAATAACTAAAACCAACCCAAAGACGATGACTATTATCCCAAAATTCCAAGGGTAAGGAAAGGGGGCGTCATTATCTTAAGATTACTTCCTGCTGAAATGGGACGATGATTGCTCCAATGGATCCTGTAGGAAGAAAATATTTAGCAACCAAATTTCTCAACAGAACTGGCTGTGACATATGTAGCTAGTCACTGTGTGGCAGAAAATTCTTGACTGTAGTTCTATTTGAAACTCTCGCTTGATTCTGAAAGTCTTGTGAGAAGACATGGCCAGAATCTGAGTTAGGCGTGTGCTGCCCGATGGCGGAGGAAAGGTCTATTTCTAGGTTGTAAAAGAAAGTATTCATCCTGTAACTCAGAATCAAAGTCTCTGTTCATAGTTTTTATCTATATCTAAAAACAAAACAAAACAGTATAAATAAGATTCATAATAAAGTCAGTCTACCAGAAAGTATTTTCCAAGGGGACCTTCCCTTCAGGAAACCGTAATTGTGAAATTTCAGTGAAATACTATTGTTAGGGAGCCTGCCACAAGTTAGTAGCTTTCACAATCTTGGAGGCAGGACTAAAACTGTGTGGTTTGATTACCAACTCCTGTCTTGGCATGGAGACATGACCTTTTGATATTAAAAAATAACAAACAAACAAAGAAAAACTGCAATCTGCTGTGAGCCATTCTTGTAAAGAACTCATATGTACCATTCCATCATCCAGAAGAGTTATTCCAAATGGATACGCTAATCATCTAGACAGCAAATGTCCCTCAGGAGAGCCACCTGGTCTGGAATCTTTATAGAATAGTTTTGAAGCTACCCAAATAAGTAGGTAGACACTGATCTCTCTGGCCAGTTTCTACTCTCAACATGAAAGTGTTTTTCTTTGCAAAAGACCTTTTGGTCACATACCATTTTTATCCCTAAAAATGTTTCATGTTGTTTCACAATCGCCACTTTTTCTTCTACACATCATGTGTTGTTATGCTAATCATGTCTGAATGTATTAGACTAATGTTGTAAGGACCAGAAAGCTAAGAGACCAGCAAGAGAACTTGGTAACTACCAAAACAGCAGGAAACAAAGTGCTTGGCCTCCCAAGTTCACCTTTGTATTAGACTTAAACGTAAAACCAAACTAAAAATATTTTATGAAAAGCCATTGAAGAACATTTTGAGGAAAAAAAAAATCTGAGACTAGACATGCTAAAGTTGCTGCTCAGCTCTTGAGCCTGGGACAGAATGCTAAGTCCCAGCAGGTCTGTACGGAATCAGCTGGCATCAAAATCAGTAGATCAAGGATGAACACTCCACTCAGGAGCTAGCAGATGGAAATGCCAGTGACTCCTCTTACAGGAGTCTGTTTAAATTCTCCATATTAAGAGAAGTGGCCCTTTGGAACTCAGTCCCAACAACTGTCACTTACCACAAGCTAGAATTGGGGAAAGACAGAAACAAACAAAACTGCCTGGCAACCCATCCTCTGACAAATTCACTTTTCGGTGATTAAAGTGGACTTGTAGATTCTTTAATCTTTCCAAGCCTGACCTTTGTCTCTATTTTCTCACGTGTTCTCAGTGCTTCCTTTTGAGAATGCCTTCTTTCATTAATAAACCATTGAATTCCCCCTTCAGTTACATCAGTATCCTTCACAAACATGCAGTAATAGGTCTCCTTGCAAAAGCAAACAAAATTTTCCCTTGACCTTTTAATCTTCCCATATTTTGTGCAAGTTTCAAAATCCAATCTAGAATTAATTCTCTCAAGAGACTTCCTTGTTCTCTGTTTCCTATTCATCCAGTCTAGTCATTCCTTGTCATCAGATTTCCAGAAACAAAAGTAAGTTTGAACTTGAATATCAGGAGCAATAGCCAGGAAAAATAAATAAATAAAAAATAAAAAGAGCCAGAGTCCTTGATACACCTTGGAAGCAGACAGATTTCAAGATGCTTTCTGTGTGGTGAAGTTCTTCTGTGAAACTCATAGCTTAGCATGTTTGCTATTAAAAAAGCAGAAACGTTTCAGCATTTGAGGAAAATTGGAGTGTTTAATAAAGATATCATCCACAAAACTGTCATCATATAAATGTAATAGAAACTCCAGAAAATGAGTCTGATTCATACTAGGAGAAGGACTGTACTATTTTGAAGAAATAGCTCAATATACAAATGCCTAATAATTAATTCCATGATTTGGATTGATAGCACCTGTCAGATGTCTAAGCTTTACAGCTTGAAATAGTTACCTTCCATCCAGAGAAGGGCAGGCATAATGAATATTGTACCCATTGAATTAAGACAGATTAATTGTTAAGATTTTTTTACTGCTTCTCCAAGAGGACTGTATTTCAGTTCCAAGTACCCATTGTAGGTGGTTAACAACCAACTTGTATCCCAATTTTAGAGATCTGATAGCCTCTGTCAATTCCTGCAAACATATGGCACACAGGTACACATACACACACACACACACACAAACACACACAAATAAAATTTAAAAAAAAGTAAATAAAAAGATTCTGTGTATACTTAAGACAATAGTCTGCCTTTGGGAGATGTTTATACTGCTTGAATCAGAATTATGGCATTTAGAATTCTGACTTAGATGCCACATGGTTTCATGAGCATCATGCAAATTGAAATTATTTTCCAGTCTTTGTTTTTATGTACCTAAAATTAGCACAACTATTTTTTTTATCAAGGATAAATGTAATACATTTCAAAAAGGACTTAATCTTTTAAACTAAAATGTGAAATGTTCATTCTTTTTATAGCTTAGCTTTGCTTAAATTTAATGTATACTGCTTAATTTATGCATATTGTCATACAGTTATTTTCAGTAAAATAACTGAATTCTCTTACTCAGGCTCTTGTGTTAGTAGTATTCCGGCATCTCTACTGGTCTGTCCTTGGAGTACTGACAAGATACATCCTCAGCTGGCAGCCACCAAATGCACCACCTGTGTACATTCACTATGTTACTTTTTAAAAGGACCCCGTTCACTTCTCATCCCTCTTTCTTTCTTTCTCTCCCTCTCTCTGTTCTACTCTTTCTCGACCCTCTCTCTCTCTCTATGTCCACCTGTGTACACTCACTGTGTTCCCTTTTTAAAGGGCCCTGTTCACCTCTCATCCCCCTTTCTTTCTCTTACTCTTTCTGTTCTGCTCTTTCTCCCCCCTCCCTCCCTTTCTCTCTCTCCAGCTGTTTCCTCTCCTGCTGTTCCTGTCTCCAGAGGTGGAGGCCTGTCTCCTCCCTCCCCTTTTCCCTTTTTGTGCTCCCTTTCCTTATTAAAGAACAAAATAAAACCTCTACTTGAATTTTATTTCATGGCATCTTTCTTTTGCATGCTGTTTTTCCTTAAATACAGTGTCTAGCACTGGCTATTCTCTGTATCCTTCTTAATTTTACAATATTCTGTGCTTTGTAGAGCTGGCTGGTGGGTGTAAGACTCTCAGCTCCTGCACCACATCTGCCTGCATGCCCCATTCGTGATCATAATGTACTGAACCTGTGAAACTATAAGTGAGCAACCTCAGTTATGTTTTCTATATAACAGTTGCCTTGGTCATGGTGTTTCTTCACAGCAATAAAAAACCTAAGACAGATATCTTTTCTTACTTCATTTCTTCATAACCTTCTAATACTTTTTAAATTGTCTGAACATGTATTACACTTTCACTTTCTTTTATTAAGCTCTCCATTTGCATGTGTAATTATTTTTTATTTAAAAAAATACTTTTCCCTTTACATACCAGCCCCAATTCCCCTCCTTCCTCCTGCCTCCCACCCTTCCCACCCCTCATCCACTTCTAAGAGGAGGTAAGGCCTTCTTTGGGGAGTCAACAAAGTCTGGCACACCAAGTTGAGGCAGGACTAAGCCCCTCCCTCCTGTATCAAGGCTGAGCAAGGTATCCCACCATAAGGAGTATATTCCAAAGTCCAGTTCATGTCCCTAGGATAGGTCCTGGTGCCACTGTCAAGGCCCTTCCCAACAAATCTAGTTCAGTCCCATGCAGGTTCTTCAGCTGTCAGCCCATAGTCCATTAGTACCCTCTAGCGGAAGGTCACCTGTCTCTGTGGTTTTCCCCATCATTTTCTTGATCCTGCCGCCACCCTAATTCACATGATCCCTCCTCCCTCTCTTCAGCTGAACTCCAGGAGTTCAATTCAGTGCTTGGCCATGGGTCACTGCATCCACTTGCATCAGTTATTAGATGTAAGTTTCTATAATTAGTGCATGTGTAATTTTTTATTAGAAGAATGGATATTCTGAGAATTTGAGAAGACAAGTAAAAACACTAATGCAAATGACTTCTGTGTGAATATCTTCTATCCAATCCCTGAGCCTCAGGAATTGCTGTTTCCACATAGTAGTTAGGTGGATTCTAGAAATTCTGTTTTTCAAAGTTGCTTTTTCAAAGTTTGTCATGTATACATTCCCCATACCAAATTAAATAGAGTAACTGGGTAGCTGTGTCTTGAGAATTCCATAGAGCATATAGACTAACACATTGTGAGGGGGGGTTCAAAGCAATGCACTGGACAAATGATCCAGAAAAACAAACCTATTGAAGGAGTGGACTGTAAAGACAAAGGAAGGAAAGTAATGAATTAACTGGTCACATATGGTTGTGTGACATTTGGTTTTGATTATCAGCTTGGCACAGTATAGAGTCACATGACAAGCTAATCCCAATGAAGAGTCATTTATATCACAGTGATTGCTTGGCCCTGCTTTCCTAGGTTAAGAAATACAAAGATTTTGGGCCCAACTGTTGGTGCCTAGACTCAGAGAATGTCAATGATGAATACTGAAATGTAATACAAAGGCATCAATTTGAATGTGGTTTTTCTTTGGAGTTGAAAACAAAAGGACTGTACTTCCACTTAATATGCACATGCATACTTCTTTTCATTACCATTGCCATGTGGTTCAAAAGTAGCATTAAAAACAGTATTTATTAGGAAACAGTGAAACTGAAAAAGAGTTTGGTAAACTAAGTATTCACTAGAGATGTGAAGAATTTGTGGTGACTGAGAAGCAAAATGAGAACATAGCAGTCACAAAACCGACAAAGGATGGTAGTACAGGCCTCTAAAATCATCATTAATGGGTTGAGGCAGGAGGATCAGGAATTAAAGACATGCCTGGGATACACAGTGAGATACTGTTTCAAAAATAAACAAACATGTTTCTACTGTCATTTAAAATAAAACAAATTTTAAAATTTAATGTTCTGGGAAAAATGTTTTTACAATAAGTACAGACTGACCTTATTCTGAAGAGATAGGAGATTAAGATGGATAATTACCCATTGCAGGGGCATGGGGGTTACATTATTATGTGAAGGGCATGTAATTAATTGAATGCTAAAATCCACTAGTGGGGATTCACAGTATATTTTTCTATAGCCCACAAGTCTTTTCTAATATAACACATGAAGAAACCTTATAAAAGTGAAGCAGAAAAGTAGAGACAATAAAGAAGTTTGGCAAAAAGGAAGTAGTGGAATATGGAGCTTTGGAGCTTGAAAGGCTCTTTGGAGAAACTTCTTCAAAGCCATAAGTGCATGTTAGGTCTGGAGAATTAAAGGGACTTTCAAAGTTACACAACTACAAGGAAGTAACTAAATTCTTACCATTAAATCTTAACCCTATGCTGTTCCAACATAACTCAAAGCCTGAATTGTTTCAGTGATTATCAGATTTTAGGAAACATGGAAACATTTTTATTGCATAAATTCAGTGAAGGAGCTAGCAGGTCCCAGAGTGGCAAAAATGACTCCTACAGGCCTTGACCTTCTCCCCCATACTCTCTTCCTTGAAAAAAAAAAAAACTGTTTGGGAGCACATTCCCCATGGAGGGATACTCCTTTAACCTAGAGGCAGGAGGGAGGGCCTAGTTGCTACTCCAAAGACTTGATAGATTTTGTTGCTCTCTCCTGGAAGGCATCACTCTCTCTGTGGAGTAGTGGTCAGGGATGGGATAGGAGGGTGATCAGGGGACATAGGAGGGAGGAAGAGAGGGAGGGAGAGGGAACTGAGATCGATATGTAAAATAAGAAAGAAAGAAAGGAAAAACACCCCCCAAAAACTATTCCATTCTTTGGCTACTTCTTCCCTCTGAGACTGATTACCAAGTTTAGGCTATTAAGGATTGGAAGGTCAGAAATCCAAAAACCCTCTGTTGGCTACTCTAATTAGCATATCCAATCAAAATTAAAGGTATCATCCTAACGCTGGGGTTTCCCTTTTATTTATGAACTGCCATTTGTGTATGGGCCAAGTGTCTGTTTCTTCTCTATCCAGAAGCAGTCCTTTGTCCCTCCAGGGCAAATACTTCTTTCCTCTTGTCTATGCTCCTTTGCCTTCATTCTCTGTGAGGAGTTTCATGGCTTTGTTTTCTATTCCCTGCCCTCTGTCCCTCTGGGAGGTGGGGGAATAAAACTTTATTTGTGCAGTGAACTTGATATTAAGGTGTCTTCTGCTGATTCACTAGAAACATCAATGAATGTGCACACATGCATATACAGTTTCCATTTCAGTGTGATACATACAAAGCTCTGCAATACAGTTTTAGAGGTTGGCTTCACATATATTCCAATAATAAATCATAAGAACTACTAGAGTCAGCTTTGAACACATTAAGTCATGCTGTTCAAAGTAAGATTTTTGATGTCTCCCTAGCATCCTCTGGGATGGAGGGATATTCTACAAGTCTATTCATATTTCACTGTACTGACACAAATAATCAAGTAATAAGTTAAAATTATGTCTAAACACCTTACATTTATTGTTTTTCTATAATCCTTTTTATGAGATCTATCTGACTGTTAAGATTTTTCTATGGTGAAAATTCTTGTTAAAAACAATTTCTAGCTTTTTGGATTATAAATTAATTATATAAATTTTTTTCTCTTGTTTCATCCTTCTAAGAAATACCATTTTTTATTTTGCTTTCTGTATTCCCTTTGATAGTTTTCTAAGCTGGTTAAAACCATGTTTGTTGAATAAAATTTAAAACAAAATTTTATGTCAGTCTTTGAAATGCTTTTTAATTTAAATTAATATTCTACTAATAGAGAGAGATAAGAAGGCAGTCAGTGGCAATCATATTGAAATAACACCATTTGGGAAACAGACCTTTTAGAGAACAGAGGAATTTATATTATGCCATTTATGTTAAGAATTCCTTCAATCCATTAAAATATCAGATAATTTTGATGATTCACTTGTATAACTAATAAAATGTTATAGAAAATGTATAAGAGATGTTATGTCATTAGTTATTTTCAAATATTGCTATAATAAATTAAATGTGTTAGCAGAATATAGAATATGTCTTTAGTGTTCCTCAACATTCATTCATATTTGTCTTACTTCCTCTGATATTTTTAATAGATTATGTGTTTATCTGGTGGTATCAAGGCCATATAATAAACTTTGTGCCACCCTTGGCTTTGCAATTAAACAGGTTACATGAATAAAACTGAAGCTTGCAACATTTGTGTCCTGTGTCTATTAATCCAGTTGGCCCCTCTTTTCTTCTGTTATTGATCACAGGATATGTGGGTGCAATAGAAATTACCACTTTGACTGCAAACATTTAAAAAAAAAGTCATTTAAAAATGGAAGATGTTCTTGATAGCTAGAACAGTGTTGGTCAATGGAAAAGAGGACTATAAGTTTTTAAAGTTATTTTTATTTCAGGCAAGAATGTAAACACACACACACACACACACACACACACACACACACACACACAAATAGGTATGTCAAACAACTTATGTATAGGATGGTTAAAAATTTGAAAGCCAGAGATCTGTGGGAACAAGTGAGTCTGGGAACCTATTAGCAGTTCTAATTGAAAAGTCAGTTCCTCTCATTACAAGGAAAAAAATCTAAATGATTGAAAACTGACCTCCAAACTGAAATTGAGAGGTCTGTGGAAGTATTCATTCACAGTGCATGAACCCAGCAAGTGTCATTTTACTCCTTTTTAAAGCCCAAGGAGAATGTGGAGAGACAGTAGTCCATAAGTCTCAAGATTTTAAACTAATCATTCTTTTGGGATCAACCACTCAAGTGAAGGTATTGTGAATTTTTTTATGGAATAATCTTTTCATACACTGTGAAGGTATGACTGTGTTGCCTCATTTGCCTAAGGTGCCTTCTAATTGTTTTAATAAAGAGCTGAATGGCCAATGGCTAGATATGAGAGGATAGGTGGGAATTCTAGGCAGATAGGGGAACTCTGGTGAAGAATCTGAGATGTGAGATATTCATTGGCAAGATGCATAGGAAGTTGGATGTACAGTAAGGATGAGTGCTGAAAGTCCAAAGAAAACAAGACTAGAGTATTTACATGTTCTCACTTGTTGCATTCCTGCAATAAAGCTTAGATAATGGAGGACGTGGAAATGCATCAATAAAAAAGCAGTTAAAACTTTTATGACAAAAATAACAGTTTATAAGTTTCTCATTGCTTTTGAGTCGTGTGGTGAATCAAATCTGCCCAGTCTCATTTTTTCCTCTGTCTTTAATAATCACTCACATAGCCAACCAACCTACCAGGAGATAAGAATTCACATCTCCTTAAATAAATTTTGTAGAATTCTTCAACGTAGATTATCTAGATTAGACCAGTGATCTTCTACATTAGAAATAATTAATAATGAGTTATAGAATTCTCATATTATTTATCTCATATAAAGTAAAAATATGTTTGGTATTTCATGATTGAAAGTATCTAAATAATTTGAAAAATACTTACATCACTTGTTGAAAAGTTATAATTAGGAGTTTGGTAAAGTATGGAGTTTTGTCAGTCTGTTTCTTCTACTGAAATAGATTCTTCATCTTGTACTTAAGAAAATTGTTTTCACATATTTGCTTTATTTTAACATTATGTATTCACTTTCCTTTCTCTAAAGCCATGGTCAAATGAATAATTACTATTTTGCATCTTGGAAAGAGAATTGTGTATGGTAGGGAGCAGAACCCCCTTCAATTCTCATCATTTTTTATTGTTTATATAATCCTTTCACATCCTTTTCAAGGTAGCCATTACTTTAGCCTAGCCCTTGTCCTCTTGCATTCTATTGGAAAGACTTTATCAATGGTAACCATATTGCCCTGGTGTATAATCCATTGTTAAGCACCAAGGATAGGCAGTGATGATGAAGCATTTGAAATTTCAGTCTCAGCTGTCGCTTATTCTCTATGGTATTCACTATTTTTGTGTGAACACCTTCAAATTTTTATGTTGTTTCTTTAATTTAGAATATAAGAACCCAGCCTTGACTTTAAGACACATAAACACTTCACCATGGTTTAGATAATTGTAAATGATGATTTCTTATACAGCATAGCTGAAAAGGATAAAGGAATATTGTGTAAGACCTAGATGAGAAATACAATATTTAGAAAAAAATTTATAAAATATAAAGTAATTTCCATTCTATAAATACAAGAGACTAAAAAAGCTACATTTGCAAATAAAATACTTTAATATAATTTACAAGTTTTAACAGAGTACCAGGTGATCCTACATTCAAAACAGCTGAACAAAGCAGCCTGACAGACTACAGCCAGGATTTCTGAATCTTCTTCAAATCCCCCATGACAGTGCCCCTTACCAGCAGGAAGTAGTTTGGAAAGAACAACGCCCAAATTCCCAAATACTGTCTATAAATGTTTGTTTTCATTTAAATGGACTTGGTTATATAAAATAAAATAAAAAAATAATTTACAAGTTTTTAAAGTTTTAAGATCAGTGTTCAATAGGGAAATTTTAATTTGTTTTTGAGGAAATAAATTGTTCGATAAAAACACATAGTAAAAAGAAACACCTAATCTGTAGTGTTTCTAGAAAAATAGAAATTATTGCAAATGTTTTTTATTTGTGCCTCATGTTAGCCTCATGTATTTACAGAACCAAAAGTTCTTCTTTATGAAGAGGTCAAAATTCTTGGTGCTTATATTTTACAAAGCTTCTTGTCATAGTGAGAATGCCCTTATGTCATCCAAATACTCCAAAAAATAAATAGACATAACACTCTTTTTGCTTTATCTTAATTGAATTTGATAATTTATATTTCTATCCTTACAATTTTGAGAACATTTTTTCTGCCATATATGCATAGGAAGCCAAACTGTACTTTCATTTAGTGTTCTTTGCCCAGATAATGTTTAACCTGCCATTGTCACAAGTGGAGTAACCAGCTAGCTGAATTTGAAATGCTGCATCATAAGATTCACGCTGTCTGAATCTGATATAGCAATACTGAAGTGTGATCCACAAGTCTCCTTTAAATTCATAATAATGTATGGTTATAGCAGCAAAGGAAATAGATACAATAAAGTTAAAACCACCATGCAAATTGTAAGCGAAGACAAGAAGGGGACAAACAAGATGTAAAGGGGAAATTTTGTCACAGAGACTGAATATATACAGATTTTAACAATGGGAGTGTATTTCACACAATAACCTTGTGGTTGGGCATACAAGTAATTTACACCAAGATTCTTCAGAATACAACAATTTATTACCTGAACAAAAAGGGGTTTACAATTCAGTACCTTAAAAATAGTTTTACCACCATTTAATATAATTGTATTGTATTGTATTGTAAAATATTTCTTTTCTAAGTATTTGTTTTTATATGAGATTATAATTAAATAATTTTACCCTTCCCTTTATGGCTCCAAACACTTCCATTCCATTTTTCCTAGCTCTCTTTCAATTTCATGGCTTCTTTCTTTATTTAATTGTTAATAATCTCTCTCTCTCTCTCTCTCTCTCTCTCTCTCTCTCTCTCTGTGTGTGTGTGTGTGTGTGTGTATAACCAGTGCATAATATTACTTTTATGTTTTTGTCCTCAGGATTGAGCATTTGTTTTGAATAGCCCTGGAGGAGACTATTTCTCCTGCATTAAAGTTTCCTTATTTTTATATATTTCTTTGTGTGAAGTTGTGTGCTGTCCCTATTCGTGTTAGCAGGTCTAAATTATTTTCTTAAACATATTTCTTCTTCTGTGATTTGGCATCAAATTTCAGCTTTCTCAACATGTAAGTTTATTTTACACGAGAACTACCCACAACAAATGTGTAGAACCTGTTTTATTCTGTTTCATGAAACCGATTTTTATTATGTAGCCCTTGTTAGAGTAAGATTTTAGTTTACCTTTCTCAACAATGTGAGGGGCTGAGATTATAGTCAATTTCTCCACACCCAGGTCTTCTATGGAATTAAAAAAAAAGTTAGTATTCATAGGAGGGCAGACATAGATGAAAATAGAAATGAGTGGGATTGAGGTACATGATGTGAAATTCCCAAAGAAAGCATAAATAAATAGGTTAAAATAAACATAGAAAACTGATCAGTAAGATTATTATTGTGGAAAATAGTGTCTATAAATGTTTTATCTTTATAATAATAGCAAAGTGTCTACAGTTTGGTACCTAATTTTACACATTTTCAAGGCTGATAGGATATCAGGAAATGGAAGAAAAATAATCACCATAAAGTTTTCAAAATGAGCAGAAGAGATGGCTCAACAACTATAGGCACTTGCTGCTCTTTGTAGAGAACCCTGAATGATTCCTATGGAATTGCTCACAACTCTTCCAACTCTGATGTTTTTTTGTCCCCATGAATGTACACTGTGTACAAATACACTCTCAAGGAAGAAGCAATTTAAAAAAATAAAATATTTGTTTAAGGTTGTTTAATTCACATACACAGTTCTTGAGTTATAACGTGGAAGGTAAAAGATCAAAACACATAGTCACTTCAAGAATTAGAAGTCAAGAAAAAATAGAGTATACGACAATCATCACTTCAGAACACTAAAATTTTAAATTCACTTAGGAAAATTAACGAGCTATTGAAAGGCAAACTCCTTTCTTTTTCATCCTTCCTTTTTTTCTTTCTTATCCTATGGTAAATAAGACTCACTGGGAGTCTTAGGGTGAATGATGTTTATTCAGGGAGAAATCACTTACACCTGGAACAGATGACCATTGTGGGTTCCTGCACCAAGGAGGCCACCTGGATGCTCTCCACAACCCGACCAGGATGTAAGAGTGCCTGCTGCGATCCAAGACTCCAGACCTAGCAACCCCATAGGTCACATCTGCACCTATGCCCATGCCCCAGCTGGCATGGTCAGGGCAACGGATGTGGGCAGGTTGGATATCTCACTACGCTTTCTTATTTTGATTTATTTATTTATTTATTTATTTATTTATTTATTTATTTATTTATTTGAGAGACAGAATGTTTCTCTATATAGCCCTTTTCAGTGCTGGCACTAGTGGCTTGTGCCATAATGCCAGGTGTAAAATAAACTCTTAAGTTTAAAAATATAAGTTTACTCAGAGAGGCAACCAGAGTAAATCCTACCTTATACATTCCTACCTTATACATAATACACAATACACAGTAAGGGAAAAAGAAAAGAGAGGCAGTTAAATATTTTAAAGTACAGCAAATGTATTGACTACTTTAGGAAAAACTATGATCATAATAAAATTATTTGTCTGCAGCCCAAGGCAAATATACTTAAATTCACATGATTACTTACAAAAAGAAATCACATTAACATGAAAGTTTGTTTTAATTAATCTTAATATTTCCTTTATTTTATAATGTATGAAAATGTTCCTTTTAATGGTTTTATCAGGTACAGGCCAACTTTTTATGTACTGACTAAAGAAGCTTGCCCTGTGTAAGAGTATTCAGTGAAAGATGCTCATATCTTGATCTTACTTATATTAGTGAGATCAAATCTTGTATAAAATAATATGGCTTATTACTATTTATGGTTAAATATTGGACTTATGTATGCATTCAAGTAAAAGTTTAGAACACAGAAAAGACAAAATTTGTAAATTTTCTAGATTGGTTTGGACTCCCTTATTACCACTGAAATAAGTTGAATTAACAACATTTGAATAAATACAAAATAATGTATGTTAATTACAGTTAGTCTTTTGTAGAGTCTTCAAAACTTAATATGTGACAGGCATTAAATAATCAAGAATTTGGGTAGATTATTCATACTTTAATGATAAAAGCACAAAAATTTTAAAGATATGAAATAACTTTTATGTTCTAAACTAAGAGTAAATGTACTGAAATCTGTTATTGCTCATAAAAGTTATAAAATTACTAACATATTTTAAAGGTCTTGAGGATGATTATAAAATAATTGAATTTACTTAATATCACAAGACAATTACAGTTTGCAAAATTAGTTTTCTTCATGCGATGTCATAAATGTAGTAGAGATATCACTATTGTAGCTTGAAAAATAAGGTTTGGAAACAAAAACACACAGTCTCCCAAATTAACAGTTTTTCATCACTGCTTTAGAATTGGCGTGAAGTCTGTCTTACTTCTGTAGCTCTACTTTGTGGCTGCATTTTTCTTCCTATGCATGTCTCTCTTTAGGAATGTTATTGGAGAGTCTACAGGAAACTCATCTCTTCAAATGATCTTTCCAGGTAGCAGCTGCTGCAGCAATCCAGACAGCTGTTTAAAGCATGAACAATTACCATCAAGCTGTGGTAATGAGACTTTACAAAAATGTTCTAGAGAGTTGCCAGCTGCCTCATTGGATGTCACAAACTTCCCACATTTTGTAATAGCTCTTCATCATCGACCATTTTCTTACCATTGGGTCTCAATTATGGAATGTTCTTAACTATGAATTCTTCTGATTATTATAGGAGATTTAAAAAAAATAACTGACTCTAAGGATTATGAGGAAAAGAATAGTTGATGTTTGGTAAGTATCTATCCTCCATGATGAAATTTCTACTTATTATAATCAACACAATATTCCTTTTGAATGTCAAAGTTTGGATAGGAGTTTTCATGTGACACCAGTACACAGGTACACATACACACAATGCCTTATTTTGTTCAGTACACTCAGATATTAAAAGCATAGATAGCACTCTCCAGCTTCCTATACCACATTGTACAGCTCATGCATAAAAATGTGTGTGTGTGTGTGTGTGTGTGTGTGTGTGTGTGTGTGTGTGTGCTCTTTCCTAAGTGGAAAATTTTGATTGTATAAATTACCAATAATATATTTTAATGAACATATGTCATTAATAAACTCCCCCTGTAATACTAAATAACGTATTTTTCTTGTTTCTCATGTAAAAATATTTTGGCTTTAAAATATACCTAGCATTTATGTACTAGCAGACAAAAGCATCAGTAAGACTCAGTATTTTCCCATTGAAAAATAGCATTAAACAATGCAGAAAAAATCTAACCAATGGGCCACACTCTTGTAGTACAATTGCAGTTTAGGAGGACTGATGATATGAACAAAGGAGTCAGGACCATGGAAGAGAAACACACAGAATCAGCTGATCTGAGCTAGTGAGAGATCACTGACTCAGGTCTGACAAATGGGTAACCTGAATAAGATCAAACTAGACTCCCTTAGCATAGGTGACAATGGTGTGACTGGGACAATATATGAGGCCACTGGCAGTTTGTCAAGATCTAACAGTAATGCACAAACTGACTTTCTGGGCCTATTCTATATGAAGAGATACCTTGGCCATCCTAGACACAGAAGTGTAGTGGTGGAGAGGTTCCTTGGTCCTGCCTCAAGGAGATGATGGGACACATTTAGTAGACTTCCTAGGGGAGGCCTTACCCTCATCGAGGAACAGATGGAAGGGTAAGGGTAAGTGGGTGGAACAGGAGGAGAGGAGGGAGGATAAAATGGGATTGCAATATAAAAAATAAATTAATAAAAATTATTGTAATGAAATAAATACATATTTTTAAAATATTTCAAGTAGAAATGATTTGGTTATATGCCTCATTTAAGTTACTCAATTTTCACTATTATTAAAGCTTAGATACATGAGATTGTTTTAGTGTATGATTAGGCTCATTATATACAATCACAAATTAATTAGTTATGTTACACAATTATCAAAGAAATGTTTGAGCAGTTTCCAGCCAGTCTGGTCTCAGAGCTGCATCAGTCGCAAAATAACACACAGAGACTCTATTAGTTATAAAGCTGTTGGCCAATGGCTAAAGCTTGTTATTGGCTAGCTCTGTCTTAAATATTAACTCATTTGTATCAATCTAAGTGTTTCCACATGGTCTTATGTTACCAGAGAGAGTTCCAGACCTCTTCTCTCACATCCTACATCTTGACTTCTCTCTACTACACCTCCCAGAATTCTCCTTGCCTCATAGTCCTGCCTGTCTTGCTTTCCTATTTGCTGACAGGGCTTTATTCAATAACTGATAAGAGAAACATATTTACAAAATAACATCTCCCATCAAAAAAAGGGTTTTTTAAATTTTACTTTTTCTCAAAACTCTCAGGAACCACTAATTATAGCTGGAGATACTTTCATCTTTGTTCTCTGATAATCTCATGGATAAGTACAATATATTTAGAGAACATCCAGTCTTCTCTCTCTCTCTCTCTCTCTCTCTCTCTCTCTCTCTCTCTCTCTCTCTCTCTCTCCAACTCAGTCTGGACCACCTTCATGCCCTCCACAATAAAGTCAGGTTTTTTGTCAATGTTTTTTAAAGATATAATCTTATTAACATGGGAGCACAATATTCAAAATTTGCTATGAGATTTTTTTTTTTTTTGCATTTTGAAAGAAAAACAAATACTAATTCATGGAAAATTTTCTAGTTACTGTCTTTAGTCCTAGTTATTCACCAAAAAGCATCATTGTAGAAGCTAAATTTAGTGGTGCTGTAAAAGGACAGAATTGTTTTTTCCCTAAGATTTTCAAAGACATACAGCTACACATGGTAAGGAAGCTGTCAGAATTTCACCTTTAGAATGGAGAATTCTTGTTTGTTTTAGCTGGAAGAAAGCTGTAACTTTCACTCTCAAACCATTTTTGTAGTAAAAAGAACAGTGCTTCAATTAATTAAATTTTCAGGGAGGAAAAACTGGAAATAAAATGATTTAAACTGGATGTGGTTTTAAGCTCCAAGAGAAATGACCTTCTAATAGCCCAAAATATATTCATATTTATAATATATGTATAACTGTTTGAGATTTTTCAGTAATCTAAAAAGTAAATTTGTTAAGCATGAATTAAACACAACAGTCCCCAATGGCAATTAAAAATTCAGACTAAATAAGTCATCTCTATCTTTTCAATTGATACAGAAAATATATTTCTACATGCATTATCATTTGAGTATCACCTCCACACATTCTATAATCATTATTGATCCCTATATAAATTTTCAGTAAAGGCATTCTGGTTGCACTTTATTATCTAAGTTTGTGGTATGCCATTATATTTTAAAATATTTATTTTGTTACTATCTATGTATGTGTGTGCATTGCATGCACGAGTTTATTGCATTATGTGGGTGTAGAACATGCAAAGGAAGGAAGTAGTGTTACATCTCCTGGAACTGGAGTTACAGGCAATTGTGAATCTCTGGCTGTGGGTTCTAGAAAATGAACCCTGGTCCTCTACACAAACCATAACTGCTTTATCTACAGAGCCATTTTATTTTTCTCACTATATGATTAATGTCTGCCTTAATTACTATTCTATTGTTATGAAAAAACATAATAAATAAAAAAAATATTTCTTACAGAAAATATATGTTTCTGTAAGCTAAACAAAAATAGGAAAAAAAAAAAAAAAAAAACCAAACACCAAAGCAAAACAATTGAAACACAAGGAGAAACGTTCTTATTGTGGAATTTGTGGAAGGGGTAGTGTGGCTCATTGAGTCACACTGTTAACTCTTTAGAACATTCATCTTTCCTTGCAACTGTTCATTTGCAGGAGTCATTGGCTGCTACCACCAAGAACTGGCTCTCACTGGGGTTCCTCTTGAATATCCTATTGTTTTCCTGTGTTATATAGATCCTGTTGTTTTTTATCTGTGTATTTGTGCCCTTCACACATTCCATTCATAGACTGGGTGAATATTGGTGTGGGTTAACTCATAGCCCTGTTTCTGGGCTTGGTTGATGGCTGGAATGGTCAGCCCACTAGCTCAAGGTCCCTGCCAGGCCAGCTCTCCAGCATTGCCTTGGTTAGCTCACCTAATACAGCCAGGTAATGGAGCCAGTTCTCCTGCTCTTGTGTCCTCAGATCCCTGTCACCCACACTCACATTGCCAGGTCCAGCTCTATTGTTTTTCACAGGCAACAAGCAGGTCCACTCTTCTGATTACTGCTGGGGATATTTGAAGAGGGGGGTCAGCTTTCCTACTCTTACACCCTTGGAGTTAGCTCATTGACACTCCTTGCAAACAGGGTCAGCTATAGTGTTGTCCAAGTGGGGTGCAAGAAGGGCCCTCTCTGCTGTGTGTGGCAGCTGGTGAGGGTCAGGGCTAGCTCCCTAACTTTTGGGACCCTGCTCCATCTCTATCACTGCTGTAGGAGGTAATACATGAGAGGGAAAATTCATCTTTCTCTTACCTATGACACCACATGGTAGAGAAGGAACGTAGGGTTAGCTTTCCTGCTTTCACACCCTCAAGATCAGCTCATCTGGGTCCCTCTAGATGGCTTACCTGTTTTGATCTAGTACACTGCCCAGGTAAGGTGCATGCCTGTCTTGAATGGTAGGGCCATTTTTCCAAAGTAGGGTGAACTCTCCCCTGAGGGGGCAAGGCCAGCTCTACTGTTACATTATGAATCAAGGGGCAAGACCAGCTCTCCCAGATCTAGTGAAGGTTAAGGCTGGCTCAGCTCAGCATGGTCCCAATGACCCCTTATGTTAACATGGGTCATTGACATCATAACAGACCCAAGCTGAAGCTTCAGCCAGACCTCACCACAGACTGGTGACTGCACAGATCACCCAAAACCATATGGCCCCAGTGGTAGCATGGCTATCAGGCACCATCATAGTCTCAGATTGCAGACCAGAACCTGAGCATCTCCAGAGACCTCAGTGGTAACAGTAGATATAGACCATCACCACTAAACAAAATTCTTAATACAGAAATTTTAAATATCTGAGAAATACTTAAAAAAATATTCAACCTCCTTAGCCATCATATCAATACACATCAAAACTACTTTGAAATTCTATCTTATACCTATTTGATGGTTAACATTAATAACACAAGGGACAGTTAATGATGGTGAGGTTGTGCAACTCAATTGCTAGTCTGAGTGTAAACTTGTATAGCCATTACAAAAATCAATATGGCTGGCATGCAGAAAATTGGGAATAGACATTCCTCAGAAGCTACCTATATAACATAGACCCAAAGGACACTCCACTCTACCACAAGGACACTTGTTCAACTGTGTTCATTGTGAATTCATTCATAATAGCCAGAAACTGGCAATAACATAGATTTTCCCCAATCTTAGAAAGTATTATTATAAACAACAACAACAACAAACAAACAACAAAAAACCCAGGAAATACATTTTCAAAATAGAGTTTTATTCAGCTGTTAAAAGTAAATTATATCATGGTATCTGCAGCAAAATTAATACAATTACAAAAAAAAATCATACTGAGTGAAATAACCAAGACCCAGAAAGACATATATTTTATGTATTCACTTATAAGTAGATGCTTGCTGTTAAGTAACTGATAATCAAGCTATAATCCCCAGACCTAGAGAGGTTAGATACAGAAGAGGGGTCTAAGTGTGAGTAGGAAAGAAAAGATTGTGGGTGAATTTTGGGCTTCTGTGGATAAAGTCTTCAAGTTGCAGGGATTGGATGGAGGAAGAGATGGCTGCTTTAGGTGGATATTTGTAGGTCAGTTTGGAAACCTAATGCACTGGAAACTTTCTGGAATCTATGACAGTGACCTTAATGAGGACTCCTATTACTGGAAGATAGAGTCTTGATTAGCCATCATTTGTAGACAGGCAAGTATTCCATTGATGAGCCAGGTTTGTATTTGGCTGAGTTGGTGGCCTAGGGGTCCAATGAAAATCCCCAAACAATCCATGCTAGTACAGAGTGTCTGTCCCTCAAAATTGACAGCAGAGACCCATTGTCAACATCTGCACAGCACAATGAACAGGGGGAAGGTTGAACTTGTGCCTTATGAAGCTTTTATTACTACATTCCAGTCACTTTGGCATAGGAGGTTACTCTGCAGGTTAATTAAAAAGAAACCTGGACACAAACCAGCCACAAAACCTTTGGTGGACAATCTTTTCTGCCTGTTAGATGTGCTGGGGTAATGGAGTAACAGAACAAGTGGGAATGGTCAACCAATATCTGCTTTAACTTGAGGTCTATTCCATGAAACAGAGCCCATTCCTGGTACTGCCTGGATTGCCCGGATAGTCCAAAGACCTAGGATGGAAAATATAAGGACTGCAATATACATACGTGTGTGTGTGTGTGTGTGTGTGTGTGTGTGTGCTGATTATATATATATATATATATATATATATATATATATATATATATATGACGTTAATTCTTAATGGTATTCTGCTGTGCTCATAGATTGGTGCCTCATCCAGACATTATCAGAGAGGCTTCCTCTGTCAGCAGATCCAAACAGGTTCAAAGACATGCAGTCAGACATTATGCTGATATAGCATCTAAATTTGTGGTATCCACTGGATCACTCCCCTCAAAGCTTAGGGAACCCTGTGGAAGACAGGCAGGAAAGATTCCAGAAAGCAGAGGGTATGTAGGATACTGGAACAATTAAATTATTTAAGCAGGGCTCATATGGGCTTAAAGAGGCTGATGCAGCAATTGTGAGGCCTTCACGACTCTGTATTATGTCATCTGTGTATGTTATAGCTGTTAGCATTGTGTTTTTGCAGGAAGGTGCATGTATGCCTCAGCCTTTATTACCTGTTAGAACTCTTTTTCCTCCTACTGGGTTGCCTTGACCAGCCCTGAGACAAGGGTTTTGCCCTGTTTTGGTGTATCTTGATTTCATGTTTGATTTCTATCTCTTGGAATCCTGCTCTCTTTTGAAGTTAGAAGAAATAGGAGTAGAACTAGAGGAGTTATGGAAGGGAGGATAAGTGCAAGGATGGGAAGCTGTTTGAGCTGTAGTGTATGAGAATGAATTGATTTCCAATAAAATAAAATTCCTTCCCCAGTAACATAATTCCTTCTCAAGTCAACCACTTCCAACTGGAAAATAGATGGTTTCTGAAACAATAGAGGTGAATATTTAAAATAAAAGTACACAATGAAAAGCACAGCTTTCCATTTGCTTTGAATATTTTCTTGATAAAATATACATAAACAATCCTATCAATAAATACAAACTCTAGGAACTGTAAGGAAGCTTAAATGCATATGTGCAGTTACCTATCATGTACATTACTATATGATAATATATAATACTCAAATTATTTTACTTATTAAAATTTAAATTAGAAACAATCTTATTTTATATATCATTCCCAGTTCACTCTCCCTCCCATTCTCCCCGCTGGTCCCCATCCCACACCTCTTCTGCTCCATAGAAAGGGTGAGGCCTCCATGGGAATCATCAAAGTCTGTCATTTGGAGCAGAGCCTAGGCCCTCCCCTATGTGTCTATGCTGAGAAAGTATCTCTCTATGGGGATTGGGCTTCCAATGACCATTCATATACTAAGTATAAATGCTGTTCCATTACCACGGCCCCCATAGACTGTTAAGGGGACTGTCCTGTCCCCCTAACTCAAAATTAAAAAAATAAATTAACCATGCAAAATATAAAGTTTCCTTCCAAGTGAAAAGAGCTGAAGTGTTCATGCTTTGGTCAGGCATATGTTTTTACCATGTCCAATAGCTGTGGGTGGGAAGGTGCAGACAGCATCAGCAGGAAATGATCTACTCATCCCAAGCTTGAAATTTTCTGGCACATATTTCTTCAGAATCACAGTAAAAAACAAAAGAAGAAGCTTATATTTAGTATTAAAAATGTTTCCACACAGGACCTTTTATTATTTGTTAACAATTCTACAATGTTGAGAATGATCAACTCCAAATATTTGTGGGAAACTCACAGATGTCACATATTGTCAAATTAGAGTTGGCTTCTTAAAACAAATGTTTTATGGCTATATTACTCAAACACAATAAAAATTAATAAGCAAGGAACTCACTCATAATGAAAATTGGCAGATAATTGAGAATGCATATTGAAAAATTGGCTGGATAGTAATAAATTTACTGCATATGATTTTATTATGGTCCATCAGCCTAAAGGAAGGTACATCAACAGGTCATGTACTGTTTCTATAAACTTATTGCAAGTTTATAAGTAGAAGATAAGAAAGTAAAGCACACAGCCTTATGCTTACAGTGCAGCTACAATGATGTCATTGTGACGTGTGTACTAGTCTACAGGGATATGCTCATTTCTCTTTAAGAGCCATGAGATCAGAGACATCCTTAGTTAAATGACTTAGCTCAGATCAAATGAAGGTTATGTGGTGATTTATTTTTTCTTGGGTGTCAGCTTAAATACCCTGTGGGAGTGGTCTTAAGCTTGTCTGGGGGAGAAATCATTTGGTGGGCTTTCTGAGATGCAGCATGGTTTGGAATGAGATGGGGAAGGGGATTGGAGGTTTCATTTCACGAAAACATACCTGATTCTTTGGTATATGGACTCTGGTTCATGTCTGGCTGCTTCCTGAGTGCATAGAAGGATATGAAGAATGGGACTCAGGCATCAGTGGGGTCATATTCAGCAGGAGGTATGGATGGAGAAGTATCTGGTTATCTTCCATCCTGGAAACCTCAGGCATTTGTTCCTTGAAAAAGCTAAGAAAGCAGTTTCCTAGGAGAAAATTAGATGGTTATCATCAGCCCCCCTCAATGGGGCTGGCAAAGGGAAGGGTGATAGCAGCCAGAAAGAATAGGATCAAGAGTTGTCTTCGATGTACTGAAGAAACAAGGGTGAATGTGCAAGAGAGGAGAACAGGTATGCCCCTTATTAGGACATCTTGGAAAACTAGATTCTCATTGCTAGATATGTGCCTACTTGATCCTATCAGTGGTAAAATCCTAGGAACTTGGAAAAGTGTTGGAGTATTAGGAGGGTCCTTTGTGGTTTGGTGTTGGCCCAAGCTGGAGGAGTGAACCTGCAAAGTATGTTCAAAAATGGGTGGGGTCAAAATGGGCTCTGGTGATTTTTAGTTTTCATTAGTCGAGATTTCTTGATGCAGTAGCAGAACTTCTCCCAGGAACCTGCAGGTATTCGTAAAACACCAAACACAGTGTTCCACCCCTCCTCTTTGAAGGCATGGAAATTATAGGTTCACAAGAACCAGTATGAATGGTAAGTGGAGTTTTATTGGAAAAAAAAAAAAAAACTTACACAGAAACAATAAGTGACTGTTGTGGAATTCCTGCTCCAAGATGCAATCTTTGCCTCTCTGATGCTCTCTGAGACTCAAAGAGGACCCTGCTTTCAAATCCTCTCACTTTACTGGTCACATGTCTGCACTTGTAACCACACCCAAATGGCGTGGGCACTTGTTACAAGTACATAGGCAAATATATCACTATGCCTCTTCCTCCATCTCCTACTCCCAAATTTCCATCTACTCCCTCCCTATCTACTCCTCCTCAGTTCCACTTTGAATGGAGTAGGCCTCCTATAGGCTTGAACAAAGTCTGGAACATCAAGTTGAAATAGAACCAAGTTTGTATCCCTGCATAAAGGCTAGGTAATTCAGCAAGGGGAGCAGATTCACAAAAGTCAGCTATGTACCAGAGACAGGTTGTCATCTCAAGCTACATAATTAGAAAAAGTCATTTTGAGTGAGGTAAAATGGAGCTAGAAAGATAAAAATAATATGTACTCATTCAGAAATGAATGTTAGGAGTAAATTGCATAATGATATCAAACACAATCCACAGTCCTAGAGAAACTAGATCACAATAACGAAGTAGCCCCAACTAGGGATGCATGGATTTCCCTGGGAAGAACAAACAGAAGAGATCTCCCAGGTAAACTGGAGGTGGGGTTGAGGGTGAATGATGGTAACTTGAGGGAGTATGTTGGGTATGCTGGGTGCAGGAGGCAAGTTAAGGGGAGGATTGAGGGGTACAGGAAGGATAGAGGCAACTGGATGGTGCGGTTGGGCATTTCTGGTTTAAGGAGAAACCTGGTGCCAGGAAAACTCCCAAGAATACAAAAGGATGACCCCAGCTAAGACTCATAACAATAGTAGAGTGGGTGCATGAACTGCCTATATACTACCCTACTTACAATCAGCGGGCCTTTACCCAGTAACTGATGGAAGCAGATATCCACAGCCAAACACTGGGCTGGGCTCCAGGAACCCTCCTGAAGAAAGGGAGAAGTTATTGAGCATTTGTATTTGTTAAATATATTAATTTTAGTATTTTATATTTATGAATTTCTCAATAAGAATACATGGGTCACTTAGAAGGTCTCCAAAAGAAAATTATGTATTTGTTATTTTATGTAGTACAGTGGAACAAGCTCAGGGTTTTGACAAAGTAACCATATGCAACTGAATTGTATCATAAAGTCCTTTGATTTTGTTTTCATTTAGATGTTTTCCTTTTAAATTTTAAAACAAGCCCAAAATCTGGGCCTCTGCTAAAGAAAGAGGCCTCAGCTGGAGAGTTGCAGTTTACAGTGAGATCCAACTATCCTGCAAAACTTTCCCAAGTTTCAGCTCAGCCTTTGTCCTCTTCCGCCAGCTATTGGCCAGAGGTGAGTCTGGGCCCAATCGGGGCTGCCTATCCCCTACAACCTCCCCCCACCCAGAACTCCCTGGGTTGGCCCCTGATCCTGCTGCTCCTGTGTCCTGTCCCCATCGAGAGCACCTTTGGAGCTCTGATACACCCCCACCCATCCCCTCCACGAGCCTGCCCTCCCTACCCCATGCCCTACCCTTCCCACGGTCCTGCCACTCTAGTTGAGCACTGGGACAGAGGGTGGAGCCAACATTCCACCCTACCTCGGAGACTTCTCAGAGCAACTCTGAACAAAGGAGACCTGCATATCCATGCGGGACCACTCGTAATTTCCACTTGCTTGGACTCTGACCCCACCTCCAGTCTTCTGCTGGAGTCCCGGGCCATTCCCAGAGATCCACCTATCTTTGCAGGTCCACTCTGAGATCTTGCCTGCAAGATCATTCACCCCCAAATACAGACCTCTGCTATAGAAAGAGGCCTCAGCTGGAGAGTTCCAGTTTCCAGTGAGATCCGACTATCCTGCAAAACCTTCCCAAGTTTAGCTCAGCCTTTGTCTTCTTCTGCCAGCCTTTGGCTAGAGCCATTGGCTCATGGTATCTTCTACTGGATTCTCAGCCCTGACCCCATCCTTGGGTCCCTGTCTGCAGAGAGACATCCTATAAAGCTTGGACCACCCAGAGATACAGATATTGAATCTCTGAACCACATAAGCCCACCGGGAAGTACCATAGAGGGAAGGGGAGAACCCAACAACACTTACTGGAAGAAGCTTTGGGAAGACAGCAATCCAAAAAATCACCTAACAACATAAAGACAAGCATGACACCACCAGAATCTAGGGAATCTACACCAAATAGAATGGAACACAACAACAAAGCAGAGGAAGCAGAAGGGAACGACTTAAAAATTACAATCATAAAAATGATAGAGGCTCTCAAAGAAGATGTGAGAAAATCCCTTAAAGAAATGGAGGAAGAAACAAACAAAAAAGTGGAAGAAATGAAAAAATTTATTAAGGAAAGTACAGAAAGCCAAGAAAAAACAATTAAGCAGGTGAAGGATATGGTTCAAGACTTGAAAACTGAGAAAATAAAGGCAAAACAAATTGAAGGAATGCTGGAAATAGAAAAACTGGGCAAAAATTCAGGAACTACAGATACAAGCATAACCAACAAAATTCAAGAGATAGAAGAGAGAATCTCAGGCGCAGAAGATAAACTAGAAGAAATAGATTCATCAACCAAAGAAAATCATAAATCCAAAAAATCCTTAACACAAAACATCCAGGAAATGTGGGACACCATGAAAAGGCCAAACCTAAGAATAATAGGCATAGAGGAAGGTGAGGAAGCCCAGCTCAAAGATGCCAAAAACATATTCAACAAAATCATCGAGGAAAACTTTCCAAATCTGAAGAAGGACATGCCCATGAAAGTACAAGAAGCATACCGAACCCCAAATAGGCTGGACCAAAGAAAAAAGACCCCTCGACAAATAATAATCAAAACACCTAGCATACACAATAAAGAAAGAATATTAAGAGCAGCAAAGGAAAAAGAACAGGTAAAATATAAAGGCAGCCCTATCAACATTACACCTGAATTCTCCATGGAAAACCTCAAGGCCAGAAGGTCCTGGATAGATGTTTTAAAAGTATTAAGAGAACATGGATGCCAGCCTAGGCTACTATATCCAGCAAAACTCTCAATCACTATAGATGGAGAAAACAAATTATTTAATGACAAAACCAGATTTTCCCAATACATATCTACAAATCTACAGAAAGTATTGGAAGGAAAACTCCAACCCAAGGAAGGCAACAGATAATCCAACTAGACCAGAAACCAAGGGTAAAGCAGAACTAATATATTCACAATACCACTGCCAACCACAAACCTAAATCAAACAAGCATCAACAATCAATGGTCCTTACTCATACTTAACATTAATGGTCTTAACTCACATATAAAAGACACAAGCTAACAGAATGGATATGAAGACAGAATCCATCCTTCTGCTGCATACAAGAAACACATCTAAGCTTCAAAGATAGACATTACCTCAGGGTAAAGGGTTGGGAAAAGATTTTCCAATCAAATGGAAATAAGAAGCAAGCAGGCATAGCTATCCTAATATCTAACAAGTTAGACTTCAAACCAAAGTTAATCAAAAGAGGTGAAGACGGTCATTTCATATTCATCGCAGGAGAAATCCATCAACACAAAGTCTCAGTTCTGAACATTTATGACCCTAATACAAAGTCACCCACATTCATAAAAGAAACACTACTAAAACTCAAAGCTCATATAAAACCTCACACACTTATAGTGGGAGACTTCAATACACCACTCTCAACACTAGACAGGACCACAAACCATAAACTCAACAAAGAAACAAAAGAACTTACAGAAGTTGTCTTAACTGGGATTAACAGACATCAATAGAACATTCCATCCAAAGACAAAAGAATATAACTTCTTCTCTACTCCACATGGAACCTTCTCTAAAATCGACCACATACTAGGTGGCATTACAAACCTCAACAGATACAAGAGAATAAGGCATAGTCCCCTGTATGTTATCGGACCACCATGCTTTAAAATTGGAATTCAATAACAACACAAATAGCAGAAGACCTGCAAACTCATGGAAACTGAACAATGTGCAAATGTACCACACAAGGGTCAAAGAAGCAATAAAGATAGAAATTAAGGACTTTCTAATATTCATCGAGAATGAGGACACAACATACCCAAAATTATGGAACACATTGAAAGCATTGCTACCAGGGAAGTTCATTGCACTAAGTGCCCATATGAAGAAAAGAGAGGATAGTCACATAAGAGAATTAACAGAGCAATTGAAAGCTTTAGAACAGAGAGAAGCGAACTTAACCGTAGGAGTACATGCCAGGAAAAAAAATCAACTTGAGGATTGAAATCAACAAAATAGAAACCAAGAAAACAATACAAAAAAAATCAATGCAACATAGAGTTGGTTTTTTGAGAAAATTAACAAGATAGACAAACCTTTATCCAAATTAACGAAAAAGCAGAGAGAAAACATGCAAATTAACTAAATCAGAAACGAAAAGGGGAACATAACACGGGACAAAGAAGAAATCCAGACAATTTTCAGGTCATACTTTGAAAATCTGTATTCCACAAAACTTGAAAATTCAAAAGAAATGGACAAATTTCTATATACCCATCACTTTCCAAAATTAAATCAAGAACAGACAAACAACTTAATTAGACCTCTAACCCGCAATGAAATAGAGGCAGTCATCGAAAGCCTTCCAACCAAAAAAAGTCCAGGGCCAGATGGATTCAGTGCAGAATTCTACCAGACATTCAAGGAAGAACTAACACAACTACTCCTCAAACTGTTCCACAAGATAGAAACAGAAGGTTCATTGCCAAACTCTTTTTATGAGGCCACAATATCATTGCTACCCAAGCCTCACAAAGACACAACTTAGAAAGAAAACAACAGACCAATATCCTTGATGAACATTGATGAAAAAATAATCAATAAAATACTGGTAAACCGAATTTAAGAATACATCAGAGATATCATCCACCATGACCAAGTAGGCTTCATCCCTGGAATGCAGGGATGGCTTAACATATGAACATCTATCAACGTGATCCACCATATAAACAAACAGAAAAAGAAAAACCATATGATTATCTCCCTAGATGTGGAAAAACCCTTCGACAAAATTCAACACCCTTTCATGATAAAGGCCTTGGAGAGGTCAGGTATAACAGGAACATACTTAAACATAATTAGAGCAATATACAGCAAACTAACTGCCAACATCAAACTGAATGGAGAGAAACTTAAGCCAATTCCTTTAAACTCAGGAACAAGACAAGGTTGCCCTCTGTCTCCATATCTCTTCAATATTGTACTAGAAGTTCTAGATAATGCTATATGACAGCAAAAGGAGATCAAGGGCATCCAAATTGGAAAGGAAGAATTCAAACCATCTCTATTTGCAGATGATATGATAATTTACATAAGCGACCCAATAAACTCTACCAGGGAACTCCTACAGCTGATAAACACCTTCAGCAACTAGCAGGATACAAGATAAACTCAAAAAAACAGTAGCCCTACTTTTTTCAGATGACAAAGAGACAGAGAAAGAAATCAGAGAAACATCACCCTTTACAATAGCCACAAGCAACATAAAGTATCTTGGTGTAATGCTTACCAAACAAGTAAAAGACCTATATAATAAGAACTTTGTGGCTCTAAAGAAGGAAATTAAAGAAGATACCAGAAAATGGAAAGATCTCCCATGCTCTTGGATAGCTAGGATAAACATAGTAAAAATGGCAAATTTGCCAAAAGCAATCTACAGATTTAATGCAATCCCCATTAAAATCCCACCACAATTCTTCACCGACCTTGAAAGGATAATAATCAAATTTATATGGAAAAACAAAAGACCCAGGATTTCCAAAACAACACTATACAATAAAAGAACGTCAGGAAGCATCACCATTCCTGACTTTAAGCTCTACTACAGAGCTACAGTTCTGGAAACAGCTTGGTATTGGCACAAAAATAGACAGGTAGACCAATGGAATCGAATTGAAAATCCCAATATTAACCCACACACCTATGGACATCTGATTTTCGACAAAACAGCTAAAATTATACAGCATCTTCAACAAATGGTGCTGGCACAATTGGATGAGTGTACGTAGAAGACTGCAAATAGACCCATATTTGTCGCCATGCACAAAAGTGAAGTCCAAATGGATCAAAGACCTCAACATCAATCCAGCCACATTGAACCTCTTAGAACAGAAAGTAGGAGGTACTCTTGAACAAATTGGTATAGGAGACTGCTTCCTGAACATAACACCAGGGGCACAGACACTGAGAGCAACAATTAATAAATGGGACCTCTTCAAATATAAAAGCTGCTGTAAGGCAAAGGACAGAATGGACAAAACCAAATGGCAGGCCACAGACTGGGAAAAGATTTTCACCAATTCTATATCCAACAAAGGGCTGATCTCCAAAATATACAAAGAAATCAAGAAACTAGACAACAAAACACCAAATAACCCTATTAAAAATAGGGGATACAGAAATGAAGAAAGAATTCTCAATAGAGGAAATGAAAAAGGCTGAAAGACACTTAAGAAAATGTTCCACATCCTTAACTATCAGGGAAATGGAAATCAAAACAACTTTGAGATACCATCTTACTCCTGCCAGAATGGCTAAAATTAGAAACACCAATGATGACTCATGTTGGAGAGGATGTGGAGAAAGGGGAACACTCCTCCTGCAAACTCATACAGCCATTTTGGAGATCAATATGGCGTTTCCTCAGGAAAATGGGAATTAGTTTACCACAGGACCCAGCAATCCCCCTCTTAGGCATATTCCCAAAGGATTCACATCCATGAAACAAAGACATCTATCTGTTCAAGTATGTTCATAGTAGCACTGTTTGTGATAGCAAGGATCTGGAAACAACCTAGATGCCCCTCAATTGAAGAATGATTAATGAAGATGTGGCACATCTACACAACGGAATACTATTGTGCAGAAAAAATAATGGTATCTTGAAATTTGCAGGCAAGTGGATGGCACTTGAACAAACCATCCTGAGTGAGATAACCCAGTCACAAAAAGAGGAACACAGTATGTACTCACTCATATATGGATTTTAGACCTAGATCAAAGGGTCACAAGTCTATAATTCATACCACCAGTGGAACTATGATACAAGGTGTATTCTATGAGATTCATATAAAGTCCCTCACAAAACTGGTAAGGTGCACGTCCCCCAGAGCTCAGTTGAAGTGGGGGGGGGGGCGCGAAATGTGAGAGAATTAGGAGAAAACGAGGGGGAGGAAAGGAAAACATGTGCGACCAGGAAGATTGAGCCTGGTTATGAATAGAAGACAGGAAAGAGAGAAAGAGTCAGAGAGAGAGACAGAGAGAGAGAATATAAAAGAGGGAGCCAATATTGGTTTGAAGATAAAATTGAACACAAAGAAAGGTCGAGAGAACTACAAGACTGCTGCCAGATAACAATTTGAGCTCCTGTGGAAAGGCTACCATAAATGCCCTTGCCAGAGAGTGAGATCAACAACTAACTTATCCATGGAGCCCTCAACTAATGCCTGTTGGAAACAGGAGAAAACACCCATATGTAAACACTGAGTCAAAGTAGGACTCAGATGCAGATGGAGAAGACAAGACCAGGTGGCAGAAACTCATAGAGACAGCAGCTTACCTGAACAAGTAGGAGGTAACGGGCCACCTGACTGATAGCTGGGAAGTCAGCATGGGACTGACTTAGGTCCCCCTGAATATGGGGCTCAGCCAGAAGGACTGAGTAGCCTAAGGGACCTCAGACAGTGGAGCCTTGATGTATCCCTGGTGCACAAAAGGACTTTGCGAATACATCCCCCGTGGAAGTATTACTGCCTTAATCTAGACACAGGAGAGAAGCCCTAGTCCCTTCTTCACATGACCTGTCAGACCTACATGACCCCAACTAGATGTCATTCCCCTACATTTGGAATTGGGGTGGGGGGATGGGAGGGGTGGGTGGTTAGATTGCTTGTGAGAGGGCAGAGAGGGTAAAAGGGAGGGAAGGAGGGAGGGAGGGAGAGGGAACTGGGATCGACATGTAAAATAATAAATTAAATAAAAAAAATGCTTTGACTCTAAAATTTAAGTTCAAGGATAAGTTACTGGGGAAAAGGATTTCCATTTTTGTTTCCACAGAAAATGAAAAGATATGGATTCCTTCCAGACTAATGTTGTTTGATCATGCCTGACCACCTGAAACAGAGTACCAATGATCCTACATTCAAAACTGCTGGACAAAGCAGCTTTACAGAGTATAGCCAGGATTTCTGAATCTTCTTCGAATCCCCCATGACAGTGCCCTTTACCAGCAGGAAGTATTTTGGAAAGAACAACACCCAAATTCCCAAATATTGTCTATAAATGTTTGTTTTCATTTAAATGGACTTGGTTATATAAAATAAATAAATAAAATAAATGAATAAATAAATAAATAATACTATCTAGGAAAAAATTTCAAAACAAGTGGAGTTTTCAAAATTTTATATATATATATATACACGTACACTCACACACACACACACATACACAGACACATGTGTGTGTGTTCATGTATGTGTATATGCTTGTGTGCTTGCTTGCACAGAATATGAGATTCCCAGAAGGTTGAAGTTCCTCACAGTTGGAATAGCTTGATTTGAGTTCTCTCTCCTAGAACAAAATTTAATCACATATTTATAAACCTAATATGATGATATAAATATATATATTACTCAAGGAATTAAAAAACTGTAAAACTCTCCATGTGTATAAAAAAGAAAAATATTCATATGTCTTATAGTTAATTCTTAGTATATAAGTGAAATGGAGCAGAAAATAAGAAACAAAACTATTTTAAGTATCACAAAATTCTCTAAGCTTCAGAGAGGAGTATTATTCAAAATAAATTAGAGATTTATTTGATAAAAACATGAGATATAATCAAACATCATATAAGTATAGGGTATTATTTATAAATGTATGTGGAATATGATATTTTGTATATAACCTCACAGAATCTCATTTCACTAAATATACAATCAAGTATGCTCTGTGATTTTTTTGTTTGTTTTATTTTTTCCAGACAGGATTTTCTGTTTAATAGCTTTGGTTGTCCTGGACAAGGCAGATCTCAAAATCACAGAGATTTACCTACCTTTGAATCCTGAGTGCTGGCATTAAAGAATAGTACCAGTATACATGGTTATAATACTACTATAATAAGCAATGTAATCACAATTCTTTGAATATTCAGTAATAGCAATATGTTCATGTAATTAAGTCCTTTTAAGGTAAAATAAATTCTCTATACAAAAAAAGGAAATAAATATAATATCAGAGAGTATAAAAGGGGAAAAGTAATGCAAGAATAAGGGCTCCAATTTTGTTAAGAGGCAGAGAAAGTAACTGGCATATATTTATCTTAGTTCCTCACTTCAAGTCTTTTTTTTAAAATAAATTTTCTCATTTATTTCATACTTTTAGTGCAGTTTGCTTCACTCCTCTCCTCAAGTTCCCTCCCCAAAACTTCTCCCCCAGTCCACTCTTACTCTATTTTTCTTCAGAAAAGGGTAGGGTCCCATGGATATCAATGAAGCATGGTATATCAAGTTGAGGTTGTATTAAGCCCCTCCCTTTGTATTAAGATCAGGACAGGCAACCCACTGTGAGGAATAGACTCTAGGAAGTCAGGCATGATATACCACTAGGAGTCCCACAAGTAGATCAAATTACTGTAACACATAGGTAGAGGGCATAGGCCCATGCAGGCTCTCTAGGTGGGGGTCCAGAATCTCTGAGCTCCACCAAACCCATGTTATTTGTTTCTGTGGGTTCCATGGTGATGACCTCCACCCCCTTGGCTCATAAAATGCTTCCTGATTCAAGTATGCTTGACTAAGTGCTTCTCTTATTGGTTGACGACTAAATCTGTTTCTGCTGAAGGACAGGCAGAATTTAGCTAGGCTAGAAAAGTGAAGAAAGTATCAAGGAAAATAAAGGACAGATGCCATGTAGCCTCCCAGCTGTTAAATGACCCAAGCATCACTGGTAAGCCAAAGTCTTGTGGAGATACATAGATTAATAAAAACTGGTTAATAATTAAGAGAGAGCTAGCCAGTGAGAAGCCTATACCGTTAACCAAACAATTTTAACTGATATTAAGTCTCAGTGTGGTTAGATCATTAAGTACCTGTGGGAACTTGGAGAAAGTCTCCTTTAGCTTCCTCTCTCTCTCTTTAACAGGACTCACTGAGCTCAGCCCAGTGATTCGCTGTGGATCTCTGCATCTGTTTCTGTCCACAACTGGAGGAAGGCTAACCAATGACCTCCCCACAAAAATTAATAATAATTAAGGTTATACTTTATATTTTTTGGTAAAGAATTAAAGTCAGAATGTTTCTTGCATCTATTATCAAATAAAATATAATATTGAAGCATACTTTTAAATAAGTTCAATTTGCTTATGTAAATATGCCTTTATATTTCTGTTACAAAAATTCTGCCACACATACACACACTCACAGACACCATTTTCCTGTCCAATTCTACTAAAGGTAATGAAGTGTATTGAATGTATAGGAAAACGGGCTTATGAAAACACATTTAATGTATTTCTGTGCGAGTTGTGTAGTAATTCTGATATTGTGTTGAAAAAACACAATTAGTTCACAGTAACATTTTTAAGAATTGTGTTTCTAGCCGGGCATTGGTGGTACAAGCCTTTAATACCAGCACTTGGGAGGGAGAGGCAGGAGGGTCTCTGTGAGTTCAGCCTCATTCCAAAACAATACAGAGAAACCCTGTTTCAAAAAAAGAAAGAAAAAAAAATGAAGGAAAGAACTATGTTTCTGCTGGGCAGTGTTGGACTATGCCCATAATTCCAGCACTTTGGAGGCAAAGGCAGGCTGATCTCTGTTAGTTCAAGACCAGCCTGGTCTACAATAGCTAGTTACAGAACAGGCTCCAAGGCTACACAGGGAAACCCATTCTCAAAAAACATACATTATTTTTCCAAATTTTCCATTTTTTTTTAAGTATTTACACACAAATCTTTGCTATTCAGTATGTTACATAAATTTATTTAAATGTAAAAGAAATAACAAAATAATTTCTTTCTTTACTCATTGAGCAGCTTATAACATACCAGTTTGTCCTTTTCTGTATAGCAGCAAACTTCCTTCAGTGATCAGGCTATCAGGCTGTTCTGCTGAAGTTCAGATCCTGCAGATGATGTGCTTTTGCTGCAGCTATTGCCTATGAAACACAAACATGAGACTCAGTGTCCACATGGAGTTTTTTGAGAGAGGGGAGAGAAGGGAGGGTAGCTTGTGGCTAAACAAAAGCAGGGGAGAAAGAGAGAGAGGAGTGTGGGGCACTTGCTTTAAAACGGGGGCTTGCACATGCATAACTGAGTCCCCTGCACAGCCAGGTAAAGCTTGAGCAGCCAAGTAAAGCCTGACATAGTGATGACATGGCTATGAGCATCCCACCTATTGTCGGGGACAGGATCAGCAATACTTTGATCATTCAAGACACTATTAATGTTTTATTTTATAAGAGTTGCCATGTGATATCCCATCACAGCAATAGAAACCCTAGCTAAGACAATTATGCCTTGTGACATGAAAATAATATGAAATTCACATTCTAGAATGCATACATTAATTTTTTATTGTAAAAGATCAGCCAATTAATTATTTTTGTGAATAGTCAGCTCTGAAGTTGTGTTCTTGGAAATTTGAAAAGAAAATAGTCTTCCAAATCTAATATTGTTGTATTATCTTTTTCCAAAGGGGAAATTGTAAGAATACCTGTTCTCATCTCACCTTTCATGTCAAGTTACTGTGAAATAAAACTTCCATTGTCTAGTATGAGTTCTTTTCACCTTCTACTAGGTATCTCAGTGAGCAGCTCTTTCCTTACTTGGGGGAACAAAATAGACCTGTGCTAGTTTAGAGTAAGTGCCCTTAGGAGCAGAGAGACCACATTCTACTCTATCTATCTTCCAAAGAATATCTACAGAACTGACATAGTTTCCTATAATCAGATTTGAAGCCTTATCTGTAATGCATGCCTTTTCAGTTTCTACCTACTTTTATTAAATTGGGTGTCTTTTAATCATAATTCTTTATCTATATTTTGATTCAGGACTTCATCTTTTCATTTGGGAAAGGAAACTTTTTATGCTACCTCTCAAATAACAATTAAGTACAACCACATGTCTTATTCATATGTCTGGCTCCTGCTTTGCAAGACAGACACATTTAGAGTGGTTCTAAAGGCAAGGCAACATGGTGTAATTCAAGTTGTCAGTTTCCTGTGTTCCACTCATTGACTGTCAGTCAGTAATAATAGTAACATTTAAAAATTGTGTCTATCATCGATTTTCTGAGTTCTGTAACTCTATTCAACAGAGAATCACTAAGACATTTGGTGGAGAAAGCCATTGATTACAAGTTTATTTTACTCTTTTTTCAGTCTACATGTCATTTCTTTATTAATATTATTAATGATTTCAATGAAAATTAGAATGCAACAAGAATTAACTGGCATACAAATTGTATTTGTGTATTTATAATTATTTTTTAAGTCTACTTTTAGCATTTCCAAATATGCAACTACTGTTTATTTTCCTTACTTATTTTATAGATCTCTAGTACAGGATTTGTAAGAAGCAGAATTTTTTAAAACTCACATAATAAATTTTCCAGGTTTGTAATTAAAAGTAAAGCCTGTGTTTCCCCTTCTTCATCACCCCTATCCCATTACTGGTAGAATGTTAATGATATTTGTTTTGAGTAACCATGAAAATATGATATAGATTTATATACAAGTCTTTTCTTTCTATTTCTATTAAACAGATAATCTCTTCAAGATCATTTACTAAAGTATTTCTTCATTTCTTTTTTTTGTCACTGTGATAAAATGTCATTAAAAATAATTTGATGTAGATAGTATTTAGTTTAGGTCACAGATCAATTTGTTGTCCTTAAAATCATGGAAGTCCAAGCCTTGAGATCTTGAAGTCCTTGCAATATGATGTATGCATTAAGCAAAAAAGGAAATAGACACAGCCTAGTTCTCATCAAATACCTATTGTACAGCCCTATATACTTTGTCCAGGAAATGGCTAATAATTAAACCTTTCCATTTCAATGAATATAGAGATAATTCCCTATAGGCATACTCAAAGATCAATTTCCCAGATGACTCGAGATTTCATTAAATTGATAACTGATATTAAGTATCATAAAATTATAATATATATATATATATATATCTTTTGTTATCAGCTATGAGACTTGCTTTATTCTTATGAATGAAAATCCTGCTTATAAATTTTCATATTCTTAGCTGATATCTTCTAAGATTGAATGCATTAGGCAATGGGTACTGCTAGGGTTAATTATACTTTATGTATAATTATTATTATATAAAGCATTACCAATATTTTTAAAAATATTTCTTTTTATTCTTTAAAATTTGTTGAATATTGATGGATTTAATTTGTTTGTTAAAACATTTTTCTATTATTTCCAATATTTCTTAATGATTTCTAAATAGAAATACATCTTTAAAACATTTAGCTAAAGTTGTTTCTTATCCATTTTTAGAGTCTATTTTTGGCTGTGAGTACATCCACCTCCAAGAGAACCAGAGGGGTACCACATACATAATGGTAACGTCCTCGAACTCAGGTAAATGCTTACACTGACCAAAGGAAAAATTTAGCTAATCAGTGCTGGTAGATGAGTGCTGAGTAAACCAGAAAGTAAGTCTGTTGTATGCAAACTGGAGATGGGGGACAGGGGACCCAGGGCAGCTTAAATCATGAAAAGAAATTTATCACTAGGAGAGCTCATCTAAGTCAAGGCAACAAATGCAAATATTGCATTTCGGATGAAAAGATATCCTGGCAGCTAAGAGCCAAGGAATACCATAAAGTCACACCTCACAACAAACAAGAAATTTATTAGAAGGGAAAAAAACAGGAAGGTGGCTCCCTCTGTTGAGAAATAGCAGCAAAGGGAAAAGGATGCAGAGTTTCTTGGGAGGACGATGGAACTTTTCAGAGGGGAACTTTCAAGATCGGAGTTTGGTGAGATTTTGTGTTTATAGATTGGGCTTTTTGCTTTGTGGAGCAGGGGGCAGAGTCCAGCAGTTAGGGCATTTATTCTGTGGGTGGATCCTGGTAGTTAGAGGTCCTGGTGGGAGGGGCTCAAGAAGCTTACACATATACCCTTCAACTTTAAGCCATGTCCCCATCATTCATTAAGGTATTTTTCTCTCAATTAAAAAAAAAATACAATAGTCACCATATGCTTAAACTCCTCACATTGACGTATCATTGTTATCATTTTGATTTACTTTACAATGCCTCTGAAATATTTGGATATTTATAAACTGTAAACACTCCTTCTCTAAGTCTATTCTACATTTTCCTTTACATTCAAACTGTTTTGTTTTATTGTTGTTATTCATTATTTTCATACATTTCCCAGATTATATTTTCATAATTTTTCCTATTGGTATATTCAAAACAAAAATATGAATTTCCTTCTACTAGTAGCATTATGTTTTTGTATGAAACACTTCCAAAATAAGTATAATTTATTTGTCCACCTTGAAATTTCATTTTTAATAATGACATTTATCACTTATTTAAATTAAGTTTAAAATGCATTGTCTAATATTAACTTGCTGGTTTTACACATAATCTATAATCTTGGAATTAAATTACATTATTACTGAATTACATAGGTTTAAGCATATTAAGAGACCTATATATTAGGAAAAGAATATGTTTAAATCATTTTATGTTTTTACATATGAAGTTTGTTTGGAACTTTAGTTATTATAATGGATGTCACAATTACACATTAATCTGGGTTTGTGCCTCCTTTAATTTATCCCCATAAAGACAAAATGAAAAGTATTCAGATCTTTACAAATAAGACATTTACAGATTTGATTCAAAGAATCTCTGTAATTCCCAAATGTTGAAGAGGGACTATTTCAGGAAACTCTTCCTTTAAGAAGTTTATCTGATGTAGTCACTGTTTATATGATGTTGCATTGTCACTAGCAACTTTAATTAACAAAATTTAAAATTGATTGCTTATATTTTATAGCTATATGAATTATGGAAAAGCAATAAAAAACAATGTTTTAAACACAACAAATAACAAAATCAGTACATGACTGTTTGAACAACAAGAGTTGATATCTGTATTCCAAGCACCCTTTAGAAAACATCTGTTTGCATTTTTATCCTATTGGGATATTATTCATGTGTGTTACATAATTAATTACATACTCTGTGTTCTATTAATGATGCCATGATAAATACTTTAGTTTTATTTTACAGGACCATAGTTAAAATCATCCAATGTTTCCTACTTTGGCATGTCTGTAGAAGGCCCTCGGCTTCATATTAAGTTAGTATCTGTCGTAGAATCAACAAGCTCAAATGATACCTGGGTCAGCATATCACAATTGTTCTTTGTTCATAGAATGACACTGAGGCCTTCTATTTTAGTATGATATTTGTCATATGAATCATAAATAAATATAGAAAAAACTATGTAATGAAATCTCCATTGTTGGCTTTAACACTTCCTGCAAAGAACCTAAAAATAAATGACCAAGTAGTAGAGAAAATGTGAAATCCTTTCAATCTCATCTGTTTTTGTGTTAATAATGATATATGTCTCCCTACTCTTAATGCATGTTGTTGGTAATTATGCCAGCATTTAATGATCAATGTGGACAAGATTAATACCACAAACAAATTGGCTCTCCATTAAGTTAGAAACACTAAGATTCCAAATTAAATTTTCATTTAGACCCACATTTCATTAAATGTGTCTAGACTTCTGAAGTCCTGAAGTCCTGAACTTTTACTATTGTTATTACTACTACTGCTGCTGCTACTATTACTACTACTGGTTTTCTAAGACAAGGTTTCTTGCTTGGCTGTCCTGGAACTTGCTCTGTTGATGAGGTTGAACTTAAATGCACAGAAATCCACCTGCTACAACCTCCCAGTGTTGGTTGGGATTAAAGTATGCATCACCACCATCTGGCACTTTTTTCCCTTATTGATACCTGCCTATGTCCCAATAGAATGTTATAGAATAAAGTAATTTATTCTTAAATTTGATTAAATATTAAAATCAAAATTGGTATTTGTATGATAAAGAACTTGAATACTGCACTTCAGACACAAAGATAATGAGTGATTTATTTTATGCTTGTTATCTGAAATGAGCATAGTATTTGGCTAGTGAAACATATGAATGTTATACTGAAATATAAGTAAATATTCTAGAATAAAAATGAGTTAGGTATCTCTAAATTGTCTGAGGAGAAGGCAAGACAAATATTGACAAAGTCATAGAAGTCAATTATAAAATTCTATGAGTGTTAATTAGGGTTATCATTATTTGCATTCCCTGAGGATTACAACTTGGATATGTTTGTATGTGCCTCTTACTCTGCACACAGCTCAACTTTGTGTCTTAACTAGCTTGACAATTTTTGTCTATTAACTAAAAATATTAGCCCATACTTATTTGTTACCATAGTTGACATATTTTGATTTGCTCCCACTATCATATTTTGTACTTTCTAATTTTTCTGCATTTTCTACATTTCTTTTAACATAAGTATTGTATCTAACACACATATGTATTTAATCAAAAAGTCTAAAGCTAGTCACATGGATATTGAAGAAATATAAATCCTCCCCTTATTATTTTAATCACTTACCTAGAAATGTTAACATGTGCATTTTAATTTAATAAATGCTAAATAAAACTAATAAAATACATTTACCAGAAAAATAAATTTCCAGTAGTTTTTATTGTCTAATTACATCCTGTCCTTCATGGCTAAAGAGCAAACATTAATTAAAATACCTAATTCCCAGAAAACACCCATAATATTAAGGATATTTTTAAAAACAATTTCAGAATAATTTCTTAGGATGGAGTGGTGCCACTGACATTAGCTTTCTTCTCAGCCTTTGAGTAAGTACATAACACTAAAGAAGAATCCAAATTTGGTTTTGGTAATCAAGCATCACAGGAAACAGACACAATTCCATCATATGTATCATTAACAGGAAGAGAAACTCAGATCATTTCTGGTGATATATGTGGTGTTAGTGAGAAGAATATGTCTTTGCCCTAAGGACTTGTAAAGGCCTTTTGTTTTCACATCCTTAATGCCATTTTTAGCCCAATAAGTTAGACACTATAAGGAGACAACTCAAAACATAATTGTTCAAATGCTGAAAATTCGAAGAATGCTTTCCAAATGTCTTTATCCAGTTTTTACAAAATAAGTGACAGTTTTTTGAAGACGAAACATCAAATGAGATGGTGAAAGACAATAATCTCCATCTAAATAAGGGTGATTTTCTATATTGCTACTAATATTGGTTTAAAGAACCATTTTCTGATTCTAGAATCATTCCAGGAAGCACTTTGTGACATAGTACCAGTTATAGCCCAAAGCTCTATATTCCTAGGGAAATTTAATGACAGCTGCAAGTAGCTATTATTTACAAGAGCCACACGTCTGAAAATCCAACAACAAAGAAACAAACCCATTTCTACTTTCCTTTTTAGTCACATTTTACATTTCCATTGTTATTCTACCATTTTAACATGCACATAAACACTGCCATATATCATCTTTTGTTTAAAACATAACTATAATTTGATATTTCATCATCCAATCACCAGTCAACATGTCTTTCATCCAAACACTGAATCTAGTGAGTTCTTCATCATTTGACTCACACAAATTTTTAAGTTACTCCTGCCTCTAGTATGTGTTTTCTGGTACTTTCACCAAACTAAGAACTTTGAGTGATAACATTGGCAATTGCACTTCTTCACTCAATGTGCAACCTGGAAAAGCCACGATAACCAATTATTCAATCAAACACTAGTCTCAGGAGTACTGAGAAAAGAGTTTTTGAGTGTGATAAGCAACTTAATCAGTCTATGTTATGTAAAGTTATGCTTCATACTGCAGATGGTCCTCATCCAGTGCCTGAAGGCTCTAAAAGCAGAAACAGATTTTCTCAATGAGGAACAAATAGCTTGACCTAAATATGTGACATAAAATCGACCCTAGTTAGCAGTTTTCTAATATGCTAGACATATATCAAATTTGTCAGCCTACTTAGGATATGTAACAAGTTATCTGTGGATGTTTTGCATAAGGAGGTAGGTAGAGATATAAGCATGTATATATATATATATATATATATATATATATGTATGTATATGAGAGATAGATAAATATAGATGATAAATTGAGATAGATTTTTGATGATGATAGATAGTAGATAGATTGTCAGGGAGATGAATACATAATAAAGTTAGAGGCAATTACACTGTTGCTCATTATCTGAGGAATTAACATATAAATTGTGATTCCAAGAATGGAATCAAGCAAAATGTACGCCCTCTAATGTAATAACAGCTGATATCTTATCATTCAGGAGTAAGGGGATTTTTATCAGTGCACTACCAAACTAAGAAACAATGAAATTCCTTAAACAAACAAACAAAAAACTCAAAGTTATCTGGACTAGCTATATGTAAGAATTCAGGCATTATGCTGGTCTGGCCCAGTGACCTGGTCAGTTCAGGTGCAAAGGACACTTTAAAAGAAAGACACTTGATCATTTACCATGTCTTTCGGCTCTCTTTCCTGCACTCTTGGGTCTCTCTCTTTCCCTGGGGTAGACAGGACTTTTCCTGTCACCTGATTCTCTTCTGTCTCTCCCTCTCTGTCTCTGTCTCTGTCCCTGTCTCTCTCTCTCTGATTCTGCCTTTGTGTTTCTTTACCTCTTTTTTTCTTTCCTTCTCCTTCACATCCCCTTTCTGATAAAATTTATCACATAAGCTCTGTCACCCTGGCATATTTATCCCTTTACTAGGTAGCTCTCACCTGCAATGGAAACTGCCAAGCCTATTTGATCATGGTAGCTGATTTTTCTGATGTGCTCTTGGATTTGATTTGCCAGTATTTTATTGAGTATGTAGTTCTCTTCCTTAGTTGTGTCTTTGTGTTGTTCAGACTTGATGATGCCCCATAGAATGCCTCAACCTTCCTGGGGCATGGAAGAGAAGTGGGATGGAGAGATGGGTGGGGGCCATGGGAGGATGTGAGAGAAAGGGAACTGGAACACATATGTAAAATAAGATTATTTCCAAATTAAATAAATAAATTTTAAAAATTAAAAATAATTAAAGAAAAACATTTAAAAAATACAGTGAGTGGTAATCATGATAATTTAGCTTAAGTGGTGTGTAAAATTGCTTACTCCCTCACCTTATCCCTTTTGTTTTCAGCCAATGCCCAAACATAACTGGTTATTTGTTGTCCACAGATACCAATAATCAAATAGTACAACTTCACTATCCCTTTTCTCCTCCATTTCAAGTCTCCCAGTTTTACCATGTGCCCAGCATCAGACCAACACAATGGGGTACTTTCTCTAGAGAAATGCAATATAGCTGAAGCATAAGACATGCACATGCACTTTGTAATAGCTATTAAAAATATACTTAACATTTCAAAATGGATTAAAGTAAGTCCACTAATTAGATCCATAAAATTGCAAACAATGGGTTAAATTACATAAATACCTCAAAATATGAAAGTAGAAACAGAATCACTAAATAAATCCAAAATTATAGTAAAGGGGAAATTAAAAAAAAAAGAAAAGAAAAAGAAAAATTAGGAAGTTAAATAAAACCCTAAGCCTCACCAAAAGAACACAAGAGATGGAAGAGATAGCCTCAGGCATTGACAACCAGATAAGGAAAAAAAGTCCTTGTACAAAACATCCAGGCAATCAAGGACACTGAAAAGACCAAATCTAAGACTAATAGGAATAATGGAAGAAAAAGAAACCAAGGTCAAATGTACAGAAAATATTTTCCAATAAGTTATAGAAAAAAAGTTTCCTTATGTAACAAAAAAAGAAAAGAAAGAGAAATGGTACCTATTAAGGTACAAAAACCATATAGAAGCCCAAAAAGGCTATAACAGAAGGCATTTCCCATTATACATATCAGAAGAGTAAAGGTTCAGAACAAAGAAAGAATATTAAAAAATTGTAAGGGAAAAATACCAAGTGACAAATAACGACATACATACTAAAACAATACCAGTCTTCTCAGTATAGACTGTAAAATACAGAAATACACAAATGGATGTTTTACAAACTGTAAGAGATCAAAGATGACAGCATTATACCCAGAAAAACTTTCAATCATAATAAAGAAAAAATTCACAATAAAATAAAATGCAAGTAGCTCTATCTGCAAATCCACTTCTTAATGAAAGTACTAGAAAAAAATTCAAACTAAAGAAGTTAGCCACACCCAAGAAAATATAAGAAATAAATAATTTCAGACCAGCAAGTCAAAAGCAGGCATAAAAAGACACAGGACATCTGTTCAACTATGTTCATAGCAGCATTATTTGTAATAGCCAGAACTTGAAAGCAACCTAATTGTCCCTCAACTTAAGAATGGATGAGGAACTCTAAATGACTTGACAGATATATATGACCCCTCCTGGAAGGCATCACCCTACATGTGGAGTGAGGGGAATGGGAGGGTAGGGGGGTCACAGGGAAAGAGAGGAATGGGAGAGAATGAAAGAGGGAGGGAAAGGGATCTGGGATTGATATGTAAAATAAAAATAAAAAAATAATAATAAAGAATGGATGGAGACAATGTGGTACATTTACACAATGGAGTACAAATCAGGAGAAAAAAAAAAAAAAACAAACAAAAAACCAAAACAATAGAATCTTGAAATTCTCAGGCAAAAGGCAAGCACAGTATGAACTCACTCATATATGTATTTTAGACATAGAACATAGGATTAACAGCCTACAATCCACACTGCCAGAAAAGCTAGGAACAAGGAAGACCCTAAGAGAGACACGTATGGTCCCCTGGAGAGGGGGAAAAGGACAAGATCTCAAAGAAAATTGGGACCATGGGGGGGAGGGGAGAAGGAGATAGGGGGAAGAGGAGGGGAGAGGTGGGCATGAGGGAGCAGGAAGATTGAATTAGGGAAAGAATAGAGGTGAACAAGTAAAGGGACTATCAAAATACAGGAAGCCATTATAAGTTTTAAGAGAAATCTGGCACTAGGGAAATGTCCTGAGATCAATAAAGATGACCCCAACAAACAAACTGAGCAATAGTGGAGAGCCTACCTTAAATGCCCTTCCCTGATAATGAGATTGATGACTACTTTATTTGCCATCCTATAGCCTTCATCTAGTAGCTGAAGGAAGCAGAAACAGACACCCACAGTTAAAAACTGAGGCAAACTCTTAGAATCCAGTTGCAGACCTGGAGGAGACTAGAATGGAGAAACCCCCCGAAACATCTGACCTGAACAAGGGGGAGCTCATGGACTCTAGTTTGATAGCTGAAAAACCAGCATAAGACTGACCCAGATTCCCTGAATGTGGTGGTAGTTGGGATGACTGGGAAATCTATGGGGCCTCTGGTAGTGAATGAGCATTTTTCTCTAGTATATGAATGGACTTTGGGATCCCATTCCACATACAGGGATACTCTCTGAGCCTAGACACATGGGAGAGGGCCTGGACCCTGCTCTAAATGATGTGACAGACTATGAAGACTCCCCATGGAAGGCCTCACCCTCCCTGGGGTGCAAAAGGGAGATGGGATTGTAGTTGGTGATGGGGACATATAAAACAAGTTTTGTTCAAATTTAAATGAAAAAAAAAATGTATAAAATGGACAAAATCAAAAATACAAAAATACAGTACAACAAAATAAAGAGAAACACGAACATTGCTTTTTGATAACTCCCAACATCAAAGCCTCAATTTTCGGCATAAAAAAAAAAAAAAAAAGACTAATCGATTACATTTGAAAACAGAATCTATCCTTCAGCTGCATCTAAGAAACATACTATCCTATCAATGATAGAAATCACCAAAGAGTCAACTGGTGGAAAAAAGGTATTTCAAATAAATAAAATCAAGATGTATGTTGGTATAATCATTTTACTATCTTTCAAAATAGAATTCAAACAAAAATAATCAGAAAAGATAGAGAAAGACATTATATATTCCGCAAAGGAAAACATCATACCAGAGAATGTTATAATTCTAAAGATTTATTATTATGAAATACAAAGGAACCCATGTTAAAAAGTAAACAAACAAACAAACAAAAAACAAAAACAAAAAATGTAGTACAGTGAAAATTACATGACTATCACACAGTGGTAATGGACAATTTCAAACCAATTTCTAACTAATGGTCAAATCATCCAGACAAAAATCTAAGCAGAAAAATGATTGAGCTAAATGATGTAATAACTCAAATGAACATATCATATATTTACACAATATTTCAAACAGAATAGTTATACCTTTTTCTGAGAAGCTCATGGAAGTTTCTCAAAAACTGACTATATATTTTAATATATACTTGGAAAAAAAAACAAATTACTACAGCTATAAGAAAATTGAAATAACATTCCATTTCCCATATGGCCACCATGGATAAAGTTGCAAATAAACAATAGAAAATAAGAAAGCTTAAATACCATGGAAACTGAATAATTCACTACTGAGAAAAATATGTAAAGGCTGATATTAAAGAGTAAGTTTAAGACTTGTCAGAATTAAATTAAAATTAAAACACAACATACTCAATCTTTTAGGTTACAATAAAGATGGTTGCAAGAGGTAAATTCATAAAACTGAGTGCTCACATATATAATTGTGAGATTGCATAGGAGTTACTTAATGTCTTCCCTAAAAGCTCTAGAACAAAAAGAAAGATGGCATTCCCCTCCATATGGAATTGGGGTGGGGGAATAGGAGAGGAGAGTGGTTAGGGTGCATGTGAGAGGGCAAAGAGGGTTAAAGAGAGGGTGGAAGGGAGGGAGGGAGAGGGAACTGAGATCGACATGTAAAATAATAAATTAAATTTAAAAAAAATGCTTTGACTCCAAAATTTAAGTTCAAGGACAAGTTACTGGGGAAAAGGATTTCTATTTTTGTTTCCACAGAAAATGAAAAGATGTGGATTCCTTCCAGAATAATGTGGTTTGATCAAGCCAGACCACCTGAAACAGTACCAGTGATCCTACATTCAAAGCTGCTGGACAAAGCAGCCTCGCAGACTACAGCCAGGATTTCTGCATCTTCTTAGAATCCCCCATGACAGCGCCCCTTACCAGCAGGAAGTAGTTTGGAAAGAACAATGCCCAAATTCCCAAATATTGTCCATAAATGTTTGTTTTCTTTTAAATGGACTTGGTTTTATTTTATTTTATTTTATTTATTATATAAAATAAATAAAAAAGGAATAATATCAAAGGAGACGATGACAAGAAGTAATCAAACTCAAGGATGTAATAAAAATATATATACCCCAAAACAAGCAAAAAACAATTCAAAGTATCAGTAAAGTAGAATTGAGTAACTGTTAGCTAAATTAACTAAATAAAGAATAGAGAGAGAAAATTGAAATTAGATATGAAAGAGGAAGAAAATAAGAAACAGCAAAGAAATAAAGAAAATAACGACTTAATTTAAAAATATGTATCCTCCCAAACTGAAAAAAACTTTCAAATAAATGGACATATTTATTGATTTAAACCATATAGCAAAGTTACAGGTAAAGCAGAGAAGCTATTTAGATAGACCCATAATCCCTAGGGAAATATAAGCAGTAATCTGTAGTCTCCTAAAATGCAACAATAAAAGCCCAGATACAGATGATCTCAGTACAGAATTTTCCCAAATATTGAAATAAGAATTAACTATAGTATTCTTCATGTTATACTGCAAAATAGAAATAGAAAGGACATTTCCTAATTCTTCTTGTGAGGCCACAATTGCTCTGATTCACAAACCATATAAAGACCCCACAGAGAGAGAGTATAACATATCCTTCTGAATATAGATGCAAAAATTCTCAGTAAATTATTTTTAGAATAAATATAAGAACAAAAAAGATCATTGTTAATATACACTGATGAATCAACATACATACATTTATTCATGTAAACCACTAGATAAACAGACTGAAAGACAAAAAACCTATGATCATCTCATTCGATGTAAAAATGTCCTTTGACAAAATCTATCACACTTATATGATAAAAGTCCTAGATATACTAGGGATGTATGGGACATACATAATAAATATGATTTCTAACAAGCACAAAGCTAACATCTATATACATGAAGAGAAGCTCAAAACATATGCACTTTAATAAAGAACAAGGCAAGGTTGTCCACAATTTTTATTTCTATTCACTGTAGTACCTGCAGACTTAGCTAAAACAATGAAACAACATGGGAATACCAACAGAAAAGGAAGAATTCAAGCATATTTAGTTGAAGATGATATGATTATATAAATAAATGATCTTACACACTTCACCAGGAAACTTCTACAGCTGATAAACACAAAAATATTTTTCTTTCCTATATATAAGTAGCAAGTGGGTTGAGAAAGAACCAAGGAAACAATATTATTCACAATAGCTTCAAAAATATCATAGGGATAATTCTAACCAACAAACTGAAGTATTTATATAATAAAAATTTAAGATAGTAAAGAAAGAACCTGAAGAAGCATTAGAAGATTTCTTACCAAAAACAACCTTCACATATAATTCCTGTTAAAATTCCAACACAATTCTTATTTTTTTTATTATTCTTCTTATTTTACATATTGACCGTAGTCCCCTCTTCCTCCCATCCTCCAATGCACCCTGACTTCCCCTCCTATCCCATTGTCCACCCACTCCACAGGGAGGGTGAGGCCTTCAAATCATTTGGAGTAGGGCTTAGACACTCCCCTCCTGTCTCTAGGTTATAGGATTATCCTTCCATAGGAAATATGCTCCCAAAGTTCTTTCATGCACCAGGGATACATCCTGGTTTCCCAAATATCAGTCTGAGGTGCATGAGCTCCCCCTTGTCCAGGTCAGCTGTCTCTTTGAGTTTGGTGCGACATGATCTTGACCCCTTTGCTTATAATTCCTCCCTTTCTGCAAACTGCATTCCAGGAGTTCGGATGAGTGTTTACCTGTGGATATCTGCTTCTGCTTCCATCAGTTACTAGGTAAGGGCTCTAGGATGGCAAAAAAAAAGATAGTTATCAGTCTTACTATCAGAGAAGGACATTTAAAGTAGCATCTCCACTATTGCTTAGACTGTTAGTTGGTGTCATCCTTGTAGGTCTCTGGATGTTACTCTAGTGTCAGTTTTCTCTTCAAACCTTTAAGGGTTCCCTCAACTATGGTATCTCTTTTCTTGCTCCCATTTATTTGTCCCCTGACTCAATCTTCCTGGTCCCTCATGTTCTCCTCTCCCCTCCTCTTCTCCCCTTCTCTTTCTCCTAACTCCCTCACTACTCACTGCTCTACCAATTTCTCCCAATATGCGCAGGAGACATTGTCATTTTCCCCTTCTGTGGGGGACGTTGTATGACGCTTTTAGGGTACTCCTTGCAACCTTGCTTTTCTGACAGTGTGAATTATAGGCTGGTGATCCTTTGCTCTATGTCTAAAATCCATATATGAGTGAATACCTGATGGGAGATGTCATTCTGTAAATATGTTTCTCTTATGGGTTATTGAATAAAGCACTATTGGCCAATAGGAAAGAAAGATAGGAGGGACAAGTAGACAAGGAGGAAAGAGGAAGGGGTAGGGAGAAGACCCAATATGGAGAGATTAGAGAGAGCAGAAAACGGCCCCACTCTCCAGTAAGATGAGACCCCGTGGAAATACTTAGATTAATAGAAATGGGTTAATACTTAAGATAGAGCTAGCCAGTAAGAAACAAGTAACTGGCCAACCGAATTATATCAAATACACAGTCTCTGTGTGTTAATTGGGGCTGGCGTGGAGGTGCAACAAGTCTGGCGGAAAACTTATTCCTTACAAATACCTACCATAATTCTTTATGGAATATGAAATTTCCATATGGAATATGAATTTTCAAGATCATAAGAAAATTAAAAAATAATATGACGTCTTTGATCCATTTGGACTTGTGTTTTGTGTATGGCGACAGACATGGGTCTATCTGCAGTCTTCTATACACCGTCATCCAAATGTGCCAGCACCATTTGTTGCTTCCCTCACCCTATAATATTCATTTAGCTGTTTTGTCGAAAATCAGGTGTTCACAGATATTAGGGTTAATATCAGGATTGTAGATTCGATTCCATTGGTCTACCTGTCTAGTTTTGTGCCAATACCAGGCTGTTTTCAGAACTATAACTCTGTAGTAGAGCTTAAAGTCAGGAATGGTGATGCCTCCTTAAGTTCTTTTATGTACAGGCTTGTTTTGGCTATCCTGGGTCTTTTGTTTTTCTATATGAAGTTGATTATTATCCTTTCAAGGTCAGTGATGAATTGTGTTGGGATTTTAATGGGGATTGCATTGAATATGTAGATTGCTTTTGGCAAGATTGCCATTTTTACTATGTTTATCCTACCTAACCAAGAGCATGGGAGATCTTTCCATTTTCTTGCATCTTAATTTCTTTCTTTCCTTCTTTCTTTCTTTCTTTTTTAACACAAAGGTTAATTTATTTAGAAAAATCACCTCTTGCCCCTGCTCAGGTGGGAAAGAAATTATGTTAAGCTGTATGAGAAAATAGATACCTGCTTCCCACATCTCAACATTTCAGCTGTGTATTCACTTCTGGTGAAACCATGATAGAGATTTGAGTCATGCTTTTTTACATCTCTTAACGCATGTGTCTGCTTCTTTTATCTGTAACAGAAGCCTTGTGGACCTAGAGTATTGGGAAGGATAGATGATAACAAGCACATTTTACAGGAACAGGCAGACTTCTAGGGAGCCTGTTTGTTTATTTATCTACTATTTGTGATTTGCAAAGCTAAGAAATTTGAATTTTGTCCTGTTAATTATGAAACTGGTTACTGGAGAATAGAAGGTCAACCCATTCACCATTGTAGCTACTACTCTTTATCTCCACCAGAAAATGGTTTTCAGAGGACTCCTATCTTTCATCCAAACTATAACTACTATGATGTTTTCTCAAATTATCCCCAATAATTCAAATAAAAGGATACTAAATTTGAGTCATGACTCATTGATGTTAGGTCTGAAATATGACCCCAGTCTCATTAAGAAGCATTTGATATATATATATATATATATATATATATATATATATATAATCTAATTTAGAAAGATATACAATATGGCAACATGGCAGACAGTTTTTCTTTTAACCTCTGACCTATATCTCCAACCCCCCACATTACTTATTTGTTAATAACAGAATTGTCAGGGTTATTGAAACTGCCATCCAGGGTCCAGAACACAAAAGGGTTAAACCCTAGACAGGGTTAAACATTGAATGCTTCTTCAAGAGACTGCATGACTAATTGAGAGATTCCATGGCTGTTTACTTTCTCCCCCTGGATGCTTCTTAAAACAACACAAAGAAGAAATGCAATCAATGCCTGAACTCTTTATTTCCTTGCATCACATGGCTGCTCCCTGCAAAACCTAATCTTAGCACTTCTGCTTCCAGTTCATTTTAATCTCTTTAAAACAGAAAGCCAGAGTCGTTGGCTGTAAGAATCAGGAATGTATTTGACTCTGTGAACTGCAAACAACAAAGGGATGTATGGTTAGGAGGGAAAAAGCAGGTGGATGCAAAGGAATAATGAAAAAAGCAAGGAACAGAGCTAAGGACAGTAAAAGAGGTTGATTGTTTTAGATTCTTCATTTGCTCTATGAAGAGGTATATTAAGGCTAGCAGTATGGATGAGCAGCCTGCCCAAGCATACTAGAAGGACTGGTGGAGTTCTTTACATTTATTCAGCAAAGGGGGGGCAGGTCCATGTATAACCCCCACCTGAGTCTATATACAAAGGGGAAGTATGCTTTCTCCATAAAGAATATTTGATTCTATTACTAGAAGAAGATTCTTTACTAGATAAATTTTGGATTATCCCAAAAAGAAAAACTGTTTATTTTCTTTCTTTAGAGCCACAAAGTTATTATTATATAGGTGTAAGGAGTAGGGTTTTCTACGCCGCTGCCTTGTCTTGTCCGGCTGCTGCACCAGCCCCAAATAACACACAGAGACTTTCTATTTGATATGATGCTGTTGGCCAGTTACTTGTTTCTTATCAGCTAGCTCTGTCTTAATTATTAACCCATTTCTATGTATTTCCACCTGGTCTTATCAGCAAGAGGCGGCTGGCCGGTCTGCCTTCTCCAGATTCTCCATCTTGACCCCCCTTCCTACTCCCTATTTCTTTTTTTTTCTTTTTCTTTTATTTAATTTTATATAACAAAGTCCAATTAAATGAAAACAAACATTTATACAAAATATTTGGGAATTTGGGCATTGTTCTTTACAAACTACTTCCTGATGGTAAGGGGCGCTGTCTTGGGGGATTCAAAGAAGATTCAGATATCCTGGCTGTAGTCTGTAGGGGTGTTTTGTCCAGCTGTTTTGAATGTAGGATTAGCTTGTACTCTATTTCAGGCAGTCTGGCATGATCAAAACACATTAGTCTGAAAGGAATCAACATCTTTTCATTTTCTGTGGAAAAAAAATAGATCCTTTTCCGCAGTAACTTGTCCTTCAACTTAAATTTTGGAGTCAAAGCATTTTTTTTAATTTATTATTTTACATGTCGATCCCTGTTCACACTCCCTCCCTCCCTCCCCCCAGCCCTCCCTCCCTTCTTCTCTCCCTTTATCCTATCTGACCTCTCACATGAACTGTAACCACCCTCCCCTCCCATCCCCCCACCCCAGTTCCATATGTAGGGGGATGCCAACCAGTTGGGGTCATGTAGCTCTGACAGGTCCTGTGAAGTAGGGACTAGGGCTTCTCTCCTGTCTCTAGATTAAGGCAGTTATCCCTCCATGGGGGATATGTTTGCAAAGTCCTTTTGTGCACCAGGAATACATCCTGGCTCCACTGTCTGAGGTCACTTAGACTGCTCAGTCCTTCTGGCTGAGACCCATATTCAGGGGGGGCCCAGTCAGTCCCATGCTGGATTCCCAGCTATCAGTCTAGTGGCCCTTAGCTCCTCCTTGTTCAGGTAAGCTGTCTCTATGTGCTTCTGAAGCATGATCTTGTCTTCTCCATCTGCTTCTGGGTTCTAGTTCGACTCAGTGTTTATGTATGGGTGTTTGCTCCTATTTTCAACAGGCATTAGTTGAGGGCTCCATGGAGAAGTTAGTTGTTGATCTCACTCTCTGGGAAGGGCATTTATGATAGCCTTTCCACGGAAGCTGAGATTGTTAGTTGGGAGCAGTCATGTAGTTCTCTCGACCTTTCAATTTTATCTTCAAACAAATATTGGCTCCCTCTTTTATGTTCTCTCTCTCTCTCTCTCTCTCTCTCTCTCTCTCTCTCTCTCTCTGTCTGTCTCTCTCTCTCTCTCTTTCCTATCTTCCATTCCTAACCAGGCTCAATCCTCCTGGTCACACATGCCTTCCTCTCCCCCCACTCATTTTCTCCTAATTCTCTCTCCATTAGCTGTCCTCCCCCACTTCACCTGAGCTCTGGGGGGACTTGTACCTTCCCAGTTCTGTGAGGGACTTTATATGAATCTCTTAGAATACACCTTGTATCCTAGTTCCTCTGGTGATGTGAATTATAGGCTGGTGATCATTTGATCTAGGTTTAAAATATATGAGTGAGTACATACTGTGTTCCTCTTTTTGTGAATGGGTTACCTCATTCAGGATGGTTTCTTCAAGTGCCATCCACTTGCCTGCGAACTTCAAGATACCATTATTTTTTTCTGCAGAGTAGTATTTCATTGTGTAGATGTACCAGATCTTCTTTATCCATTCTTCAATTGAGGGGCATCTAGGTTGCTTCCAGGTTATTGCTATTACAAATAGTGCTGCTTTGAACATAGTTGAACAGATGTCTTTGTTGCATGGATGTGAATCCTTTGGGTATATGCCTAAGAGGGGGATTGCCTGGTCCTGTGGTAAACCAATTCCCATTTTCCTGAGAAACCGCCATACTGATATTCAAAATGGCTTTATGAGTTTGTACTCCCACCAGCAGTGGAGGAGTGTTCCACTTTCTCCACATCCTCTCCAACATAAGTCATCACTGGTGTTTCTAATTTTAGCCATTCTGGCAGGGGTAGGATGGTATCTCAAAGTTGTTTTGATTTCCATTTCCCTGATAGCTAAGGATGTGGAGCATTTTCTTAAGTGTCTTTCAGCCTTTTTGATTTCCTCCATTGAGAATTCTCCCTTCAGTTCTGTACCTCATTTTTTAATAGGGTTATTTGGTGTTTTGCTGACTAGTTTCCCAAGTTCTTTGTGTATTTTGGAGATCGGCCCTTTGTCGGTTATAGGATTGGTGAAAATCTTTTCCCAGTCTGTGCACTGCCATTTGGTCTTGTCCACTGTGTCCTTTTCCTTACAGAAGCTTCTAAGTTTGAAGAGGAACCATTTATTAATTCTTTCTTTCAGTGTCTGTGCCCCTGGAGTTATGTTCAAGAAGTGGTCTCCTATACCAATTTGTTCAAGGACACCTCCTACTTTCTCTTCTAAGAGGTTCAATGTAGGTGGTTTGATGTTGAGGTCTTTGATCCATTTGGACTTGAGTTCTGTGCATGGCAAAAGACATGGGTCTATCTGCAGTCTTCTACACACCCTAATCCAATTGTGCCAGCACCATTTGTTGAAGATGCTGTCCTGGCCCATTGTATAATTTTAGCTGTTTTGTCGAAAATCAGGTGTTCATAGGTGCGTGGATTAATATCAGGATTTTCAATTCCATTCCATTGGTGTACCTGTCTACTTTTATGCCAATACCAGGCTGTTTTCAGAAGTATAGCTCTGTAGTAGAGCTTAAAGTCAGGAATGGTGATACCTCCTGAATTCTTTTATTGTATAGGGTTGTTCTAGCTATCCTGGGTCTTTTGTTTTTCCATATAAAGTTGATTATTATCCTTTCAAGGTCAGTGAAGAATTGTGGTGGGATTTTAATGGGAATTGCATTGAATCTGTTGATTACTTTTGGTAAGATTGCCATTTTTACTATGTTAATCCTACCTAACCAAGAGCATGGGAGATCTTTCCATTTTCTGGTATCTTCTTCAATTTCTTTCTTTAGAGCCACAAAGTTGTTATTATATAGGTCTTTTACTTGTTTGGTAAGCATTACAGCAAGATACATTAGGTTGCTTGTGGCTATTGTGAAGGGTGATGTTTCTCTGATTTCTTTCTCTGCCTCTTTGTCATCTGAAAAAAATAGGGCTACCGATTTTTTTGAGTTTATCTTGCTTGTATCTTGCTAGTTTGCTGAAGGTGTTTATCAGCTGTAGGAGTTCCCTGGTAGAGTTTATTGGGTCGCTTATGTAAACTATCATATCATCTGCAAATAGAGACAGATTGACTTCTTCCTTTCCAATTTGGATCCCCCTGATCTCCTTTTGTTGTCTTATAGCATTAGCTAGAACTTCTAGTATGATATTGAAGAGATATGGAAATAGAGGACAGCTTTGTCTTGTTCCTGATTTTAGAGGAATTGGCTTAAGTTTCTCTCCATTCAGTTTGATGTTGGCAGTTGGTTTGTTGTATATTGCTCTTATTATGTTTACGTAAGTTCCTGTTATCCCTGACCTCTCTAATACCTTTATCATGAAAAGGTGTTTAATTTTGTTGAAGGCTTTTTCTGCATCTAGGGACATAATCATATGGTTTTTCTTTTTCTGTTTGTTTATATGGTGGATCACGTTAATAGATTTTCGTATGTTAATCCATCCCTGCATTCCAGGTATGAAGCCTACTTGTTCATGGTGGATGATTTCTCTGATGTATTCTTGAATTCAGTTTTCCAGTATTTTATTGAGTATTTTTGCATCGATGTTCATCAGGGATAATGGTCTGTAGTTTTCTTTCTTAGTTGTGTCTTTGTGAGTTTTGGGTACCAAAGTTATTGCGGCCTCATAAAAAGAGTTTGGCAATGAACCTTCTGTTTCTATCTTGTGGATAGTTTCTATCTTTGAGGAGTAGTGGTAGTAGTTCTTCCTTGAATGTCTGGTAGAATTCTGCACTGAATCCATCTGGCCCTGGACTTTTTTTCATTGGAAGGCTTTTGATGACTGCTTCTATTTCATTGCAAATTATAGGTCTATTTAAGTTTTTTGTCTGTTCTTGATTTAATGTTGGTAAGTGATAATTATCCAGAAACTTGTCTTTTTCCTTTAATTTTCAATTTTTGTGGAATACAGATTTTCAAAGTATCACCTGAAAATTGTCTGGATTTCCTCTGTGTCTGTTGTTATGTTCCCCATTTAGTTTCTGATTTTGTTAATTTGCATGTTCTGTCTCTGTTTTTCGTTAATTTGGATAAAGGTTTGCCTATCTTGTTGATTTTCTCAAAAAAACAACTCTTTGTTGCGTTGATTTTTTTTGTATTGTTTTCATGGTTTCTATTTTGTTGATTTTAGCCCTCAAGTTGATTATTTCCTGGTGACTACTCCTGCGGGGTGAATTCGCTGCTCTCTGTTCTAAGGTTTTCAGGTGGTCTGTTAATTCTCTTATGTGACTATCCTCTGTTTTCTTCATATGGGCACTTAGTGCAATGAACTTCCCTGGTAGCACTGCTTTCAAGGTGTCCCATAAGTTCGGGTATGTTGTATCCTCAGTGTCGTTGAATATTAGAAAGTCTTTAATTTCTTTCTTTATTTTTTCTTTGACCCAGGAGTGGTACAATTGCACATTGTTCAGTTTCCATGAGTTTGTAGGTTTTCTGCTATTTGTGTTGTTGTTGAATTCCAATTTTAAAGCATGGTGGTCCGATAAGATACAGGGGACTATTCCTATTCTCTTGTATCTGTTGAGGTTTTTTATGTCACCTAGTATGTGGTCGATTTTAGAGAAGGTACCATGTGGAGCAGAGATGAAGGTATATTCTTTTGTGTTTGGATGGAATGTTCTATAGATGTATGTTAACCCCAGTTGTGACATAACTTCTGTTAATTCTTTTGTTTCTTTGTTGAGTTTCTGATTTGTGGTCCTGTCTAGTGTTGAGAGTGGTGTATTGAAGTCTCCCACTATAAGTGTGTGAGGTTTTATATGAGCATTGAGTTTTAGTAGTGTTTATTTTATGAATGTGGGTGACTTTGTATTAGGGGCATAGATATTCAGAATTGAGACTTTGTGTTGATGGATTTCTCCTGAGATGAATATGAAATGACCGTCTTCATCTCTTTTGACTAATTTTGGTTTGAAGTCTAACTTGTTAGATATTAAGATAGCTATGCCTGCTTGCTTCTTATTTCCATTTGATTGGTAAATCTTTTCCCATCCCTTTACCCTGAGGTAATGTCTATCTTTGAAACTAAGATGTGTTTCTTGTATGCAGCAGAAGGATGGATTCTGTCTTCGTATCCATTCTGTTAGCCTGTGTCTTTTTATAGGTGAGTTAAGACCATAATTATTATTGAGGCTGAGTAAGGTCCATTGATTGTTGATGCTTGTTTGATTTAGGATTGTTGTTGGCAGTGGTATTGTGAATATATTTGTTCTGCTTCACCCTTGGTTTCTGGTGTAGTTGGATTATCTGTTGCCTACATTTTTGTGGGCATAGTTACCTTCCTTGTGTTAGAGTTTTCCTTCCAATACTTTCCGTAGGGCTGGATTTGTAGATACATATTGGGAGAATCTGGTTGTGTCATTAAATATCTTGTTCTCTCCATCTATAGTGATTGAGAGTTTTGCTGGATATAGTAGCCTAGGCTGGCATCCGTGTTCCCTTAATACTTTTAGAACATCTATCCAGGACATTCTGGCCTTGAGGGTTTCCATGGAGAATTCAGGTGTGATTTTGATAGGTCTGCCTTTATATGTTACCTGTCCTTTTTCCTTCGCTGCTCTTAATATTCTTTCTTTATTCTGTATGCTAGGTGTTTTTATTATTATTTGTTCAGGGGTCTTTTTTCTTTGGTTCAGCCTATTTGGGGTTTGGTGTGCTTCTTGTACTTTATGGGCATGCCCTTATTCAGATTTGGAAAGTTTTCCTCGATGATTTTGTTGAATATGTTTTTGGCACCTTTGAGCTGGTCTTCCTCACCTTCGTCTATGCCTATTATTCTTAGGTTTGTCCTTTTCATGGTGTCCCACATTTCCTTTGGTAGATGATTTTCTTTGGTAGAAGATTCTAATTCTTCTAGTTTATCTTCTGCGCCTGAGATTCTCTCTTCCATCTCTTGAATTCTGTTGGTTATGCTTGTGTCCGTGGTTGTCGATTTTTTCCCCAGCTTTTCAATTTCCAGCATTCCTTCCATTTGTGTTGCCTTTATTTTCTCAATTTCAGTTTTCAAGTCTTGAACTGTTTCCTTCACCTGGTTATTTGTTTTTTCTTGGCTTTCTGTACTTTCCTTAAGGAATTTGTTCATTTCTTCCACTTTTTTGTTTGTATTTTCCTCCATTTCTTTAAGCGATTTTCTCACATCTTCTTTGAGGGCCTCTTTCAATTTTATGATGGTAATTTTTAAGTCGTACCCTTCTGCTTCCTCTGCTTTGTTGTTGTGTTCCATTCTAGTTGGTGTAGATTCCATAGATTCTGGTGGTGTCATGTTTGTCTTTCTGTTGTTAGGTGTTCTCTTGTATTGCCTTCTTCCCATAGTTTCTTCCAGTAGGTGTCGGTGGTGTCTCTTCCCTCTCTCTATGGTCCTTCCCCGATGGGCTTATGTGGGTCTGAGATTCAATATCTGTAGCTCAGTGTGGTCCACGCTCTCTAGGAGGTTTCTCCGCAGACAGGGATCCAGGGATGGGGTCAAGGATGAGGATGCAGAAGAAAATGCCAGCAGGTACTCAAACTGGTCCTCTGGCCAATAGCTCTGGCCAATAGCTCCGGCCAATAGCTGGTGGAAGAGGGCGAGGGCTGAGCTGGAACTTGAGAAGGTTTTGCAGGGTAGTGGGATCTCATTGGAAACTGTCACTCTCCAGCTGAGACCTCGTTCTTTGGCAGAGGCCAGAATTTGGGGGTCAAGGTTCTTGCCCACAGGAACTCCGAGTGGACCTGCAGAGATAGGCGGATCTCTGGGAGGGACCCGGGACTCTCTATTTCTTCCTTGTCTCCTAGTCCGCCTTATCATCCTTTCCTATTGGTCAACATTTCTCAATAGAGGAAATCAAAAAGGCTGAAAGACACCTAAGAAGGTGCTCAACATCCTTAACTATCAGGGAAATGCAAATCAAAACAATTTTCAGATACCATCTTCCTCCTGCCAGAATGGCTAAAATTAGAAACACCAGTGATGACTTATGTTGGAGAGGATGTGGAGAAAGTGAAACACTCCTCCACTGCTGGTGGGAGTGCAAATTCATACAGCCATTTTGGATATCAGTATGGCGGTTTCTCAGGAAAATGGGAATTAGTTTACCACAGGACCCGGCAATCCCCCTCTTAAGCATATAGTCAAATGATCAACATCCATGCAACAAAGACATCTGCTCAACTATGTTCATAGCATTATTATTTGTAATAGCAAGAACCTGGAAACAACCTAGATGCCCCTCAATTGAAGAATGGATAAAGAAGATGTGGCACATCTACACAATGGAATACTACTCTGCAGAAAAAAATAATGGAATCTTGAAATTCGCAGACAAGCGGATGGCACTTGAAGAAATCATCCTGAATGAGGTAACCCAGTCACAAAAAGAGGAACATGGTATGTACTCCCTCATATGTGGATTTTAGACCAAGAGCAAATGGTCACCATGAGAGGAACTAGGATACATGGTGTGTTCTTAGAGATTCATATAAAGTCCCTCACAGAAGGGGGAAGGGAGAAGTCTCCTAGAGTACAGGGGAAGTGGGAGGGGGCAGTGAATGGAGAGAGAAGTAGGAGAAAGAGAGGGTTAGGAGAGGAAAGTAGGTGAGACTAGGAAGATTGATTCAGAGTAGGAATAAAAGACAGGAGACACACACACACAGAGAGATTGAGAGAGAGAGAGAGAGAGAGAGAGAGAGAGAGAGAGTGAGAGAGAGAGAGAACAAACATAAAAGATGGAGCCATTATTGGTTTGAAGAGAAAACTGAACCTGAAGAAATGTCTATACACCTACAACACTGCCACCAACTAACAATTTTAGCAACTGTGGAAAGGCTACCATATATGCCCTTCCCTGATAGTGAGATCTGGAAACAGAAGCAAACACCCATACCTAAACTGAGTCGAACTAGAATCCAGATGCGCATGGAAAGGACAATATCAGGTAGCAGAAACACAGAGACAGCTAACCTGAACAAGGAGGAGCTAAAGGGCCCCCAGATTGATAACTGGGAATCCAGCATGGGACTGACTCAGGCCCCCCTGAATAAGGGTCTCAGCCCGAAGAACTGAGCTAAGTGACCTTAGACAGTGGAACCATGATATATCCCTGGTGCACAAAAGGACCTTGCGAACACATCCCCCATGGAGGCATACTGACTTATCCTAGAGACAGGAGAGAAGTCCTAGTTCCTACTTCAAATGACATGACAGATCTACATTTCCCCACCTTGATGGCTTTGCCCTACATGTGGAATTGGGGTAGGGAGATGGGAGTGGAGGGTGGTCAGTGTGCATGTGAGGGGGCAGAGAGTATAAAGGGGAGGGAGGGAGGGAGAGGGAGAAAGAGGGAACTGGGATCGACATGTAAAATAATAAGTTAAATTAAAAAAATAAAATAAATCCTGAAATAATAAAATAACTGTTAGAGGTATCACTATCATGATCTGAAATTAAGCTACACCGATTTACTAATTAAAAACATCATGGTATTGGCATAAAAACAGGCATGTTGTTCAATGGAATAATATTGACGACCTAAATGTAAGTTCACATTCCTCTAGTCAACTAATTTTTGATACTGTAACAAGAAACGCATATGGGAAAAAAAAGCATTTTTAACAAATGGTATGTGGAAGAAAGAAAACAGATCCATCTATCACTTTTTATAAGCTCAAGTCCAAGAAGATCAAGAGCCTTATGATATATATAGATACACTAAATCTGATAGAAGAAAATATATGGAATAGTCTTAGACTCATTGGCACAGGGAAAGACTTTCTGTAGCACATATTTACAAGGGCTTAATAATAAAAACTTGAAATCAAGTACCAGGGGATGAAAACTTTAGGATCAGGGAAGCAGAGTGACCAAAAACTAGAGTTCATACCTCTACCAATGCTTAGACCAAAAGAGGCTATCTTGATTCCAATGAATCCTCAGATTGAATTCTCAGACTGCCCTCTACAAAATCTCAGACTCCCTTTCAGACTGAATTTTCAAACTGTAATAGTCTCTACAAATCCTCAGATTGTCCTGAGTTCCTGTTTTCTCACGTCTTATATTCCTCACTCTGCCCAGCCATATCCCTTTTTGTCTCCAACTCCATAGTGCTGGGATTAAAAGTATATAACTCTGAAATACTGGAATTAAATGTGTGAGTCAGCACTGCTTGGCTCTGTTCCTCTTTTAGACCAGATCAATTTCCTGTAGTCAAAGGTGGCTTTGATTTCACAGAGATTTGTCTGCCTCTGTCTCTGAAGTGCTGGGATTAAAGGTTTATAACACAATTTCCTGGCCTCTATGGCCAACTAGTGTCTTAATGCTGCATTCTGTTCTTCAGGCAAGCTTTATTTGTTAGATCCCAAATAAAATATCACTACAACTTTCTGTCAGAGCATCAATAGTATAAGGAGAGCAATTAGTACAAAGGACCTCATGGAACTTAAACAGTTTATGTATGGAAAAGGATGTCCCCATTCAGAGTGTCAATCTACAGAATTGGAAAAGACTTTTACCATCTATACACCTAACAGAGGCCTAATATCTAAAATATATAAAGAATCAGAAAACACTGACATCAAGAAAACCAATATCCAATTAACATGGGATATGTATCTAAACAAAGTTCTCAAAAATGGTTGAGAAACAATTAAAGAAATATTTCACATCCTTAACACTCAAGGAAATACAAATCAAAACTATTTGGAGATTTTAATTTATGACAGAACTGCCCAGTTCAACAGAACAAGTGACAGTTCACCCTGGTGAGGATATGAAGAAAGAACACCCATTTATTGCTGGTAGGAGTGCAAGCTTGTACAGTTTATGAAATTGAGATGGCAGTTTCTCAGGATGGCTGGGATTAGAACTACATCAAGATCCAGGCAATATACCAAAAGACTATATATCATACTACAAAGACAATTGCTCTACCATGTATATTGCTAGTCTAGTCATTATAACCATAAATTGGAAAGAGCATAGATGTCCACGACTGGATGAATGGATAAAGAAAGAAACTGTGGTACACTTACACAATGGAATATTTCTCAGCTGTTTTTTTTTCTTTTTAATGAAATCATAAAATTTTCAGGTGACTGGATGGAGCTAAAAAAATAAACCATTCTGAGTGAAGAAACCCAAGCACTAAAGGATCAAATATGCAATGAATTAACTTATATGTAGCTATTAGTTATTAGCTTTCTTGATAAGAAGGTTACAATTTGGATAACAACAGAGGTTATGTTACAATAAGGGAATACAGGTGAAGAGAAGAATATCCCTTGAAAGGAGAAGTAGAACAGATGGTTATGCATGGCTGGATCGTGGGACTGGAATAGGAGAAGCAAATGTATGGGGGGGCAGTAGAGTAGAGTAGCTGAGAGAATACGTGGAGGGGTACATGAAACTAAATGCCCTTTGAGTGCTATTATAGAAAAAAAAACTAAAGTAGAAGCCTGTTAAATATAAATATATATGAATGCAATTAAACAGACTCATTAAATAATAGGGAGACAAAGCGCTTGCTAGTCTTTTGCTTTCATCAAATGTAACCCCCAGTGCAATGAATGTGTTACATATAATTGAGTAGTTGGCCAATGGTTTCAAATGGAACCCCTCTCCAAAAAACAACAACAACAAAAACAAACAAACAAAAAAGCATGCTATTGTTCTACACAAGCTGTTGGCAATACCCTATTGGTGAAAATAACTCCTAAATAAATCATTGAATATGCGTTAAGTCAAGCTGTTTACTTAAGTTCAGGGCCACCCACTTAATGATGCTTCATCTGTACTGGCTAGTCCCAGGTACTAGAAGATACACCACAGGCTTCCATTGGAAGAATGTAAATAGCAACCTGCCTATAAACTCTTGCAATTATAAAGGGATGCAGCTGCAAGATACACTGCTATAACAGCAAAGAAGAAGTGTTGGAGAAACCAACCAATGTCTGATTGGATTTAAGAATGACTCATCAAGATAGAACTCATCTCTAACACTATATGCTCAGGTGTCATAGAATCTGAGACTAGATAGGCAATCGACCAGAAGGGAAGCAAAACCTACTGTTCTGCTAAAGGAACATAGTTGTAAAATGACTGTGAAGAACACTCTGCTAGAACCATAGATGAGTGTCTTCTTCAGCCATCATCATAGAAGCTTTCTCCTGCAGTAGATAAAAACAAATGCAGAGACCCATATCTCAATAATGTGCAGAGAGTGAGAGACCTAGGAACACTCAATCATAAATGGGATTGCTCCACCAAATCCCTTCCCTCAGATTTCAGAGAACAGTACAAAAGAGGAAGTATAAAAGGTGTGAGAGCCAGTGTGGATGAAACACATCAATGAAATAAGGCTTTCCAGACACAACTTTCATTAAGGAAATATGAACTCAGTGAGTGTGACAGCATAGAATTGGCTTGCACATGTCTAAGCAAGATGGCAGTCCCTATGCTGAGGAGAAGTGGACAAAAACCCCGTCTTTAATTAAGAAACTCCAATTAATACCAGCTCACACACTGAAAAAAATGTTTTCTTTATAAGAATGTCTTACTGGGTATTCAAACCACACATAACTGCAGGCCCCGTGACAATCAGTAGATGGCAAACACAAAACAAACTCAGTTGCATCCATGGAGATGGTTTTACTTTATAATGCTTTTCTTGTGCATGTTTTACCTTTACAGAAAATTTTTGCTTATATACCATGGTTTCCAGTGTGAAGTTGTTGTGGGATTTCTGTGTGTGGCAAACGTGTATGTCTCTGTGTCTATATATATGCTTCTTGCACATTTTTTGTTTCCCTTTTTCCTGTTAATTTTTTCCCCATTAAAGTTTGACTTTAAAAAACTTTGTCTTGTTTTATTATTTTTTTCTTTTCTGTCCTTCATTTTTGAAGATGTCTGTTCTCTAATGAGAGAAAGACAGAGGAAAAAAGGATATATTTATGGGTGGGTGGGGAGCTGAGCTTTATGTTGGAAGAATAGATAGAGCAGAAGCTGATAATCAAATTTTATTTTATGAAAAAATCTGTTTTCAAATCTAAAATAGTACACAAATTATATGCAGAAAAAAAATGTAGAGCACGGCTGCTAAAGCAATAATACCTGGATTATGATAAATGACATTTTTCAGGGATCATTTTTGTCATCTACTAGATACAAAGGCAAAAAGAGCAGGAGGCCCAGCATCTTTCTCATTAGGAGTTTTTCTGTCATCATAATTGGAGAGTGTTTTCTAATGACACTCATGTAACTATCCCTGATTTTTAGAGCAGGTGCAAACATAGCTGACTAACTATGTGATAACATAACTGAAAAATGAAAGAATATCTACTAAGGCAAAGATTGATAGTGAGGTAATGAAAAACATTTTTTTTTTTTAATATAACAGGCTGGCATCAAACTCACATAAATCTGCCTGCCTCTGCCTCCCAAGTGCTGGGTTTAAAGGCATGTGCCACCAAAGCCCAGCAAGAAAGAACATTTTCAGAAGTGTTTAAACAAAAAGAAGGCCAGTAAGCGTGAAAACTCATGGTTGTACCTAAAAATTATATTGTAGGATCTTGGAAACTTAGACAGGATACTCATAAAAACAGATATTTTAGACTTCGCATTAAAACCAAAGAAAAATGATGGATTTTCTCTGAGCCTAGAATGCCAAGATATAATTTGGGTTTTAATACATCATTTCAAAATACTAGATGAAACACATTTTGAATAAAGATACAATGCATATGAATAATGACAGTGGCTTATATTTGAGCTGATTAATTTTTAAAAATACATTTGCATACACACATGCACAGCATCACAGAAATAATGCTTGGTGTTTGAGCAAAGAAATGAACAGAAATGAACTTGTTCTGGGAAGGATGAGACATGAATTCTGGTCCTTGTTTTGCATGTATTAGCCATTGAAAAAGTAAATTAAACTCATCCATGAAAGGAAAACAAGAGTTAGATGAACTTTAAGGTCTCTTCTAGTTCTATCAGTTGAGACAATTTAATTCTGCACAAAGTATTATTGAGCCTGGAAATTTTAAAGGTCAATTAAGCATAATTCTCCAGGGAAATCTGCCACTAACACAAAGATTTTTATAATAACAGAGTAAAGAAGTGTATTTTTAGAACACTATAATAAGCAGTCTGAATTTTAAGTACTGCTTTACTAAATCCTAGGGTATAAAAAAAATATTGGTTAGCACCAAAGCTTAAATATAAAATAACAAATATTTGTAATCATAAATAAGGTTTTATAAGTTAATTTTGAATAAAGGAATAATAGCAATTATTTTCAGAAAAAAACATAATGTATACAAAACCTATAAAATATGAAATGCATTTTAAATAAAGGATTATGAGACAAAGACAGGAAAAATGCTTCCTGATACTTTTAATGAAGATTTTGATGGGGAAAATGTCATATTTGCTTTAGTAATAATTAAGCATTTTAATAAGTAATAATCAGAGCATTTTGGAAATCATCATTGATTCTTTTACTAGGGTTCTCTATATGAACAGAACATACAGCATCTCTCTCTCTCTCTCTCTCTCTCTCTCTCTATATATATATATATATATATATATATATATATATATATACTCACGTACACACACACACCTATTGTACCATATTTTATATAATTCATGGGACATATATACACACACACAACAGTTATAAACAGACCATAATCCATGGCCATAAAATATAGAATAACATGGAGGTTCTTCTAAAATTTGGAGAACTGGTTTTGTTCTGACATTTTAAAATAATTTAAAATATCCTTTTAATTATTCTGAATATTTTTCTTCTGTAGGTGGACACTGTCTTTCTAATTATAAAAATGCAAATATTTGCTTAACATATGTTTCAAACTACATGCTAACATTCTTGACAAAATAGGAAATAAATACTCCTAATAACTATTATTCTTAAATCTCCAACCAGTAACACTGGTGTAGGTGCTATTTATAACCTTCTTATACTTCATATTCTCAAGCTTAGCAAGCACCTGAATAGGTCTTGGTTATATTCCTGAAGGAATGTACCACACATACATTCCTGGAGGTTCTTGGCTAATTGTTTTTCACCTTGCCTGCATTTTGTTGTTGTAGTTCCCCATTGATTTTATTAACAAAACTTGGTAATGCCAAGAGATGTCCTAAGGTCATCCTACACTTTCAACATCATTTACTTTTCTTTCATTGTAGAGAAGCAACTCGATTTTGCCCTCATAGGGAAAATTAAAAAATAGATTGGTCACTAAATATTCCTTATTTATATTAGTAGACACCGTTACAAATATACAGGACAATTTGGTGATACTACAGGCACATGTTCCTATCTTCTAAATCAACCACCCCTCCTAACACTGTTGTTCTTTTCTTAGCCTGTTGGCTTAAAGGCATCAGAAGCTTAAAACACTATTAGGAAATTTTAATTTCTAGTTCGGTGGAATAATTGTTGTCTCTTGTGGCAAGAGAGTTCTCTTTTTAACTAAAACTTCTGTTTCAGCCATACTTATGATTTTGGAAACAGGAAATGGATATTTCCCTGGTAGATCACTAGGACAGGATAGTGAGGGAAAACCATTCATATTTTTATTCCTTGCTTCCTGGACCCATAAATCCAGCTATAGAAGAAACAATATTACACATCAGTTCTCATTAAGAGTATGTTGCCTTCTGAAGTAACCTGCAACAGCCTACTTGATTACCATCACAAAGATGGCACCATGACTGTGTCTTTAAAAGTCCTTTCCACATTTATATCAAGTCAACTGTTTCAGGAAGATGGGGAACATGGTAAGATTTATAGATTCCTTGACTATAGGGCAATCGTTACATTCCTGAGTGGTGCTTGCATATTGTGTAGAAAAGCAGGCCCCCTTCTTCTGTTCCTCAGCCAACTTTTCATAGGAAATAACAAAAAGAGAACAGAAAGTATTGGAAAGGAACTAAAAATTTCAGACATTTTGGCAACATATTCAAATAGGTTGTTTGTGCCTTCAACGCCTAAATAAACCAAATCATCTAAATACAAATTCCATTTGTTATTGAATTGCTGCTGTGCAAAAAGAGTTACCTGCAGAATTAGGCCTTTAAATACTCGGTACCCAATTGGTGGCACTGTTTGGAGAGATAGGAAGGTACAGCCTCAGTGGCAAAAGTGTTCCAGCCATAGCAGGCTTTGAAAGTTTAAAGTCTTTTCCCACCTCTGGTTCACTTTCTTAAAGACTTATACTTAAATAATGAATGAATAAATAAATAACTATGGTGCAAATGGATAATGTATTTTTAAAGAATTAATTTTATACTGCTTTAATCCATGGTTTTTAAGCTATAGGAAAAATTTTTATAAAAAGAATAGATTGGTCACTGAATCTTTCTTATTCATAGGAATAGATACAATTAAGCAAATACATAGTTCTCATCATATAATAACTTCCAGTTGCAGTCTTAGGAAGAAAAGTAAACAGTTTGTATATTAATTATTTTATTTTATTTTCTGTTGGTGGTTTTGTTGTTTATCTGCAGTATATTATTTTGGTAAAATTATATTAATCAAAATTTATCAGCTATTATAATCATTCTAAAATACAGCAAGGCTATGTACAAAGTTACAGAGATATGTGGCTAGAAAAAAAACATTTATTATTGTTAATGTTCCTCAAATTTGTCAAATTCATATTTTCTAATTTAATACATAACAGCAGTAGATTTCTTTAAAAGTGACTTTTATTTATCGATGTCTCATTCATAGCATATTCAAAAGTTTTTCCATTTATATTATTCTAAACAAACAAGATATATATGTATATTTAAACTAATACAGATTTCTGTGTGAGTATAGATAGGTGAATTATATCTTTTATTATTCATAATTATTTTGTAGATTACAAGAGTTTCATTGTAGTCACTAAAATAATATCAATTCTTTCTTCAAATAGTCCCACACATATTCTTTGAATAAAGATATTCTCTGATTTAAGGTTGTCCAACTTACTGTTTCTCAAAATTTAAGATATTACCACTTCCAAACCAATATAATCAGTAAAATCGAGTACTGGATGCTCTTAGTGGTAGTGTCTGTAAAAATGGATATTTGTATACTATTTATAATATCAACACTACCTTTCAATTTACATTATCAAGGTAAGTCCTAGATGAACTCTAGCTTCACTTACTTTAAGGTGATTAAAAAAATGTTAGTTATTCTGCTAATAGAACATACTGCTAATCTAACTCTTAATGACTTGTTATATGAATAATATATAAGTGTATCCCTTAAAGCGTGTCAAGGAAGTTTATTTCTGCTAAGAAGGTGATTAATACAGAGAGCCAAAACTTGTCAGTCAATGTGAGGAGAGTGTTTGACGTAATGGCACAGCTTTACCACACCCTTTATTCCACATTTCAGTAAAAACTGAAAAAGAAGGTGCATAAAGACAATATGATCCAAATAGTGACCACAAGGAAACTGTTTTATGAATACAACAAGGTTGTTGCACACGACTGAGGCCAGAGAAAAAAAATCCCAGCATGGAGAATGTAATAGGTATGAAGTTCGATGCCAAAATGAGGGTGAGTGGCAACTGAAAGCTTCCAGGAGAGGAGAGTTAGTGTTATTGAAGAATATCAACTCAGATCTCATATGCTCCAGTGGATGGAAACATATCTACAAGTGTATGAGTTCCTCTAATTGGATTCGATGAACAATTTTGGGAGAATATAAAGCAGGAATATAAAGCAGAGGAGATGTGTGAGTAGAAAAGAATTAACATATTCAAAGTATATAAACATATTTTTTTAAACATTATTAATTGGGACTGGAAAAATGGCTCTCAGCTTAAGAACTCTGGTTGCTTGTGTGGAGGACTCATGTTCAACACTGAAAATCCACACTGTGGCTCATTACTTCTCTGAACTCCAGATCCAGGGTATTCCATACCCTCTTTTGACCTCCACTATTCACACAAAAAACACGTAGACACACAAAAATTGAAAAAAAAATAAGTTAAACATCCATTAATTGTGAAGCTCATGAGTTTTTGCACCGCTATTTTTTTCCCACTCAGTTTGCTGCATATTAACACTGTATTCTAAAGTCACTGAATACTTTTTAAATCACCTGTGAAAAGTTGTATTTATTATTTGTTTAAAAACAGTTATTTTACAGTAGTCTTGTGCTGTCCTTGGTGGAAAAAGCTGCTTTTCTGCATCTACCTGAGTCCTCAGTAACTTTGTTGAGCTGGAGGATGATTCTGTTATTAACCAACAACTGAGTTTTGTGACTTTTTAATTAAAACGTTTTTCTTAGGATTTCAGGACACATATAGACCCAAAAATATAGCAGTCCTTGTATCAGGGGGAAAAATCCTCTCCTTACCTGGTATTTGCTTATTTACTGTTTACCCAGATTTTCCTATAGAAGTTATATGGCTGCAACACATTGTTAAGAGGCATTTGTGGTCTCATCTTACCAGAGAGCCAGCTGGTGTCCCTGTTCTCTCCAAACTCTCCATCTTGACTCCTTCTACCTACTATTTCCTTGAATCCTCCTTGTCTCCTAGTCCCGCCTATCTTGCTTTCCTATTGGCCAACAATGCTTTATTCATTAACCAGTATGAGAAACATATTTATAGAATGACATCTCCCATCAACTCATGCTTTACTATAATGAGCAACTAATGGGTTAATTGTTGCACCTATTCTGTCCACCAGTTATCAACAATACATACCCTATATGTTTCTGTAAGGAAGTAATTCACTAACCAGAAGATTGCCATTCCTCTAATTAAAAGAGATAACTAAATCTCACAGGAATCTCCATTTTAATTACTTCAGAAATCTTATAGCATATACATTATTATGTCATTATGTCTACTAAAATGTACAAAATAATTAATTTTAAATCTTATCAAATGTTCTTATAAAAATACTCATGATGTTATATCCAATGTTTGAAAAATTATCTTTCATAAATGCTTATTTTTCAAGATGTGGGGCTCACAAACAGTTTTTCTTGAATTTGACTAGGAGTTAGGATTCTCTATTCTATTCTTCCCTTCCACTGAAACTTCCATTGAAGGAAGCTCTCCTTGTACTACAGCAGCAGTAAGAAAAAAAGATCTGTTGTTTGGTTTGCAAATCTTCATTAAGCTAATTGGTTCTACTCTGTGTTATGTTCAAACTTCTACTGGCAGAAAGTTCTATCTTTCTGCTTGTTCCCATTTCTCCTAAGACAGAGGTTCTTCCTCTCAATATCCCTCTTGGACCCTGACACTCATCACTACTTAAAACACAGACATCTACTTTCCAAAACAAAATAAGGCAACAATCATCTAAATCTGTTTGGCCCTTCCTTATTCCATGAGCAGATAGTCTGAAACATCCAAATGCCAGCATTCACTTAAATTGATTTGCTTATAGTTCATAGCTCAATAGAAATTCCAAAACAAATCACTGGCTTATAGGATTTCAAAATATGGACTTTTAATAAAAAATATATGGTTATTCTGGATGATAAATAAGTTCAGATAACTAGATTAATATTTTTGACTAAGTAGTTCCAGCTGGCAGAAGATGTGTGCTCTCATAATGTGATTTTAGGTTAGCTGGTGTAACCAAAATGCCATGGCATAAGGTACATTCTGGTAGTTTTAGAAACTACTGATAGAATTATAATGCAAAGTAAAGTTTTATGTGATTTGCTATTACTAAAGAGACAGCCATAAATGATCCTTAAAAATATATACAATAGCAAGCATGAATTGAATCAAGCTTAGGAGGAAAGTTATAAGAATCCTCTAGATGAATTTCTACTCAGTCAACTATTTGATTCTCAAAGGATTACAAAGCCACTACTATTAAAGTCAGGCTGAATATTTTCCTATATGTGGCAATGTTCTTTCATTCGATTGTTTGGATGTGAAAGCTTACTTATTAGAGGATTGTGGGAGAAATAATTACAAAGAAATTGGCTCTATCTAATTTATTTATTTACTTTATTAATTTATAAGATCATGCATCTGCATGTGGACATTCAGTTTCCCCATCACAATTTGAACACTCTCTCTTTTCTCTCATGTGTATTTTTTTTTGTTTGTTTTTCAAGACAGTATTTCTCTGTGTGGCTTTGTAGACCAGACTAGCCTTTAACTCACAGAGATTTGCTTGACTGCCTAATGAATGTTATAGGACTAAAGGCACACACCACCATTGCCTACCTTTCTCTGATATATATTTGGCAGCTTTGTCAAATAACACTTGGTTGTGATATATTGTAATTAATATTTTTATTCATTGAAACATGTTTTAACTTTAAATGTAGTTAATTACATTCTTCCCATCCATCAAGTCCTTCAACCTCACTATTTACACAACTTGCATTATCAAAAATGTCAAAACACACAAAAACCCAATACAACAATAAAACCTCCTCAAACCAAGGATACAGAGTAAAGTTACACCCCAAAATAAAACAAACACACCAAACTTTAACCAAATTAAAGCACACACACACACACCAAAAAAAAAAAAAAAAAAAAACCAAAACAAAAAACTGTGGAGTCCATCATTTCTTGAAGATGAGGCTTGTCCTGGAGTGGTTGATAGGGGTATAGGAAAAAAGAAATGGTTTTCCCTCTCTCAATCTACATAAATGACAACACAGCTGTTAACCTTTTCGTTTTCAATTATTCATTTATTTATTCATTTTAATATAGCAGAATAAAATATAATATGATAAATAAAAAAATTATCACATAAGTCTTGGACAAACCTAAAAGTATGAAAAGATCACAAGAGAAGTGTTGCAAAGAGTTTTTCCCATCAGCCTTTTCCCAGATCCACACCAGCCCCAGATAACACACAGAGATGCTGTATTAGATATAAAGCTGTTAGCCTGTTACTAGCATCTCTTACTGGCTAGCTCTGTCTTAAATATTAACCCATTTTTATTAATCTATATATTTTTGCGTGGTCTTATCTTACTGGAAAGAGGAACCAGTATTCTAGCCTGTTAGTCCTACATGTTGAAACTCCTCCCTATTTCTTCCTCTCTCCTAGTAGTCTCTGAGTCTTACCTATCTTGCTTTCCTATTGGCCAACATTACTTTATTAATTAACCAATACCAGAAACATATTACAGAATGACATCTCCCATCAGAGAAGACATAAAATTCATAGACCCACCACTTTTTCATTAAACTAAGAATCCCATAAAAACAAAACAAAACAAAACAAAAACCCTTCAACATTCAAATGGCCAAGAAACATAGAAACATTTAAAGAAACGTTCAACATCCTTAGCCATCATGAAAATGCAAATCAAAGCTACTTTGAAATTTCACATTACAATGCCAGAATAGCTAAAATCAACAAGCAAGTGACAGCTCATGTTTGTGAGGGAATAGGGTAAAGAAAACACCCATCCACTACTGATCATTGTATAATCTAGTACAGCCACTGTGGAATTACCTCAGGAAGATGAAAAGCAATCTATACCAAGGTACAGCTATACTACTCTTGGTCAAATACCCAAAGGATGCTTGCTCATACCCAGAGTCACTTGTTGTTCTATTCATAAGGACAAGAAATTGGAAACAATTAGATATCCTTTAACAGAATAATGGCTGAAGAAAATGTAGTATTTATAAACTGAAATATTAGTCAGCTATTAAAAATAACTATATGAAAATTTCAGGTAAATGTATGGAACTAGAAAAAAAAATCTCAGTGAGGTAACCCAGACTCAAAAAAAAAAAAAAAAACAAATATGATACATAATCACTAATCCTTAGACTTTAGTTGTCAATTCAATGATAACCCAGCTACAATCCATACAACCACAAAGAACAGATAAGTTTGTTTAAATAGATATGGCCCGCATAGACTCATTTGTTTGAATGCTTGGTCATAGGGATTGGCACTATTCGGAGACGTGAACTTGTTGGCGGAGGTGTGTCACTGTGGGGGCAGACTTTTAGGTTTCCTATGCGCAAGCTGTGCCAAGTTTGGGATGCAAAGTGCATCTGCTGCCATGAATTATAATGTAGAACTCTCAGCTCCTTCTCCAGCACCATGTCTGCCTGCATGCTGGCATGAAAACAATAAACTAAACCTCTGAAATTATAAATCAGCACCAATAAATTTTTCCTTTAAAAGAGTTGCCACAATCATGGTATATCTTTACAGAAATAGAAACCCTAATTAAGACAATATAGAGAAGGAGACAAGAGGGAACAGATAGATGTCTTTTGGGAAAGTAATTAAAATAAATATAAATATAATATATAAAATAAATATAAATAAATATGTATGGGAGATGAAATGGGAGGACTAAGCAATGAGGAAGAGAGAAGAGGAGATGTTGGAAAAGAAATGAGGAGAGACAGATAAAATCAAGGGGCATTTGATGGATAGTATGGAAGCCTAAAATATATCGTAGAAGTTTCCTATAATATATAAATGTTTGAAGGTTATATAAAGGAAATCACCAAATAATCGGGGAGATGGAATCCCAACTGGCCATCTCTTGTCACCCAGCTAAACATCCAGTACAGGCATTGGGTTACATGTAACAGAGTTTAGTGGCCAATATGGCTACATGGCAATTCCAAAGAACCCATAGTTGCTGATACTGTAGATTGCTCTGTACAAACTGACAGCAGGGCCCCAAGGTTGAAAACATCACCTACATTGAACATGCACATATGGAGCTACATAGATCCTACATAGAATGTTCACCTTTACATTCCTGTGTCAATGACATTGGAATGATGCCAGCCACAAAGCCTTTATGAAAAATGCTGCCCTGCATGTAAAATATGCTAGGACAATAGTGGCACAAAGTTTGTGAGAGTAACCAGGAAATATCTTATTTGGCACAAAACCCACTCCATAAGATGTAACTCATACTGACACTGCTTGCCTGACCAAGAATCCAAGACAAGATGTCCCTGGGACCTAGGAGAAAACCAAAGTAAATCTTGAGAAAATGACTCCTAATGACATTCTATAATCATATGTCAGTACCTTTTCCAGCTCTCATCAGAGTAGCTTTTCCTACAGCAGATGAGAAATAATACAGAACCCCATTGATGGGGGATATCCATCTTTATGCTGTGAATATATGTTTCTCTTATTGGCTGGTGAATAAATGCTGACTGGCCAGAAGATAGAATATTTTCTTTAAATTTCACCAAATGTTAATGGACTAAATATAGATAAATATAGTTCTTGTGTGATAACTGTTGGTTGTGTATAATTTTGCTATATTAATGTTAAAACCTCCCTTTTTATTTAGGCAGAAAAGAGAAGATGATGGGGGGAACATCCTTCTGTATGCTGTAAATAGATGTTTCTCTTATTGGTTTATAAATAAATACTGATTGGCCAGTAGTCAAGAAGGAACCATAGGTGGGACAACCAGACTGGGCTGAATTCAGGGAAGAGGGAAGGCAGGAAACAGTTGCCAGAGGAAGATGCCGTGTACCAGCCAAATGAGTAACATGCTGGGGAGCATTACCAGTAAATCACAGCCTCATGGCAATACATAGTTTAATAGAAATGGGTTAATAATTAAGAGAAAACTAAGGAATAAGAAGCCTCAGCTCTCATCCAAACAGTTTATAATAAATATAAGCCTCAGTGTGTTTATTTGGAATTAAACAGTTGAGGGACCAAGCAGGACAGAAACTCTGTCTACAATCCATAGCCAGATATTATGCAAAGATTGAGAGGCCTTGGAATACTCAGTCATGAACAGGGTATCTCTATCAAACTCTCACTTCAGAGCTCAGAGATCACTGCCTGAGATGATGTTGAAAGAGTGTTAGAACAAGAAGGCATGGAGGGCACTAAGAAAATAAGACCTTTTAAACCCACACGAGCAAAGCTCACATGAACTCACGGACAATGAATCTGCATTTACAGGGTATTCAAGGGTCTGTACCAGGACATTCATATATGCTTTCATTTAGTATCTTTGCTTATTCTAATGTAAAAGACATTAAAAACTGTCCACTATGTTTAAAATAACACACACACTTTTACCATTTTCTTATAAAATCCATTATTTTGCCTTAAATTTGAGGCACTAAAAAATATGGCTTCGGTTACATTTATAAAGGTCCAAGTGGTTACAGAAACATATTATCGCACACTAATGATACTATGTGTATCCTTGAAGGCAATAAGATCAACCACATCTGAGTTCCATATGCTACTTCCTGAAATAATAACAGGCTGTTCCAAAAATAATCAATTACTGGCTAGTAGATCTAAATATTGCCAGAAACTCATAGGAGAGCACATAGATGAGCACAAACATACACAAGTTGCACATCCAAAATTAAAGCTGTCAAGGCCACAGTGTTCTCTGAAACAGGATGTTTTCTTCTGGAAAATATGCTTTGACAACCTCATAATGATTTTGATGAGAAAAAGAAGGCAATTATTAACAGCCAACATAATGGAGAAATGATATAACATTTTTTATTTGACTACTAACTCCAGAAAAATAATATTTATGTGTTTTTCTGAACTACTGAATATGATATTTTGTAGGAAAATTTCAAATAGGGTACATTGAAGATTAACCAGAAACTGAGTAGTGAACTCTTTCCATACAGTTTCCAATTTCCAAGTGTTTACAACACTGAGTAAAATAAGCATCCAAGATTAATCTGATTCTTCAATACATTCCTCATCTTTGTAAATAATCTTATATTCTGTTCTCTTTTGGTACATGATCATTAATACAGCACTTCCTTGAGTTTTTTTTTTAATTATATTCTTACACAATTATCTTTGGTTTGTGCTTAATTTAACTGTGATGACCATTTTGACTTTCAGCTTGACTACATCTGGATTTGATTCAAAGCCCAGACTGTGAGAAACACCTGTGAGATAGTTTGATATAGTGGATTATTTGAGATAGGAAGATCCACTTTAAATATGGGCCATACCTCCTCATAGCTGCTTATTTAAAGAACAAGAAACAAGGAGTTTTTTTTTACTCTTTGTTGGCTTGCCCTCCCTCTTGCTATAAAGTTAATTCCTTCAGAGACTACTTCTTCAATATTCTGAACTAACAGGGAGACCAGCTGAAACATCCAGCCCTGTGGACTGAAAAACTTCTCATTTCTGTAGACAGCCATTGTTAGACTAGCTGGACAATAACCTGCTAGCCACAGTAATAAATACATTTGTATAATTTATTGTATATTATATACTGTACATTGTATATTATATATGAAACAGATGTTCCTTATTTCTATCATATACATACCTTAACCAATAATGTATTCTATTACTTTTTACATAACGATCACTATTAATAATCTAATGCCTAGCCTTGATAGTATTTCAGAATATAAACAAACTTTTTTAAACTCTTAGTTTGTTGAACAGTTTTTAAAGTTTAGTTTTGTAAATATCTTAGAATACATTTCAGCAAAATTTCGGTGATGAAGTATTACAGCCCTGCTGGCAAATCTCAGCACAAGGTAATGGGAAATAACATTAGGTTTGTTTCTTGGTATCAGCAGTGTATGGCCACAGTTGAGACATTCCTTTCTATGTGGGATCTGTATTATTTCTTTAAAATATTATGTCTAACTTAAAGCTGAATAATTAATGCACAGTAGGTGTCAAGTTAAATAATTTGATACCATCATCATTCTTATGTCTTTCTTTAAAGGGATGGAACTTGTTCTGAAAAAGAATTCAGCCAGTTTTATATATGAATCTTTTAGACAAGTTATCACAAACAAATGCATAACCTTGATTTTTATTTTTCTAGTGAAAAGGAAATTATGCTATAGCATACACTTCTTGCTGCTCATATATAAAACAGGTACCTGTGACAAGAACAAAGGAAAAACAGGAAGGTAAAACAAACAGAAAAGGTTGTGTTGCTGTTGCTTCAATGGTAAATGCATGCCTCTGCTTCAAGGTTTATTAAAAAGAATAAAATTAAAGTTTTTGTTTATAACTGAATGATATACTACTGTCATAGACAAACCAATGTGTGCCAAAGGAATATGCCTTGCTATTCTTGTTATATTTCCACAATGACTGAGGTGGGTTTTTAATTAAATATTTCCACTCAATTTATTACTTATTTCATGTACTCATATTACCACATTATTGGGTGGTTGTACATTTCTGAGTATACTACTTTTCCTCCTTATAACATATAGTTCTTTAAATTTGAATTTAGTGATATTGAGGGGATTGTCACTACATGGATACATGTCAATCATCTTTGCTAATCTTTGCTAATCAAACCTGGGTCACCATGTGGCTTTACCTTGGGAGCCATTCTGAAATCCTAACAAGTATATCCAAAGGAGATAATACAAACGTTGATAGAATGATGCTCATTTTCTTGTTAATCTCAACTCTGGCATCTTGTTGCATTAAATAAATACCTAAAGCCTATTATATCATTTTAACTGTTGGTCTGCCTTCCCAAAGACTTTGCACTTTACTGCTTGATCCTTTTTCCATGTTCCTGCTATGGAAAAATGCAAGTCTGTCCTTGACACTTTCCTCCTTCAGTGGTTTCGTTTATGTTAAGCGCAAACTCACAAGTTAAAGGGGATTCTTAACTAAGAATTTGATGTGTTATTCAATAGGCCATAACATTTGTTAGGTATTAATGTAGATAAAAGTATATATTTGATTTGTATTTTGCTTTACTTTTCTTCAAAGTTAGCATACATTTTTGGATTAGAATTTTGTTATTTGGGTAACTTTTTTCCTTTTTAGCTTCTGTTTGCATTTTGCCTTATTCTAAAGTTAAACTAGAGATATCTGTATTTAAGAGAGTTTGTGGTTAAAGATGAAACCATTTTTATCTTTACTGTGAATTCATCACAATTCTCTATGATTAAGACTCATTCATCCTCAAGCATACCTTGTGTTTTTTTCTCAAGCATACCTTGTGTTTTTTTCTCAAGCATACCTTGTGTTTTTTTCTTCTGTTTCCCAGGGGAATAATATTATATTCTTGTGTAGGTTCTGTACAATTGAAATTCTATAAAGTTCAATTCAAATGTAATTTCCCCTTAATGTTGGACCAATTACAGTTAATGACATCTGGAATTAAATAATTCTAAATGCTCCTGAAGCAGTCTGTCCATTGTTTGTACTCAACAGACTGTATATTACTCATCTGACTTTAAGGTTTTATTCTTATTCCTGTTAAACACACACAAACCAGTATCCTTATAAATCTGAAAGATTATAATATTCATTATTTTCTTATGTTTATTTCATTATTCAGGCTTAGACTCTTTCTGAAAAAAAAAAACAAATGGATAATAGTGTGAAATATCTCTTGATATATTTTTACCATGTAAAATAAAATGTTGCCCACATTTCCTTGGCATTTCTAAATCAAACTGATTTAACTAGACATTTTTCCATTACAACCTCCTTTTAAATGCTCTGATAAAGACATGAAATATGATAATATTGGAAATAAGTCCCATATCTACTTATGTCACAAAATAATTAAATTTAATTAATTATTTCATTACACAAATTATGGGGTTATGAAGCCATCAATCACATGACAGTTTATGGAAAGAAGATTGATATCCAGTGAAGTATGTAAATCATAAGAAAAGAAATTTGTCTATTGCCACTTACTGCACAGTTGTTTCTGAAACCCTACCTGACTGAGGTGAAGAGGGAATGAAGTGACAGATACACAAATGTACAGGAAAGCCAGCAAGAAGAGGAGTTAGCTAGTCATTGAAAGAACTCTCTAAGGGAGCAGCAGTCTTGGGTTGTAGTCATCATAGTGGAGAAAGCTATAATGCTACTTAATGCTTACATTTGTTGATTGATTTTCTGGTACATACTCATAGGGGCTTCATGGAAAAGCTTTACATTCTCTAAAGGAAGGCTGCCAGTTCCCATGTCTCTGATGCCTTGGTGTCTTCTTAATTATACACATTCAAGGCCTCATTTATTCTTTACACATTGACTTAAGAATTTCCCCACACCCCACATATCCTTTTTCTTATTATTAGATATTTGTAATGAATCTTCTTAAAAAAAAAAAAAAAAAACAATATAATTCTCTTCCTGCCACCAGCCTCTCTCAGGACTACAAGCAGCCATAAAAGATCTCAACTCCCACCAAGAAGAAGGACCAGTATCACTCCACTGAGATGATGTATGTATGAAAAGCTCTCAAAAAGAGGAGTCCCTACCTAAGGAGTGTTCAACTCCAAGGTTCCTGACTCTCAAGGGAGGTCACCAGAGCTGAGAGCACAGGGTCTGAGAATTTAGTAGTTGTCTATTTACCTCCTTCACTGAGGGTCATCCATTCCTTATGCCTTTATTACTGCTTCCTCAGCTCCCTAACTCTATGATATAAGAAGTTGAGAATAATAAGTCAAAACAAGGCTACCTGGACAGAACTAGTAAATTATGGGAGGGAAATTCCAATGGTTTGCACCAATGGTATTCCAAAAGAAACACACACCAAACTGTTACACTTCCAGAATCTAAGACTCTGACCTTAGAAAACATGTACTGAGCTGTCAGAGTCTTGTTAGATAAGGTAGCAAAAGACATCACCATAGATAAGAACTTATTGCATATTAAAGGAGTGAAGATGGTTGTCACCAAGCCTCAGGACCTGAGTTCCATTCTCAAAACCCACAGAGTAAAAGGATAGAACTGATTCCTGCAAGTTGTCCTCTGACCCCCACAAGACAAGGAGGGCATGGTATTGCAAATATGTGCATGTATACATACACATACCACATATAAATAAATAATAAGAAAATTAATCTTAATACGGCTTTGAAAATTTGCTTGAAACTTCTTCTTACATAATTTTCGAGAAACAAAATTCCAGTTAAGTGTGCTCTCATGCCTATTTCTCATCACCTAATCTGCAACATTTCCTAATTAATACCTTCATTGTATCATGGACTATCTGGCTCTTTATAAAGAACCCAATATTTTACAAGGAACATAATACTAATATAATTATTGAGATAAAATATGACTTAAAAGAGAATAACAATTTGAATTCTACTTATGCTACAAAGCCAATAACCATGTGAGCACACATTATTCCTCTCTATCAAATCCACAAAAGTATATTTAAATGTTGAAGACAGTGAGAGCAGATAACAAAATTGAATAGTTTCTTGGAATCTATTGTGTCATATTTTTCTCAGTTCCTGTGTTGACAGCAATCAATAAGTCAATATTTTTAAAACTACAATATTGGGGGTTTTTTTTGAAAAGGAATCACAACAGGTAAATACACAGTGTGAACTTTGGTGAAGTTTCATGTTACCTTAACTTTTCTTTGATTCTTCTTAACCTTTTAGGATCTTCTGTCTTACTACTATTGTTTTCAGCACTATACAAACACCTCCACAAGGGGATGTGAACCCATGTGTCCTTTACAAACAAAGCTTATTTTACCATTCTCCCAATGTCTATCACCTCACACTAAATAAATTTTTACATTCTTTTGTTATGTAAATAACCCTTTCCATTTCCCCTCTCCAAGCTCTCTCTCCTGTATACTTTTCTTCTCTTTCATATTTATGGTCTCTTTTTATTCAAATTTTTATATGTTCTAAATATATAACTACAAACTGTTCAATTCATATCATGTTACATGATTTAGATGGTTTTAGGTGTGAGCATATGGCATTTATAGAAAATTTGGTATGCTTTTCCCTGGCAGATGCTAACTTTCCTACTCTCAACATTCATTTCCTCTAGTTCTTTATTTAAGATTGAGATCCGAAGAGTGTTCCTCCTTCCGTGTAAATATCAGTAATTACTTAATAGTAATTAGGAGAGATTTTGATATATACATACACGAAATCTAGTGGAAAGATCACTGATACATAGCAATGAAAAAATATCATTGGATTAAAAGAAACATATTGAGCAAATGAACATGAATTCAATGCTTGAATGCAATAAATGTTAATTTCGAGTAACTTTACAATGACAAAAATTCCACCATAGCAGTGAAATGAATTCCTCTCTAGATTAATTTCAAAACTTTAAAATTTAACTCAATGATGCCTCTTGAGCAAAAGGAAATTAATTCAGTGACTGACTTCCAAACTTGCTCAGATTGACCTGCTTTCAATCAGGACTCTCACTATCCAAAAGGGCACTGCATAATACATGGTAAGGAAACATTCTTCCACCCATCCTGAGGTGTTTATTTTTCCAGCCCTATATTAAAAACAATACTCAAATAACCACCCACATTTATTCTTACCTGAATCTGTCATTGACTTCATAAAAATATGTCTTGTTAAAAACTTGTCTTTTGTCATATTTCAATTCAATCCAGGGGCAAAATTATTAAATAATTTCAGGATAAATCTAGATTACAATGTTTATTTTCTCCATTAAATATCAGTGGTAGAACTTAAAAAGATATTTGAATTTCTCAGTGAACTAATTTTATTCTTTTCAACTGCACTAACAAATTAATGGTAGGCTTATTAGCAAATTAAATAAATTATAAAACTATAAAGTTAGAAAGTTAAACACTCTCTAGGTAGTCATAGTTTTTGTAGCTTTTCCTTCCAAAGTACATCTCTTTCTTGAAGAAGGAAGGAACCCCACAAGACTCAGGAAGGTAGTTTTAGAAGGCTCCAGTAGCTCACTCAGTTACAAAATCCAAGAACTTAAAAGTTTGCAAGATTCACAAAGCCTCTTTATACAGATACATGTGACTTATCACTGCTGGGAAGGAAGAAACTCTTGAATTGAGGTACCTGCACACTGGACAGAGAGCTCCTGGGATGGTGTTTTTATCTATATTGGGGCAAGCATTGCAGCTGCCTCAGAATTACCCATATTCCTGCAAGAAAACCTTCATCAAAGCTCTTTCATATGACCCTGTCAAACTTAGATATTCCCCAATATCTTGGATGGTATCTTGGATTTTGTCTAACATAGTTTCCTATCACAGTTTGATGTATCAGTAGGAAAAGGTTCAGAACAATGTTATTTGGAATTTTGATGCATTATTATTTTAAAATACATACAAATCAAGTTTCCCATGTGTATTACCAATGCAAAAACAAACAAACAAGACAAAACAATCAAACTTGCAAATCCCACTGGAATTATGCAGATCAAATATGAACAGGTTCAAGAACAATTAGAACATAGCAAATTAATGAACCAAGAAAGAGAATATTACCCAATTCAGGAAAATGGGTAAACTTGTATAATGTTCAATTAAGAAGGTAACCTCCTAGGATTAAGATGACAGAAACCACATATCTTATTTGTGTGTGGTTTAGCCTCTAGTTTGTGTATTCTTGTATTTATTTAAGATTTAGTGAATGCAGATAGATACCAGGAAACTAGAAAAGGACCCAGCACAGGAAAAAAAATATTTTAAGGAAGAGTCAGAGGAAGTGTTCATAGACTGCATAAGAAACAAATATGAAATATAAAAATTGGGGCCTGAAAGAATTGCAAAGGAGATTAAGGATGGAGAGAACATAGAAAAGAAAGGACCACTTGCCCTTTCTCAAAATTAAGCTTGTAAAATGATGGCATGAGGAAATCATCAACCTTTCTTGCACAAAGACACCTTTACCAAAATGCTAGTAATGTATGGATGCTATCTTTTCCCATTAATATTATTTTAAATGGAAACTTCTTGAATTTATAAATTACTAGCTACATTACTAGGTACATGTCATAAACCATAAAATTTGAATGGTGAGTTTGGTTGTTGATTGTTTTTAAAAAAGATAACTTGGCAAATGTCTGACTTTACCCTTCCAGGAAAATTATTTGACTATATATTTATCTTCTGTGTTGTGATTTTCCATCTAAAATAATAATTAATTTTTATTTTGTCAAATACAGCACAGATGAACTTCATGATAAATACAGGTATGAAAATTGCTTATTTGGAGGTAAATGGAGAACACACAAGAAAAAAAAAAGGCTTCTAAATTTTTTTCTATTGACCTTTGTATTATTTGTGATCAGTGCTCTCCTTCCATAAGTGAATTTTTGTTTTGCACTTTGCATTGTGAGCAAACACAAGCAGCAAATGTCCAAGGTAATTCACAGAAGAGTGTTTGACATATTCACAAAGAATTCAAGAACATTTCAGCACAATCAAAATACCCTCTTGCCTTTACAAATAATCCAGGAAAGTTAAAATCCCATGATGGAACATGTCCAATTAAATGTTGCTTTTAAGATATATTGAATGACAGTTACATTAACTGGGGCCTAGGGTAATTCATGTTGTCATTTTGATGGGTGTTCCTTGTGATTGGTAAAAATGAACTATTTTTATGTGTCAACTAAGTCTAGTATATCAAGTTGTGGCAGGACCAAACCCCTACCTCCTGCACCATGATTTAGCAATGTATCCCTCCATAGGGAATAGACTTCAAAAAGCCAGTTCATGCATCTGGTACAGGTCCTGGTACCACTGTGAGCACTTCTGCAACAGTTCAGGCTACATAACTGTCACCCACATTCAGAGGGTCTAGTTTGGTACCAAGCAGGTTCCATAGCTGTCAATCCATAATCCATAAAAACCCACTAACTCAGATTAGGACTAGCTGTCTCTGTGTTTTTCCTGTTCTTTATCCTCCCTTTGTTCATATGATCTTTCTTCACTCTCTTCAACTGAACTCCAAGAGCTGTGGGTCATTGCATATGCTCTTATCAGTTACTGGATATATGTTCTGTGATGACAATGAGGGTAGTCATTAATCTAATTAAATGGGAAGGCCCATTCAGTCACCCTCTACTATTGCTAGGAGTCTTAGCTGGGGTCATTCTTGTGGATTTCTGAGAATTTCTTTATCACCAGGGTTTTTTTTCCCTTACCCCATAATGGCTCCCTCTATCAAGATGACTTTTTGGTTGTTCCCCACTCCTTCCTTTCCCCAACTTGAACCCTCAAGTCCCCATCCCCTCCTTCCTTCCCTCCCTCCAAGTTTACCTAAAAGATCTTAACCCTTTTCTTTTCCTGGGGCTTTCCATATGTGACCTTCTTAGGTTCTCCTTTCTATCTTCTTTGGGTTTGGTGATTGTTTAGCTTTGTTATCCTTTGCTTTACATCTTACTTCTTGAGTACATATCCTGATTATCTTTCCAGGTCTAATTATGTGACTCAGGATTTTTTTTTCTGGTTCCATCCATTTTCTTGCAAATTACAAATAGTCGTCTTTTTTTTTTTTTTTTTTTTTTTTCAAATCACTGAGTAATAATCCATAGTGTAAATACATAACATTTTCTTTATTCACTCTTTGGTCAATGGGCATCTAAGTTGTTTCCAGGTTATAGTTATCACAGATAATGCTGCTGTGAACATAGTTGAGCAAATGCCCCTGGGGTATGAATGTATATCCTTTAGGTATAGGTCCATCTTGTTCCCAAATGTGCTTGATGGTTATTTTAACAAAGCACAAGATGAGTATATTTAGTAAAATGGTTAAAAGTCCTATATTTTGGGGAGTGTCAAAAAAACACTGAATTTTCTGTGAGTAATGCTCAGTGTTCTAAGGTATTATAATATCCATCAACTTCTTCTACCTGAGTTCTAGCTAACTCACCCATTTCCAATAGAGTATCAGTCCAACTACATTGAACTACATCAACTTCAACTTGTATTTTAGAGGAATTGCTTTTCACCATAAATTTCTTGAGTCATTCTATGTTAGATTAATATTTTTATTCTGTAGCTTTCTCCTCTCTTTCTGCTTTTGAAAGGTGTGAAGACTGTTTGGATTAAATATGGGAATGATGAGGCTGACTTAATCTTGTGCTCAGAACACTATCTAATACCCATCAGTTGCTATAACACTACTTACCTTTACACTGGGTGTTCATTGTAAAGGCTCTTTAAATTCCCTTTGAGAAAGATGTTTTTGATTAAATGTTTGATTCAAGATTGTCAGTTTTCAACCTCTCTTAGTATTTCTCATCCTTCCTGTGTCATGAATAAGACTGAAAGATGAGAAATTCCTCCCATAAATTGAAGATATTTTATAGATATTAGTACATCTTATGTCAGGATATTTTTGTCTAATGGGGACCAACGTCTGACAGTCTGAATACACTTAGCATTTTGTAAGGTCACTGATGGGAGATATCATTCTGTAAATATATTTTTCTTATTGGTTAATGAATAAAGCACTGTTGGCCAACAGGAAATCAGGATAGGTGGGACTAGGAGACAAGGTGGTGTCAGGGAGAGGGAGGGGGAGATTCAACATGGGGGACAGAGAGAATAGAATGCTGGGCCCTCTTTCTGGTAACATAATACCACATGAAAATACTTAGATTGATAGAAATGGGTTAAAATTTAAAACAGAGCTAGTCAATAAGAATGCTAGTAACAGGCTAAAGCTTTATATCTAACACAGTGTCTCTGTGTGTTATTTGGGGTGGTGGGGCTCTGGGACCAGGCTGACAGAAAAAACATGTTCTTAACAGGTCACCAAGTTACATTGGAAAACCTCAAAGTTTTTCTAAAATATCTACTGTAATGCTATTAAAGTTAAAAAATTCAGAGGTTCTCTTAAAAGATATAACAATGGATAGTTTGAAATACTGATAGAATTGACAGAATAAAGCATATTAGTAGGGAGAAAGTATAGACACATTTTCATATAGTAAAACAGTATTTGAAAAGTAAAAAGCACTGAAGCAAAATAAATCTAATGGAAAATAGTTGTTGTCATATCTAAACTGTTTTATGTTACTGTAGCAGAAAACTAGAGTCTCCCAAATTAAAATTTTTTTCCTTGTTCTTTTAGATGGGAAATATATCAAGATGCCAGCATTTTCTGAATTTGTTCTTGGTCATGTCATCCCATGGTGTAATAGGTGAGTCTAAGAAGAGAGTAAAAAAGACTAAGATCTACAAGGGTTTTAATAATAGGCATCAATTTATTTATGAGAGTAAGCCCTCATGACCAAATGCTTCCTATTTGTCCCCAAGGTCAGCACTACTGCCTTGGTCATTAAATTTCAGACAAGAGCTTGCAGGAGATGCACACATGACCCAGCAGCTTGTAAGAATGAGTCTCCATTCTTAATTTTTTAATTTTTTCTATTTTTTATCATCACATTCTTCAATAATCTTATGTTAAATCTTGGAATTGAGTGGCTGTAGTTACCATTTCAATAGTTATTCTTCTTATCACCATTTTTTTTCATATGTACAATTTCAGAGCACCATCTCAGTTTTTTAATGCACTTTCGTGATAATTGGGAGCTTTAAAAAATATTTTGAACTTCACAAATAATAGAACTGAAATTAATTGAGAATGAACACCCAATTTATATGGTATGCTAACTCTCATTAATATGTATGTTATTCCCATATATATTTAAAGGAAAAATAATAATAAATCATTAGCAGTTTCTGCACAATTAATGGAATAAAAATTCACAATTTATTCAGACATTACATGTTTGTCCCCTAGTCTGTGATATTCCCCATCTGCCATCAAGACTACAATGTGGACAAAAATGTAAAGGGAAACACCAGGATGACTTTCTCTGACAGTTGCTATATAGGATATTTTAAAAAACAAAATTAAAGAAAAAAAAAAAAAAAAGACCAGAAGGAGATAAATCTTTACACAGATCCACTTGCAAATATTAACAGATTGAGATTTATCTATTTTCAGTTGTCCTTTCATGGAAAACATTGACAGATGCATTGCACACACCATCAATCATTTTCTTTTTTTTTATGTGGATAGAAAAGACTGACCAAAGTAAATGTAGGGTTTGTTTGTTTCAATTTCATTAAAAAAATTCTAATTCTTACCTTATGTTCAAAGCATGTGTATTCAAAGTTGATGGAATAAGTATTAATTTACTATACAGACCGCGAAAAATATGTCATCCATTTTTCTGATATTTTGAATAAATTTTTAAATGTTTAATTTCCATATAAATGTATCAAAAACAGTATTGTTTATCACTTTTACACATCTGGTTGTAATTTTTTAATTATCCTGTAAATCAGTGTAAATATCTTCCATAACAATATTGACATACTGATCCAATAAATTAAAAAATATAATAATTCCAATTATTAAAAACTCAACTATGTATTAATTGATAATATAAACTGGTACAGTTCATATACCTTGACTTATGAACTAAATCAATTTTTTTTTGTCAGAGATGCATTTCCTTTCTATTTCTTGTCCTTAATTTAATTCACTGTATATTTTTGTTATTTCAAGAAAAAAGAGTGATTATCTTTATTTTTCATGGATAATCACTTTGCTTGAAAATATATGAGGCAAATGTTTAATTAATGGGTGTGAATATCTGAATTCACCTTTCTAGAATCCATTAGAAAGCCTGACATTGTAATGATTTTGTCTTAGTCACTATTCTGTTGCTGGGAAGAGATACCATGACCTTGACAACTCTTTTCTCTTTGACATAATAGTTTTTGATTATTTGGGTATTTCATGGCAACTCTTATAAAAGAAAGCTTTTAATTGGTGTTTATTTACAGATTCAGAGGTTTAGTACATTATCATTGTGACAGTAAGCATGGCCGCATGCAAGCATACATGTTTCTCAAAGTGTAGCTGAGGTCTTCTACATCTGGATCCTCAGGAAGCAGGCAAAACACAGTGCCCTGCTTGGACATCGGAAAACCCACAGCACACCCACAGTGACATACTTCATCCAATAATACCACACATACTCTAAAACAGCTTAGTGCTTCTCAAGTAGCATCACTACATAATGACCAAGCATTCAAATATAGGAGCCTTTGGAGCCCATTCTTATTTAAAACACCACAGATGTACTTAATCCCAGTCATGGTGGTTTTGAAAACAGGTAAACAAAGGTCTATTAGTTTGTGTCTCAGTTCCAGATAAGTGACTTATTGTGGTTTAAACAATGAATAAAAGGTACAGAAAGGTAAACAATTCAAGTTGTCCTCTGACTTACACACACACACACACACACACACACACACACACACACACAATTTTAATTAGATAAAAATAGGTTAATATGAAAAAAGAAAATTAATAAACTAGCTTGTCCTCAAACAATTTTAATAACAAAATAACACTAAGAAATACAGTATACAATACATAGAACAAATGAGTAGATTATGTAAAGTATTAAAAATTAGTAAGTGATATGAGAAAATACGATGTGTGATAAAATAATGTCAACAGTGTAAAAGAGTAGCTAGAAATGAGGAGAGCTATGAAATATTATCTTTATTTTCTAGACATGATAAAGGTATTGTAGAGATTTATACATGGTGAAAACTTTCTGGAGAAAGTACATCACTGCCTGCAGGGTTTGTGGTTTAAATCATTCAGCTAGTTCAATTTCATGTTCTCTATTTCTCCTTTTCTGTTTAGGATGTATGCTCTCAAATTTCTGTCCTGGCCACCAGGTCTCCAGTTTCTGTCATACTTCCTTGCCTTGATTTGATCTTATCTCTTAGAAAACATACATCAGAGGTCCTATAGACTACCCAGGCCTTCTAATTGAGATCCATGTTCAGGGGGTTCTGAGTCGATCCAATGCTGGTTTCCCAGCTTTTAGTCTGGGAGTTCATGAGCTGCCCTTGGACTTTGGGAACACTTTCCTCATGGAGGGATACTCCTTTAAGCTAGAGACAGGAGGGAGGGCCAAGATTCTAACTCTAACCCTCCCTATGACTTGACAGACTTGATGATCCCTACTGGAAGACCTCAAGTTCACTGAAGAGTGGGTGGGGATTCGGATGGAAGAGGGTGTCAGGAACCATAGGAAAACCAGAGGGAGAGGGAAATGTGATCAACATGCAAAGTAAGAAATAATAATAATAATAATAATAATAATAATAATAATAATAATAAATCAGCTTCAAAAGAAAACACCAGAAAAACTATACATCAACATAGACCTTAATATAGCTTGTCCTAACCATAATGTTTTATCATTAAATAGATCAATAAGATTCTCTTACATCTATGAATTTATTTTTTGTGTCTGAAAACAGAGGAATAACTACCAAATGCCTATAGCATGATAAACAGATTATAGTCAAGGACCCCTTTAATACCAGCACTCAGAAACAGGGTCAGGTACACAGAGAAAGGTTTAAAGTTCAAGGCCAATTATAGCCGCAATACACTATAACACATTGTCTTAATGTGTTATAAATATGAAGTAACAAATAAAATAATATAAAGTGAATATGACAATATAAAGTAAATATAAGAATATAGAAATATGAAATACTTATAATACAAACATAGAATAACAAATAAATTAAAGTTGGACATAGCTGTCTAGAGAAACTTCAGCAACATAAAGTAACAAAGTAAATATAAACATGATATTGGAGGTATTTCATGAGGCAAAATATAATTCCTGGGAACTAGAATAAAAGAATAGAAAGAAAGAGTAAATTTAAAAATAAATTACAAATCAAAGCTTTTACCTTACAGATATTTGAAAATTAATTGCAAGGGTAAGACATATATCATATATAAACTGAAATTCTCACTTATTCATAAGGAATATGGATTATAATTTGACATATGTTTGGAAGACAGTAGATAAAAAGTAAAGTGTCAACTACTCTGATTTTACAAAAATCATTAATGATGTACAGATTAAGATACACAGGATGAGGATAAAATATGGGTTATATATTTTATTCTGGGAGAAGTCACTTACATGAGAAACTAATAACCAAAAAGTTCCCTCTCCAAGGATCCACACTCAGGCTGCTCTCTGTGACCCAACCAGAATCAAGAGAGAGCAAGCATGCCCGACTCCAGACCAAATACAACATGCTCACCTACACACTTGTGACCAGTGTCACAGGTGTGACTGGATGGATCTCTCACTACAAATTATCATCTCAGTGAATACAAAAAAATAAGTGATTCAGCATCTTTTAAGGTATTTAAAAAATCCAACTTTAATTATGTTCCTGAAAATGACTATCCCAACCTAAATATGAGAGGAACCTAACAAATTGAACATCAAGTAACTAAAAATTAAAATTCATATATCCTGCTTTCCAATATTTTATATTGCATTAAACAATAAATAATATTTGCAGTCATATTTAATTTTCAGAAACCATAGAGTATACCACTGATAATTCCATTTAAATATGTGAAATTAATGTACTTTATTACTACTAAGATAATAAATTGACCCCTAGTGTCATTTAGCTTTACCCAGATCATTGTGGTCAAATAAATGAATGCCTTGAAGATATTTGATTATTTATTTTCTTAATTAACTTATTCTCTCAATACATGACTAAATTGAGTAGAGTTAAAAGAAAAGCAACTATATGTTACTTTATGTTAATTCCAAAAGTCAATTTCCAGTTATTTGTAAAATTGAAATAATATAAAGTACATTTTTACCACTTTAAGTGGTAAATTTTTCATTTTTCAAAATAGTTACAAGAAAGGAATGTTAATTTTATAGGTTTTATTCAACAAGTTCCTCTTTTCAGAAGCAATACAACTAGTTTTAAAAATATTTGATCCTGGATTACAAATTCTTTCAAGCATGGTACTCATTAAAAAACGAATCTAGCATCGTATTACTAACTGACCCATGTCTATCACCATTCACAAAACTCAGGTCCAAATGATCAAAGATGGCAACATAAATCCGCCACACTGAACCTATTAGAAGAGAAAGTGGGAGGGACCCTTGAACAAATTGGTACTAGACTGCTTCCTGAACATAACTCCAGCAGCACAGACACTGAGATCAACAATAAATAAATAGTACCTCTTCCAACTGAGAAGCTTCTGTAAGGCAAAGGACACTGTCAACAGCACACAGACTGGGAAAAGATCTTTACCAACCCCACATCTGAAAGAGGTTTGACTCCAAAATATACAAAGAACTCAAGAAGCTAGTCACCAAAACACCAAATAATCCTATTAAAAAATGAATAGAGAACTCTCAATAGAGGAAATCAAAAAGGCTGAAAGCCACTTAAGAAAGTGTTTCACATCATTAGCTATCAGGGAAATGCAAATCAAAAATACTTTAAGGTACCATCTTACTCCTGCCAGAATGGCTAAAATTAGGAGCATCAATGACAACTTATGCTGGAGAGGATGTGGAGAAAGGGGAACACTCATTCATTGATTTTAGGAGGGCAAACTTGTACAGTATTTTTGGAGATGAGTATGGCAGTTCCTCAGGAAAATAAAAATCACTCTACCACAGGACCCTGCAATCCCACTCTTAGGCATATACTCAAATGATCCACATCTATGCAACAAAGACATCTGTTCAACTATGTTCATAGCAGCATTATTTGAAATAGCAAGAACCTGGAATCACCTAGATACCCTTCAACTGAAGAATGGATGAAGATGATGTGGTACATTACATAATGGAATACTACTCTGATGGAAAAAAAAGTGGGGGTGGGAATCTTGAAATTCATAGAGAAATTGATGAACTTGAAGAAAACATCCTGAATGAGGTAATCCAGTCACAAAAAGAGGAACATCATATGTACTCACTCATATATGGATTTTAGACATAGAGCAAAGGTGCCTATAATTGGCACCTCCAGAGAAACTAGGATAAAAGGAGGATGCTAAAAGATTCATACAATCTCCCTCACAGAAGGGGAAAGGAACAAGATCTCCTGAGCATATAGGGAGTGGGGGTACAGTGAGTGGAGAGGGAGTAGGAGAAAGAGAAGGGGAAGAGAGGAAAGCAATTGGGACTAGGAAGATTGAGTCAGGGATGAATAGATGGGAGGAGAGAGAAAGAGAGACAGAAAAGACAGAGAGAAAGAGAGAGAGAGAGTTTTAATTAAAGAGGGAGCCATTTTAGATTTGAAGAGAAAACAGACTCTAGAGAAATGTCCAGAGACTTACAAGACTGACCCCAATCAACAATTTCAGCAACAGTGGAAAGGCTACCATAAATGCCCTTCCCTGATAATGAGATTGATGTCTAACTCATCCACCATCATAGAGCCCTCATCTAGTAGCTGATGGAAACAGAAGCAGACACCCACAGCTAAACTCTGAGCATAACTGGAATCCACATGCAGAGAACGAGGAGAATAACAAGCTACAGAAACCCACAGAGACAGATGACCTGAACAAGGAAGAGCTAATGGATCCTCAAACTGATAGCTGGGAATCCAGCATTGAACCAACTCAGACCCCCTGAACATGGGTCTTAGTTAGAAGGCCTGGGTAGTCTAAGGGACCTCTGATAGTGGAACCAGGATATATCCCTGGTGCACCAAAGTCTTTGGGAACATATTCCCCATGGAGCGATACTCCATGGCAGGAGGCAGGAGGGAGGGCCTAGTACCTACACCAAATACTTGAAAGATTTAGATGACCCTCCTGGAAGGCATCTCCCTACATTTGGAGTGGGTGGGGGATGGGTTGTGAGGGTGGTCGTGGGGGCATGGAAGGGTAGGTAAGAGGGAGGAATGTACCCAGTCTGATAGCTGGGAAGCTAGCTTAGGAGTGACCCATACCCACTGAATGTGGGGCAGTCTATGGAGATTCTGGTAATGGATCAGTATTTATCCCTAGTATATATGGTATTTGGGAGCCCATACAACATAAAGGGATACTTTCTCAGCCTAGACACATGGGGGAAGGTCTAGGTCCTGCTTCAAATGATATGACAGACTTTGAAGACTTCCCATGGAAATCCTCACCCTCCTTGGGGAGCAGAAAGGAAATGTGCTGGGGTTTAGTGGGGTTGATGGGTGGGTGACGGGAGGGTGAGAGAACTGTGATTGACATGGAAAACACGTTGTTTCAAAGTTAAATAAAAAGGAAAAATAATAAAATGAATAAATCAAAAATAATGTATCACCACAAAAATGACTATGTCAATGGTACAAAGGCAAGGCAGTGTAGTTATAATCTTATGGGCCCCAACAAGGCAGCCTTTTACCTCTGAAGCTAGTGTTTGAAAGAGCGACCCTAGGAAACAAAGTCAAAGAATAGGGCTATGTTTGTTTGTTTCTTTCTTTGGTTTATCCATAATCATACTAGTGTAAATTCCTAGACAGTTAATCCTCATTTGTGAAAGAGTTCTATTATATTTGTAACTTGCTTTTGGGTCACTGTGTATTTCCCAGGTTAGATATGATATACAAAGAACCTTTTGTCCTCTGACAGTGTGCTGGATAGTTTTATGTCAACTTGACACAAGCTAACTGCCTCCAAAATAGAAGATGCAGACAAGTCTGTGGGGCAATTTCTTCATCAATGAATGACAGATGGAAGAGAGCCCAGACCATTGTGGGTGATGCTAGCCATGGTCTAGTGGTACTGGGTTCTATAATAAAGCAGGCTGCACAAGCCATGATAAGCTAACTTGTAAGCAGCACCCATCCATGCCCTCTGCATCAGCTCCAGTCTTCAGATCCTTGCCCTGCTTGTCTTCCTGCCCTTACTGCTTTTGATGATAAACTATTATATGTAACTGTGAGTAAAATAAACCCTTTCATCCTCAAGTTCATTTTGGTCATGATATTTTATCACAACAATGATAACTATAAGACAGTTGGTACCAGGTTAGTAGGGTATTGCTATGACAGATATGATCATGTGATGGGAGATGTCATTCTGTATATGTTTCTCATACTGGTTAATAATAAAGCACTGTTGGCAAATAGGAAAGGAAGATAGGAGGGACTAGGAGACAAGGAGGAAATAGGAAGTAGGAAGGAGGAGTCAAGATGGAGAGTCTGGAGAGATATGGACGCCAGCCGCCTCCCCAGTAAGAGAAGGCCATCTGAAAAATACATAGATCAGCAGAAATGGGTTAATACTTAAGACAAAGCTAGCCAATAAGAAACTAGTACCTGGCCAACAGTATAATATCAAATACAGAGTCTCTGTGTATTATTTGGGGCTGGCATGGCAGCAGGACAAGACAAGCGGCGGCAGGCGGAAAAACCATACTCGTTACAATCATGTTATTTGGTGGAAGATTGTGGAAGGATTTTGAAACTTTGGTCTAAAATCATCATTCAGTGTTGAGAGCTTAGTAAGCTGTTGTGTAGGAGTTTGGAAGGTAAGAATGTTAAGGAGAATGCAGATAGAATCCTAACTTGCAAAGTTTTAAAGGGGAGTTTAAAGACTGTATTGGAGCCATTTGTTAATTTCAATTAAGATGCTGTTTTTCTGGTCATGTGAGGCTGAAGAATTGGCTGTAATTAAGAAGAGATCACCACCACTGAATGAAACCTTTGATTTATGGGACAATTGATGCTTGTTACCTGGAGAGGAGAAATTACTGGTAATTAACAAGGGAGCAGCAACATAATGATAAAATGTTCTGGAAAGTGTTTCAGGAGAGTCAGAAGACAAGAGGAGATCAAGGTTGTCCCTTGTGCTAGAGGCCAAACTTGGTAATGTGTAAGATTCACACTGCCATCACTGGTTTTGGAGGCATGAAAGGGTCATGGGTAGGCACTAAGGCTTGGCAATATGACAGGCCAACAGAAGTTGTTGGCAAAGGTGAAGCCTAATTCACAGTTGAAGAATTAGGCCTAAGTAATTGAGTGCAGAGTAGTTAAGGCCTGACACCATGAAAGGAACTAGTGATAAAATTGCAGTTCTGTTGCAGAAGAAGTTCCTAGTAGTTTCGAGATGCCAGTTCCATGGGATGACCACTAGAAATCCAGCAACATTGGAGTGGAGCCAAGAAGAATCTAGATACCAAGGAGTGTTTGTGGCAGGGTCTGGAGCCAGAGACGTGGCTCAAACCCCTCAGAGAAGTCACAAGTGAAAACCAGATAGTGAATACCAGATATTAAACTTTGAAGTATGTATAGTTTTGGAGTTTTTTGGTTTTTTTTTTTTTTTTTTTGGCTTTGATCTGATTTTGACTGTTGTGGTAATTCCCCTGTAGGCTTTACAAGAGGCTGGGAAAAAATGACACTTGAAGAAACAAAACTAACTCAGCTCAGCACAATTTTATTTTAACTGGTGCAGGACCAGGCCTTGTAGAGTCTAGCCCAGATCATTTTACTTTAATTAAGCACAGAAAATTTTGGGGGGAAACAACTCAATCCCAATGCACAATTTAAGGCATGTTTAGTGGAAACAGAAGCAGATACCCACACTGAAGCAAACTGGAATCAAGATGCAGAGGAGTGATAGGAAAATGGGGACAAGGTTAGGCTACAGAAACCCACAGAGATAGCTGACCTGATCAAGGGGGAGCTAATGGACCCCCACAGTGATAGCTTGGAAACCAGCATAGGACTGACCTAGACCCCCTGAACATGGGTGTCAGTTAGAAGGCCTGGGCAGTCTCAGGGCCCTCTGACAGTGGAAACAGGATGTATCCATGGTGCACAAAAGGACTTTGGGAGCATATTCCCCATGGAAGGACACTCCCTTAACCTAGAGGTAGGTAGGCTTAGTCCCTGCTGCAAATGACTTGACAGATGTTGTTGATCCCTCCTAGAAGGCATCACCCTCCCTGTGGAGTAGGGAGGGGATAGGATGATAGGGTGGTCTGGGGTGGCAAGGAAGGGAGGGAGTAAAGGAAGGAGGGAGGGAGACAGGGGAGGATGGATGGAGAGAGAACTGGGATCCATATGTAAAATAAGAAAAATAAATAAAATAATTTTAAAAAAGACCATTTACACAGTAAATCTGGCTTCCTCCACAAAAATGGGTACTTTTGATTTGGAGATAGTGCCCAGGATTTAGTATCTAGGGGACTGACTGAGGCAAAAATAATGGTTGTGTGTTTCAAGATTGGCCTTGGCCTAAGATAGCATAGAAGTCACTTAAGCTGTTGTAAAACATAAGTGACATTACCTATAAGAATATTTTTATGTTTAATCTTCACACTTAGGAGGCAGTGAGTTTTATGACAGCTAGAACTTTCACATAGAGAAACCCTGTCTTGAAAAACAAACAAAACAAAACAACAACAGAAGAAAAAGAAGAAGAAGAAGAAGAAGAAGAAGAAGAAGAAGAAGAAGAAGAAGAAGAAGAAGAAGAAGAAGAAGAGAGAAGAATAGGTTTTATGATCTAAAAGCAAATGCTTAAGATTTAGGGAAAAAGCATCTAGGACAAGTAAAGATAGATTGTCTCAACAGAGAGCAAAGGATCACCAGGCTGTGAAACTACATTATCCCTGGCATTCCAGGAAGAACAGCAATGAACCTCATTCCATTGGAAAGGTGTAAGCTGTGTGCTTAACTTCCCTGGCTTCTGCAATGCCTCTTTGTTTTCACACGACCTTTATGCACTATAGAACTTTTTGCACTCCACAGACTATTTCTGTTATTTGCCATGCGTGAGAGTGGACTACAAGATATACAACAAAACTCACTTTATTCATAAAGAGTGGGGAACGGGAAGAAGGGGAGTGTGTAGGCCTATCTGAAAGAAATGAAGAAGAGAGATGGATTGGGGGCCACTTTTAAAGGTTGCTCAGCACATGATTTTGGAGGCCTATGTATCACATTACACATTCATATAGATTACATGGCTATGCTGTATATGCATGTAGTTTACATAAGGCCCACTTTACATTTTGCCTGAAAGCTGAGGGCTGCTTTTGTGGCCATGGGCCCCTGAACATTCTAGAAATGATAACAATTTCCTCATTCTTCCCTCTTGAAATAAGAAATTATTTAACTTAATTTTGAGATTTACAGTAGCTCACAGCTGAAGAATTTGAAGGTTTAAAAGTGACTTTTTATTTTTGAGGAGATAGATATTTTAAGAGACTGCACGTTTAATGTGTTTGAACTGTAGACTGTGGGAATTGTGAAGTTACTTCTGTTTTCAGTGTGAGATCTTTTATGATTCTATTAATTTGTGTATTCATTCTTTGCCTTTTAGGTAGTTTGGATAGGGATTTGGTTATCTTGCTGATTTTCTCAAAGAACTACCTCTTTGTCTCATTGACTCTTTGTTTGTTCTCTTTGTTTATTTGATTTTGCTTTCAGTTTGAATATTTCCCTCCTTCTACTCCTCTCGGTTATATTTGCTTCTTTATATTTGTAGCTTTCAGATGCATTGTTATTTGCTAGAATGAGATCACTACAAAGTCTTTATGAAGGCACTTTATTTCCTGAACTTTCTTTTTAGCACTGCTTTGATAGTGTCCCATAAGTTTGGATATGTTGTCCATTCATTTTCATTGAATTTTAAGAAGTCTTTTGTTTCTTTATTTTGTCATTGACCCCAGTGGTGATTCAGTAGAGAGTTGTTCAGTTTCCATGATGTTGTAGGCTTTCTGTTGTCTCTGTTGTTGTGCAAATACAGTTTTAATTCTTGGTGGTCTGATAAACTACAGGGGGTTATTTCAATTTTCATGTACCTGTTGAAACTTGCTGTGTGATCAAATATATGGTCAGTTTTGGAGAATGTTTCCTGAGATGCTGAGAAGGTATATCATTTGTGTTTCCATGAAATGTTCTTCAATAACTGTTCATTTGAGTCATAATGGCTGTTAGCTCTATTATGTTTCTGCTTAGTTTTTGTCAGGATGACCTGTCAATTGGTGAGAGTGACATGTTAAAATCTCCCAAATAAATGTGTGATTTAAGATTCAGTAATATTTCTTTTACAAATGTGTTTTCCTGTTTATTTGGGTAATAGATATTAGGAATTGCAATGTCCTTTTGGTGGAGTTTTCCTTTGATGATTATGAAACATCCTTCTAAATGTGTTTTGATTAATTTTGGTTTGAAGTCTACATTAGTAGATATTACAATAGCTACATGAGCTTGCTTCTTAGGGAAAATTGCTTGGAAAATTTTTTCCAAACTTTAATTCTGAGATAATGTCTACTTTTGGAATTGAGGTTTATTTCTTGCATCTAGCAGAAAGATGGATTATGTTTTCATATTTATTTTTTAACCTGTGTTAAAGATAAATGGGGAATCATGTCCATTCATATTGAGACATATTAATGAGCAATGTTTTTAAATTTTTGATATTTTTGTTCTTGTCGGTGGTGGTGGGGGAGGCTCTCTCTCTCTCTCTCTCTCTCTCTCTCTCTCTCTCTCTCTCTCTGTCTGTGTGTGTGTGTGTGTGTGTGTGTGTGTGTGTGTATGTATGTATGTTTCCCTTCTTTGAGTTTTGTTGATGTCACATTATTTATTGCCTATGTTTTCATGGATGCAGTTAATCTCCTTGGGTTGAAGTTTTCCTTCTAATACCTTCTATAGGGCTGGATGTACAGATAGATACTATTTAAATTTAACGATATAATGAAATACCTTGTTTTCTCCAAATGTGATGATTGAAAGTATTGCTGGATATAGTAGTCTGGGCTGTCATGCATTGTTCCTTAGTATATTTAAAATATCTCTATTGGCCCTTCTGGCTTTTAGAGTCTAATTGAGAAGTCAGAAACAATTCTTATAGTCTGCTTTTAAATGTTACTTGGTCTTTTTTCCACTGAAGCTTTTAATACTTTCATTTTGTTTTTGTTCTGTATGTTTTAATTTTTGATTATAATGTAATACAGGGATTTTTTATGGTCTAATCTATTTGTTATTCTGTAACTCTCTTGTCTCTTTATAGGAATGTCTGTCTTTAGGTTAGGAAAATTTTCTTCTATGATTTGTTGAAAATATTTTCTTGGAATTTGAAATAAGATTTTCCCTTTTATCAATTCCTAATATTCTTAGAATTTTTTCTTTTCATAGAAGCCCAGATTTTCTGGATGTTTTGTATTAGGAATTTTTACTTTTTTGACAGATGAATGTATTTCTTCTGGCATATCTTAAATTCCTGAGATTCTTCCATCGCTTGTATTGTATTGGTGAGACTTTTACCTGTAGTTTCTGTTTACTTACCTAGATTTTCCATCCCTAAATTTCCCCCATGTATATTTTCTTTATTGCGTCTATTTATTTTTAGATCTTAGAAACTTTTCTTCAGCCTTTTGTTTTGTTTTATTTTGTTTTTTTTTTTTTTTTGTTTTGTTTTGTTTTGTTTTCTCTTGTTTTTCTTGGCATTCTCTAGGAGACATATTGATTTACTATAATTTTTTTTTGTCTTCCTCAATTTTTTTAAATGACTTTTTCATTTTCTCTTTAAGGATAACTATCATCATCATCATAAAGTTGGTATTAAAGCCTTTTTTTTTTTTAGCTTTTGTAGGATAGATGGTGCTGCCATATGTTCTTTCTGTTCTGTTGTTGATTTGCTCCATACATTGCCATTTAGGCATCTGGATTTGGGATGAATATAGGTCTATGTGTTTATTCCTGAGACTGCCTTTGCTGGATGGGTGTTTTGTTTATTTGTTTGTGTTTCCTCTCTAGTCTCCTGGCCTAAGTGGTCAGGCATTCTAATGACTACTGAGCCTTTAGGTCTAGTAGTGTGTCTCTGCTGGGGGTTTTGAAGTTCACAAGATCCCTCGGATAAGAATAATGCATTCCAACTTTGCCTCTGTGATTCAAAGTACCCATGTGGCTTCTAGGATTTTAATACCTGCTTGGTATTTGTGATTCTTAGTATAGCATAGCCTCCAGTAAAACACATCTTTTCTACTTAAACTGCAGGTTCGGGGGGGGGGGGGGCAGAACTCAGGGGAGGGAGTACATTAGGGATTGTTGGCCAACTTTTGACCACAATTAGCTAGGAACAACTAGGCTTCTGGCAAAGCTGCCAGAGTTGTGGGCCAAAATCTGTATGTTTGGGGAGGTGATGCAGGCTGGGCTGTTGGTCGGGCTTTAAGGAGTGTTATGGGATAGTGGTTGTACCTTACCAGGGGTCCCTAGAAGAAGCTTGGCCTCTAGTAAAGTAACCAGGGTTGTGGGCATCCCTTTACTCTTAACCAAATTTAAACATTGTTTACCTTTAGCTCACTTAGGTAGTCAGTTCCTAGAAAATTTAAAAGCACCATCACATATATCATTATATGGGACTTTGTCTGAATAGTTGCAAATTTTATGCTGCTCAAATGAAAATATCCAATAATAGGCTGGGAACAATAAGCCTTTAAAACTATGCATTTTCCCACCTTATGTGTCAAAAATATCACTAAAGGTGAGTGAAAATCCAGTGTCTTGACGGTAGAGTTTACATTGTTGGAGTAGGTTAAATCATCAGTTTTCTTAGTGGAAGGTTGAGTATCAAAGACTTAAAACAAAGCTTATGATAATGAATATAGAAATTAGAGTTACTGGGCAAAAGAATACTGGAAATTTTGATAATTTAATATGATAATGTGATACCTAACTTATTGTTTTTCCCGTGAGGATCATTCTTGATGAATAACTGTTCACCAAAACCACCAAGATAGTGTGCATGATTCAAGTCACAAAAGTTAGTGTATTTTGATCCATAACTACTTGGACACTTATAGTGTTTTCTCTGTAACTTTGTGAGAAAGCAAATGACATAAATGTGTGATTAGATAATGCTTCCCAGTCAAAATGCAATTTTCTACATTCAATATCATAGTTCCACATTTTGTCATTTCCTTTTGGAAATACACTACAATTTTTTGGCCTCTATAGGAGTACTTATCAAAGTGACCAACACACATTGATCAAAGATTCAACTTTTATCAGATGCCTCACAAAAACTTTTAAAAGACCAGATTAAGTATTGTAGGAACTTAATTGCCACTAAGCTTCTATACAGGAAGCTTTCTTGGGTGAGTAAAAGGGGCATTGTATAGGACAAGATATAAATATCTTACAAGGAAACATACACATATCTTATGAAAGAATTATTTACAATTCTTCAGAGTTAACAGCAGAAACATAAGATTTATCAAACCTGAAATTTGAGTATATATGGTAGTAAACAAAGTATGAACTTGTAAGAATGTAGCATAGATTTAGATAGGTTTACTTTTTGAGAAAAGAGTAAGCATTCACAATGTTTGATAAATTGCTGTATTGAATACTGACTCATAAATTGATGACCTAATTGTATACAATATGGTTATTCTTACATCAGAGGATGGCTAAAATTCTTCCTATTTCTTCATAAGGCTTAGCAGAGAGTATCTTTGCTATTGAATTTCATAATCAATAATCAAGTTTCAGTCTGAACCATATCATTAATCTTTAGTTTCTGAAGGAATCCCTACTGTAATATATGTCAATACTTCACCTAAGTATGAAATATGCTAGGACCTTAAGAGAATTAACATTTATCCTAATAAGAGAGTAATATTCATTGCTGTATATATTTGTTTTACACATGCATATTTATCTGCCCTTTTCAATAAATTACATTTTTATTCTTCATTTCTCCTAAAGTGCAATTTTCTGGGAAGTAATAACATAAATCAGATGAAGACAGTATTATAAATGAATAATAAACCATTGCTAGGATGTGCCACAAGTAGGAGACTGGAGAAAACAGAACAAAAAACTTACTTCAATGCAAAGAACCAGCACTATGTCAGCTTCTATTCATCTTTTCAACAAAAATAGCTGTCCTTTGGTCTACTCAGAAGATCGACTATTTTTATTTATCTTAATTTAAGGCGAATCAACTGATGTTGTGTGCATAATTTAATATTCTTCTTTTAGGTATATACTAGCAATATGCAATTTCTTCCCTAGCACATTAACATGTTTATGCTTTCTTCACCTAGATTTAGTTTATGGCAAAACAAATATTTTTTTTTAAAAGCACACATTGATTCTGGTTTTGTTTCTATGTAAGAAAGTAAGACAGAATGACAAAAGATAATGAAGAAGTTGGAACAAAGAAGACAACAGACTGATTGAAGGAATGCCATAAATGTCACCACACTAGACTGAAATGTGGAGAAAGAAAACTAAACAGTAGATCAAAATGAAAACGATGCTGCTTATTTTATACATGAAAGTGGCACATGTTCATTCCAAAGCTAAAACCTAGTAGATGATACATTTATTCTCTTTACCACCTTATAATGCCTGATGATCCTTATTTAGCATGCTAATGTCAATTGTTGTTTTGAAATTATATGTCAGATTGATTTGAAAAATAGTTCTTTTGATACATCTATGAGTCATTAAGAAATTTGTAATCAATTTTGTTAATTAATGAATAACGTACAGAAACTAGTTGATTTTCCAGCTAGAAACTATCTGACATGATAGTTTTGTCTTATGCTTTTTAAGTAAATATATCACATGATGCATTTATTAACTTTAAAAGAATAATGATCAGGTATTTGCTTCAATTTAATAAGATTTAATCAAAGATGACCCTACTGTATATTAAATAGCCATCCAGAAGCCTCCTTGTTTTACTAAAATATTGAAATATTTGTGTCTTTTAAAATATTGTGAACATATAAATATATACTTCATTTTTAATTTTATTTTACCCTAAAGTAATCCCTAAGACTTAAATCATTTCTACTACTGCTATGAATTTATTTAGCTCTAGGAAAGTCAGGGAACTTGTATAGTGACTTTATATATTCTAAATCTCAGATTGAACATATTAAACCATAGTAAGCAGTCATACAACTCATTATACCTTTACTTTGTCATAAAATGAATTATAATTGTTGATCTTCTCTATGCAGTAGAAATTGAAAATGGCTATCCCATGAAATGCATCTTTTGCTTTAATGTAGTGATGTATATATGAATATATATTTCATCTTCAGCTATAAAGCAAAACGCATCAGGGTTCTCTGATATTGGGATTTTTCTTTTATCTACTCTGGCAAAACATTCAGACATTCCAATTAAACATCAAATCTATTCATAGAAAGTTTATATAGATTGATAACTAACATATATGCCATCATAAAGCCATCATCTAGTAGCTGATGGAAACAGAAGCAGATACCCACACTTAAACAGTGAGCTGAACCCCTGGAATCCAGTTGCAGAGAGGGAGGAGTGATAAGAAAAGGGATCAAGACCAGGCTACAGAAAGCCACAGAGACAGCTGATCTGAACAAGATGAAGCTCACGGACCCCCAGACTGATAGCTGGGAAACCAGCATTGTACCTGACTTACACCCCCTGAACATGGGTCTTAACTGGATAGCCAAAAAAAGCCTGTACAATAAAAGAACGTAAGGAGGCATAACCATCCCTGACTTTAAGCTCTACTTCAGAGCTATAGTTCTGAAAACAGCCTTGTATTGGCACAAAACTATACTTGTAAACCAATGGAATTGGATTGAAAATCCTTATATTTACCAAAACTCCTGTAAACACCTGATTTTTGAAAAAAACAGCTAAAAGAAGAAGGGAGCGAAGCATCTTCAACAAATGGTGCTGGCACAATTGGATAATGGTTTGTAGAAGACTGCAGATAGACCTATGTCTGTCGCCATGCACAAAACTCAAGTCCAAATGGATCAAAGACCTTAACATCAAGACACACACACTGAACCTCTTAGAAGAGAAAGTAGGAGATACCATTGAACAAATTGGTATAGGAGACCACTTCCTGAACATAATTCCAGTAGCACAGATATTGATACCATAAATTAATAAATGGGACCTCCTCAAACTTAAAGATTCTGTAAGGCAAAGGACACAGTGGACAAGCACAAATGGCAGCCCACACACTGGGAAAAAATTTTTATCAATCCAACATCTGACAAAGGCCTGATCTCCAAAATATACAAAGAATTCAAGAACTAGTCACTGAAATATCAAATAACCTTATTAAAAATGGGGTACAGAACTGAAGAAAGAATTCTCAATAGAGGAAATCAAAACGTCTGAAAGACACTTAAGAAAGTGCTCAACATCCTTAGCTATCAGGGAAATGCAAATCAAAACAACTTTGAGATACCATCTTACTCCTTCTAGAGCAGCTAAAATAAGAAACACCAATGACAATTTATGCTGAAGAGGATGTGGAGAAAGGGAAACACTCATCCACTGCTGGTGGGAGTGGAAACTCGTACAGCCATTTTAGAGATCAGTATGGTTCTCAGGATAATGGGAATTAGTTTACCACAGGACCCAACAATCCCCCTCAACAGCATATACCCAAATGATCCACATCCATGAAAAAATGACATGTGCTCAACTATGTTCATAGCAGCTTTTTTTGTAATAGCCAGAACCTTGAAGCAACCTAGATGTGCCTTAACTGAAGAATGGATAAAGCAAATGTGGCACATCTACACAATAGAATACTACTCTGCAGAAAAAAAATAATGGAATCTTGAATTTCACAGGCAAGTAGATGAAACATGAAGAACCCATCCTAAATGAGGTAACCCAGTCACAAAAGGAGGAATATGATATGTACTCACTCATATATGGATTTTAGACATAGTGCAAAAGATCACTAGCCTGTAATTCACACCGTCAGAGGAACTAGGATACAAGGTGTATTCTAAGAGACTCATAAGGTCCCTCAAAGAAGGGGGAAGGGGCAAGTCCCTCAGAACACATGGGAAGTGGGGGGGGCAGTGAATGGAAAGAAAACTAGGACAAAGAGAAGGGGAGCAGAGGAAAGCAAGTGTGACTAGGAAGATTGAGTCAGGTTAGGAAATGAAGACAGAAGAGAGAAAGAGAGAGAGAACATACAAGAGGGAACCATTTTTGGTTTGAAGAGAAATGTGAACCTGAAGAAAGGTCTAGAGACCTGGAAGACTGACTCCAACTCACATTTTGAGCAACAGTGGAAAGGCTACCATAAATGCCCTTCACTAATAATGAGATTAACAACTATCTTATCCATCATCATGGAACCCTCATCCAGTACCTGTTGGTAAAAGAAGCAAACACCCATAATTAAACACTGATTTGAACTAGAATCCAGATGCAGAGAGAGATTACAAGACCAAGTTGCAGAAACACATAGAAACAGCTGATCTGAACAAGGAGGAGCTTACGGGCCCCCCAGACTGATAGCTGGGAATCTAGCATGGGAGTGACTCAGATCCCCTGAATATGGGTCTCAGTTATAAGGACTGAGCAGTCTAAGGAACCTCAGACAGTGGAACCAGGATGTATTCCTTGTGCACAAAAGGACCTTATGGACACATTCCACATGCAGGTATACTCCCTTAATCTAGAGACAGGAAAGAAGTCCTAGTTTGTACTTCAAATGACTTTAGAGATTTACATGACCCCACCTGGATTGCATAGCCCTACATGTGGAATTTGTGTGGGGGATGGGAGGGGATGGTGGGTATACTAGAGCAGCTATCACTCATGTAGTCATGTCATGGCTCACTATGGCAGTCATGATATTTCAGTAATCCTTTCTTGAAATTCAGTTACTCATTCATTAGGTCAAGGGCAGGACTGTGTCTTAGTCACTATTTTATTGTTATGAAGAGATGCCATGACCAAGACAGCTCTTATAAGACTATCTTATAAGGCATTTATAAAGCAATAAAAATCAATGTCTGTGATATCAAGCCCATAGTTATTCGATCACTCATTTTATTTTCCACAATGGGGTAAATATATAAAGCAGAATATAAAAGCCCCATTGCTTATATTGTAATGAATTCAGACAAAGATTGGATTACCCATTTCTCTGCATTTAACTTTTACTCTCTTCACATTTTTATCCTTCTCATAGAGATAAAAAAAATCTTTTGTTTCTGGTAATAAACTTCGGGATCAATCAAGGTTTTCAATATTTTTAATGCAATCTGGTGGACATAGTGTTTAAGTAAAAATGTTTTTAGTTAAAATGTATTCTAAGACATTCCCTTCAGTTTGTATGCCCTGAGAGTAGTTTGGGGAAAGGAAATTGCATGAAGACTGTATGAGATTCTTAACTAAAGTCACATTAAATGAATGACTCCTTACTCTTTGACACTATAAACAAAATTTGTTTTTTCTCCCTAGTGAAACCTCTGGTTCTGTATTTTTCAATACTAGAAATTGGGACTTGTGAACATCCCAGCAACCTTCATACTTGCTTATTTAAGTGGATTTGTCCTATCTATGTCTATTAGAAATCTCTTCATGGAGAGTCAATGTTCTTTCTTTGTGTCCTAAGAGAATTTTTCTGTACAGGTCTCATGTCCAAGCAGAGCACTACATATTTTATCTAGGCATCACCTGAAGTATTATGGATTATTGAAAAAATAAGGAAAATAATAATTCATGAATTACAAGGATCCTTCCTTATTTTTCTTTGAAACCTTTATGGATAGAACCAATAAGCACTGAAATTGTTAAAATATTATTGAAATTATAGGGAAGGTACACACACTGTAACAATTCTTTAAGTTGCACGAAATCATATTAATCAAGAAATTACTCTTTTCATAACACTGAATTAAAATTCTTAGCGGTCATCATTTCTTATTGCATGCTTATGGAAGATATTGTTTTCCCCAATTCATTCTTTATACAGGGAATTTTCACTAACAGGTTCAAGTCAAGTGTCTGTCCAAGTATTAAACTATAAGCGAGGCAATTATATTTAGTTCCTCATGTAATTAGTCTATTTTGGGTTATATTGAATCTGTAATTTTATTCATTATATATTTTGGGAGGTAGTAGAGTGCATGCCACACTGCACATGTGGAGTTCCAATATCAGTAGCTGGAGTCAATTGTCTCATTTTACCATGCTATTAAACACATTCAAATAGAGAACTTGAGTCCTGAGGCTTGACATCAGGCACCGTTACCTTAAAAATTCAGGCCCTGTAATTCTTTTTCCATGAAGAACTCTCAACTAAGGGACTCCACATTTATTTTCACAAAAAAAGTCTTACCAAGTTACACTGGAGGACGCCATCTGGTGGTGTCCTGTTGAAAGTCCACCGAGGCAGTTCTAAATTCCCAACAAGATTCAATCTAAGGATCCATGGACATTAGATTTCAAAATATACTAATAAAAGCTGCAATCATGGCTGACTTGACAATGGAAATGGTGAAGGCAATTTTGTTCAAGGTGACATTTGAACAGATCCCTCTTTAATCTTTCAAGATGTCCTCATTTTTACACTATCATTTGCAAACAAACACACACATATACAGGATAAATGTATGGATAGATACATGGAATGATGGTAGATGATAGATAGGTAGATAGATGATACCTAGATAGACAGACAGGCAGACAGATATTTGGTAGATAGACTACATGAAAATTACAATAGTAAGTAACTAGAATTCACATGGATTTATTTAAAAATGTCTATTTGTAGGAATGAATCTTTGATTCTGATAATAAGCATTTTTGAAGGGGAAAATAATTTCTTACTAATAGTTGTTTGGGCTTTGACAGAAAATTTAATACTCTCAAATTTCTTTCATTAAAACTACTTTATCAAACAAGACAGAAATTGGTCTGTTCAACTTTTCCAGTAAAACTTTTCACTGAGAAATGAATCCCTGTGTCATTTACTAATTATTGACCATAGTCTACACCCACATTAAAAGCAAAGAATTACCTCTTCCTTCAGCAAAGAATTACCTAGGAGTGACCTTTAGTCATTTGGATGTCAAAATGTCAAATTTTGCTTCCCCAAAGTCCCATTTTTACAACACCTATGTAATGACATCTTACTTATATCTCTGGAAAGCAAAGGGGCACCTCATACCTTAACTCTTCCCCTAATCTAATATCTTATATTATCCCAAGTCCTGAGAAATTGTTTTTTATTATCAGCTGAACCTGATTTCCTGCCTCATAAAAGAAAAATAAAACATGTAACTTTTTAAGAGTTGATGTTGCAAACATTTATCACATGCTTGAAAAAGAATAAATGTGAATAGCAACAACAGTGATAGGAAAATGCCCACTAAATTAGTAGCACAGTTATTACTCTCCATTCTACCCATTATAGAAAATAGCAGGATGCTTAGAATTTGCACTTAATAATATTAGTTTTTGAAGTTATTGTTATAACCTACTGCTTTGTTTGACTAGCCAAACCAATGATAATTATATATATGTATATATACATATATATGTGTGTGTGTGTGTGTGTGTGTGTGTGTGTGTGTGTGTGATTCAGAGGTCAACCTCAGATAAATTTAGAAAATACAATAAAATCCAACAAATTTAGAAAATATGAATCAGTCACATATAATTTACTTGGAAGTAGTTTTAGAATGCCATATTTTTATATGAAATGCAAAAATACTGTTTATATGAGACTAAAACAAAGACTATCAAAGGTCATAGACCTTCTAAATATGTACCACATTATCAGAGACAGAAATATTGAGTTGATTCTTCAAACTAATTTTATTTCATTTCTAACCATATTTTCTAGATGTGAGTCAAGAAAGAGGTAAAATTTGGAGTCTCGGCTACCGCTGTACACAAGGGTAAAATAAAAATCAGTCACTGAACAAATAAAATATATTAAAGTTTTCCCTGGAGGAACTAAACCACCTTGGGAGAGACACAGAGGCTCTAAAGAAATGTTACATAACACAATATCCACAGAAGGGCTTTAGTGGATGATTGGTGAAACCTGAGGGAGACACAAAGGGCAGTGAAACACAAACACATGGGCAGGTGGGAAATAGTCATGAATATCAAAGTAGGTAAGCATGAGGAAGGTGAGGCTTTTTATTGTGCAACACCTGCTCTAATTTAAAACACATTACAAGGTTGTTTTAAATTAAAACAAAGTACTTAAAAATCACAAAGAAGCCATACAGAATGTAACCATTTATATCATGAAATGAAAAATCTAAATTTTGGCTTCAGGATTAACTATATGCTAAGTTGTGTATAAATGTGTATAATTATAGAGGCAGATAGAAACATCTGTATAACATGGTTTTATGTTTAGTATAAATTATGGTATTGTGTAACCTCAATTGAAATAGGAAAATCATTCAATTTCTTTTCTGGTCAAGTTTTTGAATATTGTGTAGTATTTCAAAAAGTTGTACTTACCTCAGCAAATGAAAGTGTAACTTAATTTTAAGTCCATTAATAACAACATTGAAAGTTTATTTAAAATTATAGAAATACTTGGGCTAAACAATAATAAAAGATGTTGAAAGCTTGTAACTGGGGGTTTAATAGTTGGCCCTTTCCATTGATTTAAAATCCATGATAGCAATCATCAAAGTTCACTTTACTACAACTATTAAGTGGACATGGTTGCAGTGATTGTTGTCTATAATATTAGCACTCTGGAAACTGAAACAGGCAATATGTATATTGGAATTCATCTTGTGTTAGTTAGTGGTTACTAAGCCAGCCTCAGTAGTATGACAAGATATTGTCTCCAAAGTAATAATTTTAAAATAAAACAGCAAGTAAAATAAAATAAGGCAAAATTTATATTTGTATGCATATATAAATACATATCAGAGGAAATTCCAAAAATATTTTATATTGAATTAGGATAGTCAAGTAAATATTTTCTTATAGTATAGTACCTTTATTATATTTACTGACGTATTTGAAAATTTAACTTTTTCAGTCATGCATAATACGGTATTTTTCACATTGTTACAATCAAAGCACATGACAGAAATAATTTGAAAACAAATATATATTTTTTCTTATGTTTCAAAAAATTAGATCAATATTGTCCAGAAAAGCATATGGTGCATTGTCAAAATTCGTCCTTTTAGAAGTTGATAGTAAGCACAGACTTAAGACATAAACAGAGCTTAGGCAAACCCTTTGAAGGGATGACATATGTTATCAAATCAAACACACTTTTAGAATATCCATATCTCAAAACCCAGTGCCACAAGCTGAGTACAGTCATTTGTCCCATGAGCCCTGGAAGAACATTTCACGTACAAAAGCAAAGGTGTGTGTAAGGAGAAAAATGGCATTTGGATTTGGGTTCTGAACTTGCAACTTAATTTTCTTCAGTTTGGACAGCCTACTCCATATGTCCTCTTTAATTTAGGGATATTATTACATAGCATTGAAGGGTCATTGATTACATTAAGGGAATGGATACTTCCAATTATCAAATTATTTAATATTACTTGTATGTGTAATTTCATGGATGACTCTTTGGCACTAGACAACCAGTTAATGTGTTCTCACTTAGGGATGACAACTTCCTTGCTCCTAACTTTTCTCAATTTCCTATAGCTCTTTACGTAGGGTTGAGGTCTCATCCTCATAATTTAAAATTGTATTATTGGTGACTTTTTTTTTGTTTGTTTTGAGAAAGAATTTAAAGTTGGGTGGGTGAAAAATATGATAATTTAAAAATAAGATTAACATAGTAAGTAAAACAAATCCTTAAAAGAAATAAAATACACAAAAATAAAAAAATGAATTAAAATTTCTAACAATGATTATTTAGAATAACATAAAATAAAATAACAAGGATACCTTGGAAGACAGCATCCCCTGGACTTTTCTATATGTCTACCTGCTCCTTTTAGCATTGTTATCTATATAATTAGCTATCCAATACAATATGCAAATATAAAGTTACATTTTAAATTTTTTCATTATTAACATTTCATATTTCTTTAAAAATGGCTAGATTTGTGCAATTATATTTTAAGAACTGATTGAAAAATAAGATTATATTAGTAGTTATTTAGAGATTGGTTCCATTAAAAAAGAAAACATTATATAAATTTGTAAATTATTAATTTTGCTTCTATAATTTTATCAAAGAACTATATCTGGATGGTCATGGATGTTTTATTCTTCCAACTTCTTACTCACATGAGCACACACACATATTCACATAAGAACACATAAACATATTTTGAATATGTAGTGGAACGCTAGCTCATATAGTGTTACATGGCTTGACAGAAGTATAGGTTAACACCTTATATATTCTAGAAGCTTCTCTTTATTAGGTGGCTTCCTTTACCTCCACCAAGACAAATACAATCACATAAAGATATATCATTCACTTTTCCCAGAAATAAACAAGATTTATTTATTGTCTCCTTTACTTAAAAAGTTGTCTGCTGTTCATATATGTTTATACAATGTATACAGTGATATAAGTTTGAGTTAAAAACAAGTCTCATGACTTCTAAGTTTTGAGTAACCACTTAAAATTTACATTAAATCTAGGTATTAACTATATGCTTCTTATTTAATATCTGAGTATATAATATAATGGTGGGTGTCTGTAATAGTGTATCAGAATATATTATAATTTCTTGGTGATATCAGTTTTGAAAATAGTGTTTAACCAATTCTACACATTACATTTTACTGGAAACCATATATTCTAAGGTAAATAGGAAGACTTCAAAAACACTAGTGACTATAGTTCTGGATAAATCTAAGCTACAGTTTTGAGATCTCCTAGCATAGAATTTTCCAAACAGTTGTCTAAAACATCTGTTTTTTACACTGTAAAGGACAGTTCAGGTGTGATATTTAGTTTCCCAGAACAAGTTTTCAACCCAGAGACGCTAACTACATCAAACAATTCTGCCAGTTACAAAAACCCTCTAATAAGAGAAAATCTGAAACAACAACAATCATTCAGCAGTTGATTTCCCAAATGTCGTCCTCTCACTGAAAGAAGATAGCTTTTTCTATAAAAGGAAAACATATGTAGTAAGAACAAGAGGAAGATGAAGGTACTCTGGCCAGTTCAGAGCCCCCAGAATTTTGTAAGAATATGGGTGTTTTGTGCAAATGGTAAAACAAACAGAAAAGAGAGGTTCACAGGAATGAGAACTTGAAGTTTAACCAAGCAGATGGTTTGAAGCAAATATCCAAAATGTGCTTGGCTGGTCCGTGGAGCTAAACTGCATAAACCAAAAACTGAATCCTAAAAATTAACAGAAATATGATGGGAGATAAGAATGAGGCCACAGAATAGATAATGCTCTATCTTCTCATGGGGAGCTAAGGGGTGATTGAAACATTTCTGGACTAACATATAATTAAAGTAAACATTGCTTTAGTAATGTTCAGTTTTTGACTGTATTATCTATGTTATTGTTGTTCAACATATAAATGTTCTATGTACTGAAATGCACAGATTATTTATTTGGTTCTCAGCACTGCATATTCTGCTTTTGGCTACTGTGACAGCTTGACAAATGAAAGCATGTAGTCACTACTTACAAAGACTGCTAGGATTCTACATTACTAACAAAATCTCACCAAAGGAGAATATAACAAAGATAGGCTTTTAGTATAGTTTGAAGGCATGTGGGGAAGTCATAAAGCCTAACTTAAAATGTGAGTTTAATTGAAGATGCAATCATGAAAGAAGTAAGTATAAGTGAAATCATTAGGATTGGCCTGAATAATATGTGACATTGGGAGCACATGCAGATATTCGGGTAACTGAGATATGATATTTTTTTAACTAGGGAACATCAAATATCATTAGTTTTCTCTCAGAAATAAGAAAAGAGGCAAGAACTCTTGGGGTTCATGGACATAACCCGAGCTCCGTTACCAGCGTCCACATGACTGTTTGTAACCACCTGTGACTCTAGTTTTGGGGTGTCTGATGCCCTAAGTTGGTCATAGCAGGCACTAGGGACACATGTGGTACACATTCATAGATACAGGCAGAACACACACATACACACACACACACACACACAAAGTGAATATAAGTTAATGTTTTTTTATATGAAATTATCTTAGTAACAAATAATCCTATCAATTTGGACTACAAACCTTCATAACTATGTGTCTTTAAATTTCTGTTATTTAAGGCACCACAAGATTTCCTGGACAACTGATTAATTTCTTCACATGCAGAGTAGAATCAAGTGCATGTTATAGTCTTTTGAACTCTTACTCCTGTTCAACCAGTGAAAATGTAGGACCAAATCAGGCCCTCCTGAAGGTGAGTGTCAGTTAGGAGGACTGGGCAGTCTATGGGGACTCTGGCAGTGGAACCAGTACTTATCCATGTAACAGACTTTGATGATCTCCCATGGGAGGTCTCACCCTCCCTGGGAAGGACATGTGGGGGTAGAATGAAGGGGTCAGTGGGATACATGGGAGGATAAAGGAGAGAGAACAGGGACTGAGATTGTTCTAAAATTCTAAATTATAAAATTATATTTAAAAAGAAGAAAAGAAAATGTCACCATCAAGAGAAATGTCTGGGCAGCAAAAAATGTTTGCTGGTAATGGTATTTCACAAACAAACATAAGCATGTGAATAATTTGTTTCATAAATCATACTGCAACAAAAACCAAAATCACTTCTCATTCATTTCACAAACTTTACTATATAACTTTCCTCATTGTATTTCATCAGTGATAAACCAACAAAACAAGAGATGAATCCAAGTACACTAGTGGTTTTGGCAATTGATTTATTTTATATTTGGAAGATAAATGAGCTTTAATTTTAACATCTACATATAAGGAAATGAGGCTGCATCATCTATTACTTATTCACTGTTTCAAAAAGATTAATGAACCGTGTTCTAATAAGGTATCATTATCTGTTTTTGTATTTTTATCTCTTTTGTAGGCTTATTAGACACTTGTAACTTAATCTCAATGTGATGATTCTCTAGACATTTCAAGATTTATTATTTACCAATTTAAGTCCCCTTTCTTCAGATAATATGCCATGTGAGACTCCAATAATTTGAAATGTGTTGGGAATTTTCTCCCATTGTGATCTATCTTAATGAATGATCTGTTTTAACCGGAAAAAGATATGCAAACCAAATGTTGAGTTGAAGAATCTATTAGCCTGGCAGTGGTGGTGCATGCCTTTAATCGCAGGACTCATGAGACAGATGCCAGCAGATCTATGTGAGTTTGAGGCCAGCCTTGTCCACAAAGTGATAGGACATGCTCCAAGGTACACAGAGAAAACTTGTCTAAAAAACCCAAAATAAATAAATCAATGAATCAATAAATAAGTCAATAAATAAATGATATAAGCTAAGTTATGAGGAAAACTAGTTTACAAATTCATACTTACCAAGTTTTGAAAGAGACTATTTTTATTTGCATACATAAAGAGATTTTTCTTTGTGTATTTTATAACTATGTTAAATCCACATGCTTTTAAGATTATTGTGTTTTCTTTTGGCAACCTTAACATATTATTTGACAGCTTTATCCTCATCAGATCACTTATTATGTGATTCAAAGACTATAGTTGTACAATAAAAAAATAAGAAAAATTTAAGTTGATATCAGAAAATGGAAAGATTTACCAAGACAAAACTTTTTTAGAATTATTATTTTGGGAATTAAAGTGAGAAAAATCAGGCCATGATTCAATGTAATCCCCATCAAATTTCCAGTGTAGTTCTTCATATAATTTGAAACAGGATCTTTAATTTCACATGAAAATAAAATATCTATGAGATTAACACCTTTCATAACAATAAAAGAATGGCGAGACATATCATACTCCTAGATTTCATGAACTACTAAAGAGCTTTAGTAATAAAAATAGCATGATGGTAACATAAAAATCAACACATTGCTCAAATAATAGAATAGTCAAGTTACATATTCAAGCAAGTCTGTATTCTTATAACTAGCTGACATTTCACAAAGCATCAAACAATATAGATTGCAGAAAGGGCAGCTTCTTCAACAAATGCTGCAGATAAAACTATATATCTACATGTAGAGGAATGCAAATAGATCCTTATATTTTTATCATGTGTACAATTCAACTCTGAATGGTTAAAGGATTGTAACACAAGCCTGAGATTCTGAACTACATACAGGAGATAGTATGAGTACAAATGAACTCACTGGCATTTGAATACAATTTCTGAACATGAACCAAATGAAGTAGGCATTAAGATCAATAATCAATAAATAGGACCACAGGAAAGTAAATTCTTTTTGTACAGAAAAAGGTATCATTTATGTGATGAGACAAGTCTATAGAATGGAACGAGGCTTTATCAGTTGTACATCTGAAAAAGTGTTAATATCCAGAATATCCAGAAATTCAAAAATCTAAATATGAAGATATTCTTCATTATCATGCATCTGTTTCCCTACTTCGGTGTTTTTATTATGCTTCACACCACCATTTCCTTCATTTCAAACTATTTTTGAAGCATAAGCTATAGTCACAAAAATGTCATTTATATAAGTATCTTTTTTCACATTGATTTTCAATTGATCATCATAATATAGAGAACTTTTCATTCACAGAGTGATTATTTCTGTAAAATGCTTTTCATTTTGTTTTGCTTTGTTTTCTTATAGCTATAATTAGTGTTTTAATTGCTGTTTGTATTAATTTTCCTCTTCTAATTCAGAATGTCTTTCTCTTTCTTTGAAATCTATGATTATTATCCATTTGAGCAGTGAAATGTTATTTGGTTTTATTTGTATTCAATTTCTGTAAAGTTTTCTGAGATAGCAGCAGTATCTGTAAATATTTTTTTGTACAAAATTCTTGTAAATTCATTACTAGAATGTAGTATATAAAATATCTTATCATTGAAAGAAAAGTCATGTCCCAATCATTTTTTCATTCTCAAAACATATTCTCAAAACTATTTTTTTATGAATTGACTAATTTCAAATCATGTAATTGTTAAACATCTTCATTTCCAATAAAGAACACACATCTACCAAAGATCATATAAATAATTTTCTCAATATTGTTCTAAGCATCTTTTACTATAAAAATAACAGTTTAAAAAGACTAAGTGTGAATTATTTATGATATATAACCTTAGTGAGTTTAAATATGTCATTGATAAACATGTTACTGCTGGACTATATGAAAAATAGTAAAATCCTGTGATTATACATCATAATGACAACAAATTTATAATGGCCTAGTCTACTAAATAAACTTTCTTCGTACACTCATCCTAATTATGTATTGGAGTTTCTTAATGTTGTGTCTATCAACATTATAAATTATAACACTATACTGGATAATTTCAAACAACTTATTTATTTTGTGCTAGATAATTTTAACTGTCAGCTTCACACATCTAAAATTACACAGGAGGAAATTTTTTATTGTTTTGTTTTTTTTCATTTTACATACAAACCCCAGTTTGCCCTCCTTCTCCTTTTCCCACCCTCCAGCCTCCCACTTTCCCACCTCCCATTCTATCCTCAGAGGGGTAAGGCCTTCCTTTAGGAGTCAAGCAAGATGGGCTTATCAAGTTGAGACAAGACTAAGCCGCCTCCCCCTGTATCAAGGCTGAGCAATGTATCCCTGAATTGGAATGGGCTTCAAAAAGCCAGTTCATGTTCCTGCAATAGGTCCTGAGAAAGTCATCTAGAACAATTTGGCCACTGAGAATGCCTTATAGAGATTCTCTTGATTATTAACTGAGGGAGGCTAAGTTAGCCCACTATGAGTAGCATTGTTTCCTATGTTAGATTGCATGGACTGAATAAGAGAGAAGATATCTATCTGAGAAAAAACATGGAAACAAGTGAAGATACTCTTTGTTTATAACTGTAGATGTGATGTGAACAGTGATTAGAGTTTCAACTTGGACATCCTTAAAATAATAGACTGCAAGTTGAAATTGGAAGCTAAATAAACTCTTTCTCCACAAAGTGTTTTTTAGATTAGGCATTTGATAACAACAACAGAAATATAATTAGGCTAAAACAAACTTGATACTATAAAATAAATTTCTGTTCTCACAATATGTATACACTTCATTGTCTTCCATACATATTGGGAAGCATTTACTATGCAAGTAAATTATTTTATGCTGTTATTAAGAAACATTATGAATTGATGCAATACAAAAAGGCTGAAAACTTGCCTGTGTTTTCAAATGACAGTGAGCAGCAGAGCAGTCACTGAACCATGAATGTCTAGCCTTCCATGCTTGTTGAATAATCACATTAGCAAAATATGTTAATTTTTATTAATTAATTAATTTATTTATATATTTATAATTTATATAAATATATTTATATATATATATTAATAACCAAGTCCATTTAAATGTAAACAAACATTTATAGACAATATTTGGGAATTTGGGAGTCGTTCTTTCCAAACTACTTCCTTCTGGTAAGGGGCACTGTCATGCGGGATTCTAAAAAGATGCAGAAATCCTGGTTGTAGTCTCCAAGGCTGCTTTTTCCAGATGTTTTGAATGTAGGATCACCTGGTTCTCTGTTTCAGGCTGTCTGGCTTGATCAAACCACATTAGTATGGAAGGAATCCACAGCTTTTCATTTTCTGTGGAAACGAAAATAGAAATCCTTTTCCCAGGTGACTTGTCTTGAACTTAAATTTTTGAGTCAGAGCATTTTTTTTAATTTATTATTTTACATGTCAATCCCAGTTCCCTCTCCCTCCCTCCCTCCCTTTTACCCTCTCTGCCCTCCCACATGCACCCTAACCACACCCTCCCTCCCATCCCCCCACCCCAATTCTATATGTAGAGGAATGCCATCCAGTTGGGGTCTTGTAGATCTGACAGGTTATGTGAAGTAGGGACTAGGGCTTCTCTACTGTCTCTAGCTTAAGGCAGTTATCAACCTCCATGGGGGATGTGTTAGCAAGGTCCTTTTGTGCACCAGGGATACATCCTGGCTCCACTGTCTGAGGTCTCTTAGACTGCTCAGTCCTTCTGGCTAAGACCCATATTCAGGGGGGCCTGAGTCAGTCCCATGCTGGCTTCCCAGCTATCAGTATGGGGGCCCATTAGCTCCTCGTTGCTCAGGTAAGCTGACTCTATGTGTTTCTGCCACCTGGTCTTGTCCTCTCCATCTGCATCTGGGTTCTACTTTGACTCAGTGTTTATGTATGGGTGTTTACTCCTGTTTCCAGGAGGCATTAGATGAGGGCTCCACGGATAAATTAGTTGTTGATCTCACTATCTGTGAAGGGCATTTATGGTAGCCTTTCCACGGAAGCTCAAATTGTTAGTTGGCGGCAGTCTTGTAGTTCTCTAGACCTTTCTTTGTGTTAAATTTTATCTTCAACAATATTGGCTCCCTCTTGTATGCTCTCTCTCTCTCTCTCTCTCTCAATTGAAGAATGGATAATGAAGATGTGTCACATCTACACAATGGAAACTACTCTGCAGAACAAAAATAATGGTATCTTGAAATTCACAGGCAAGTGGATGACACTTGAAGAAACCCTCCTGAATGAGGTAACCCAGTCACAAAAAAAAGAGGAACATAGTATGTACTCACTCATATATAGATTTTTAGGCCTAGATCAAAGGATCACCAGTGATGGGAGATGTCATTCTGTATATGTTTCTTATACTGGTTAATGAATAAAGCACTGTTGGCCAATAGGAAAGGAAGATAGGAGGGACTAGGAGACAAGGAGGAAATAGGAAGTAGGAAGGAGGGTCAAGATAGAGAGTCTGGAGAGAGTAGAACCGCCAGCCGCTCTCCCTGGTAAGACCACATGGAAATACATAGAAATGGGCTAATAATTAAGACAGAGCTAGCGGATAAGAAAAAAAGTACCCAGACAAACAGAATTGTATCTAATAAAGAGTCTCTGTGTATTATGTGGGGCTGGCACAGTGGCAGGACAAGACTGGCGGCAGGAGGAAAAACCCTACTCATTACACACCAGCCTATAATTCACACCACCAGAGGAAATAGGATACAAGGTGTATTCTAAGAGATTCATATAAAGTCCCTCACAGAACCAGGAAGGGCAAGTCCCCCCAGAGCACATGGGAAGTGGGGAGCAGTGAATAGAGAGAGAAGTAGGAGAAAACGAGGGGGAGGAAAGGAAAACAATTGCTCCTAGGAAGATTGAGCCCGGTTAGACAGGAGAGAGAGAGAGAGAGAGAGAGAGAGAGAGAGAGAGAGAGAGAGAGAGAGAACACAAAAGAGGGATCCAATATTGGTTTGAAGATAAAATGGAACACAAAAAATATCTAGAGAACTACAAGACTGCCTCCAACTAACAATTTGAGCATCCGTGGAAAGGCTACCATAAATGTCCTTCCTGGATAGTGAGATCAACAACTAACTTATCCATGGAGCCCTCATCTAATGCCTGTTGGAAACAGGAGCAAACACCCATACATAAACACTGAGTCAAACTAGAACCCAGATGCAGATGTAGAGGACGAGACCAGGCAGCAGAAACACATAGAGACAGCTTACCTGAACAAGGAGGAGCTAACGGGCCACCAGACTGATAGTTGGGAAGCCAGCATGGGACTGACTCAGGGCCCCCTGAATATGGGTCTTAGCCAGAAGGACTGAGCAGTCTAAGGGACCTCAGACAGTGGAGCCAGGATGTATTCCTGGTGCACAAAAGGATCTTGCTAACACATCCCCCATGGAGGGGTAACTGCCTTAGTCTAGAGATAGGAGAGAAGCCCTAGTCCCTACTTCACATGACCTGTCAGATCTACATGACCCTAACTGGATGGCATTCCCCTACATATGGAATTGGGGTGGGGGAATGGGAGGGGAGAGTGGTTAGGGTGCATGTGAGATTGCAGAGAGGATAAAAGGGAGGGAAGGAGGGAACGATGAAGGAGAGAGGGAGGGAGAGGGAACTGGGATTGACATGTAAAATAATAAATTAAATTAAAAAATTGCTCTGTCTCAAAAATTTAAGTTCAAGGAAAAGTCACTGGGGAAAGGGATTTCTATTTTTGTTACCACAGAAAATGAAAAGCTGTGGATTCCCTCCAGACTAATATGGTTTGATCAATCCAGACAGCCTGAAATAGAGAACCAGGTGATCCTACATTCAGAACATCTGGAAAAAGCAGCCTTGCAGACTACAGCCAGGATTTCTGCATCTTCTTAGAATTCCCCCATGATAGTGCCCCTTACCAGCAGGAAGTAATTTGGAAAGAATGATGCCCAAATTCCCAAATATTGTTTATATATGTTTGTTTTTATTTAAATGGTCTTGGTTATATAAAATAAATAAATAAATAAATAAACATTATATAGGCTGAAGACATTATATTTAGTTATAGATATCTACATATATGTAATAACAATTAATGAAAGAAGAGGTAATGATTCAAAAGTAGTCAAAGGTTTATGTGAATCTTTGGAAGAAGGAAGGAAAGGGAGATATGTTTTAATTATACTATAACCATAAGGACAAAAAAAAAAGTTTAACCAAGTTTAAGTGAGTGGTGACTCCTATAACATTTGTAGTACTATTGAACCAGGGGCGTAACATGCAGGCAAATTGCTATAGCAGTTTACAGCATTAATAGCTGGTTAAGATTGTGGATTTTGGGTTTTTTTCTTTTTCCCCAGTAGTTAGTATATATAGCTTTTTCCTCTTTAGAATGTCATTGATTACCAATTCAACAATATAGATCTCATTTCTGGTGTTGGATGTTTCTTTTGGAAGCACATGGTGTCTGTCTATCTGGGGTATTTGCCTATTACCCTATTATATAATAATCATGTTAAAATTATTTGCCTGCATATATATTTTAGGAACCTTCAAGGGTGTTTTTTTTACATAGCTTTTACTTTTCATGATATTTTGAGATAGTAATAAAAATACATAATGTTCTTCTTACCTTTTTTTCATGATATTTTGAGATAGTAATAAAAATACATAATGTTCCTCTTACCTTTCCTCCCTCCAAGACCTCTTATACAAGAACACACACACACACACACACACACACACACACACACACACACACACACACACATTCAATTGCCCATGTACCTGCCCACATACATATTATATGTCTTCTAGAGTTTCTTCTCTTATAAATTCTTACTATATATTTTTTAAAAGCACCATTGATGTTAGGTAACCTCCCTGTTATATATCTTCTACCCCTGTGGCAATATATTATTTATGATCTAATAAAGCCACTGGAGATCAGTTTGCAAATACAGCCACACTTCTAAGCTACAGAAGCTAGGCAGTGGTGGCACACACCTTTAATCTCAGGACTCTAGAGACAGGAAGATGGATCTCTCTGAGTTCAAAGTTGCCCTGAGATACAGAAAGGAAAGAGTATCAGAGCTAATGCCTTTGATCCCAGAATTTGGGATCACAGTCCTTTAATCTTAGCACTAGGGAGGTGGAGATAGGAGGATATTGCTGGGTGGAGAAAGGAATATAAGAAGGAGGAGACAGGAATTCAGAGCTTTTTGCTTCTGAGGATTTGTGGAGAGAGGATTGCCATTTTAGCTTGGTAGAAGTAAGATCTACTGGCATGGCTTCTTTATTTCTCTTATCTTCAGCTTGGAACTTGAAGCCCATTATTTTTTGTGTCACATGCCCCCCCCTTAAATATTAATTTAAAAATTTTAGAAAGTAAAACACTAAAATCTATCATGACTTAATTCAGCATTATATGAAACTGTTTATCAGAGACTTTTCTTCAAATTGATGAATGAAAAATAAAAATACATATGATCTTCTATAAGGAAAACCTAATGATGACTTGTTTTTCATTTTTATGATGAGTAACAATGTATATTTTTCTTCCACCTGTGGTCACAGGCGATTAATACTGTTTGTCAACGTTGATGTTTCTCTGTTTCATTGTTTGACCTTCCCATAACCCATTCCATTAAAGTGTATTGCATAAATAAATGTCATAGATATAACTGTGGATAGCGACAAAAATTTCAGCATTAGTTTAAATTCATCCCACAGCAGCTGATCAAGCTAGAGAAGAAAAACATCAATCACTTTACTTCTTTAAATAATGCTGTCAACAAACTTGACCTACCAATTTTACAGAACAACTGTGGAATACAGATTCTTTTCATTTTTACATGATAGACAATGTTCTGAGTCACAAAACCAAAAGGAATTTCTTAGCACAAAATGGTTTAGATTGTATTGAGTATGACCTCAGACTAGAAACCATTGAATTAGAATGATAACCATAAGATACTACTTATCATAAACCAAATTCCCTCCCTCTCTCTCTCCCCCTTCTATCTCTCTCTCCTCTCTCTGTCTCTCTCTCTCTGTCCCACACACACACACACACACACACACACACACACACACACACACACACACACACACCAGAAAGACAGAGAGGGTGGCAGGAATGTAGAGGAAGAAAATATCTAGAAATAAGTCATTTCTGAGTAACCCATTCATCGGTTAGAAAATGGCAAGGAAATTAGAAAACATTTTAAGTCTTGCTAATGAAAACAAAAGATTGGGGTGAGACATTTTTCTTTTGAGAAAACTGTACCCATTGCTTGGATGCGCACTATCTTTATCCTAAGCATCTCTCTTTCACTTAGTGCCCATCATTACATCTATTATTAAAATTCAATAATACTCGTCTATAACTGTGCTTTATAGACAAAACAATGTATCATAAATAATCAGGCATAGTTAACCAAGTGCTGCTGGAAAAGAACGAAATACCAGCTGTGATGTGTATGGCATGAGTTGGTCTACAGAAAACCTTTTGTCCATTTCATCTTCACCTTTAAAGTTGTGACTGCCTAGAAGTTTTCTGATGCTTTAACTGAATTTGTTTCTTATCTACTTAGAATTTTCTTTTATTTCCAAGGCTATTTGTTTTTAATAGCTGATTCACTGTTTCTAAATTTGAATTGTAAACAATCAATGCTTAAATATTTGTATTTAAACTCATTAGGAGTATTCATATTTGTCCTAAAAATATAGTTCGATTAAGATGAATTTTGAATTGATAAGTAAATAACAGGAACAATCTTTGAATTGATATTTTATACTCTCTATTAACTTACATACATGGATTTTTCACCTACATTCATGTCTGTGCACTACATGTGTGACTGATGCCTGATGTCCTCAAATATTCTGGGACTGAGTTCACAAATGTCTGTGAGCCACCATATGGGTACTAATAATTGAACCTTGTTCCTTTGGAAGAATGTGCACTACTTTAATCTCTGAGCTATCTCTCCAGACCACAGTTTTTTACTCCTAAAATATTTTTTGTCATCATAAAGTTTCTATTGGGGAGGGGTACAGAGGTCAAAGGACATGTCTATCATTATACAGAAAGAAAGCTACAAGAGTAGCAAGTGAATCAAAGTAAAAAGGGGAATCACCACAGCCAAACATTGACTATAAATAACATAATAAGATGCTAAGTATTTGTCATCTGATAGCTGCAATAAGATACATTTCCACTATCTCTTCAGGTAGCACCCCCTCTACTCTAGAGTTCCAAGCATCAGTCATGTGTGGATCTGAGTTCTGAATGTGTACATCACGTGGCACAAGCAAACACATTACTCACACAGACTTTTACCATTGTGCTCAAAAGCTACACTTTCCCTTGCCAAGATCATTTATGAAATTATATCCATTCATCATCACTGACTAACCCTAAGAATGAATTTAAGCTTATTCCTTCAGCTTATCCAAAACTTGCCAAGTTATAGTAAAAACAAATATAGAGCCCAAAACTCAATCCACAAAGAGAGGACAGATAGACAGACCAAAAGCAATTGACCAATGGCCTAACTTCTGATATGCAGGCCAGACACACCCACCCCCACCCCCCCACCCCCACACACACATTGAATACCACATATACACACATTCACAAATATTAAACACCACAATACACCACTTTACAATCTAAATCTGAATTAATGTGTCTCTTAAATTTGTTACAGTCACTGAGGAAACAATTTCAATGGCACATAAGACAATGATTTTACCCAAAAACAACATAATAAAGACCAAAAAAAACCCATAAAGAAATGAAGAATGTAATTCAGCAATTGAAAACAGAAGTAAAGAAAGCCATAGCCATTCTAAAGAAAGTCCAAAGTAGAATTCTCACAACTAGAGGATAACTGTATTCAGCAATGTTTCATAGCAATGAATCCTGAGAAACACAATAATGACCTGTCTAAGATTTATCCAATTAATTCCCAATAGGAATTAAATCCAACCAGCAGCCCAAGGAAGCACTGCTTAGAATGTGTTGGGCCCTTCGATAGAGTTCTAACTGGTCTACATAATAAAAACCTAGAGTAGAATAGAAGAAAATATTGAGAACTTAGAGAGAAGAAGGAGCAAGCCAAAGACACCTTTACTTCATTAGCTTCCCAGCAAAAAAAGAGCAATTTCATGTTTCTGACTGCTTCTATATACTCTCTGCCCAGCCATCTCACTTCCTGTCTATGTGCAGTCATCTCACTTCCTGTCTGTCTGTACAGACCTTCTGACCTCTATTATTAGCTAGTGGCAAGCTCCATTCTCTCATCTTCAGAGAGGCTTCATTTGTACAAGCAAGATATCACCAAACCCTCCCTTGTATATCTATCATCAATCAAGAAAATGTTCACAGGCCATTATGGTGAGGGCATTTCCTTAATGAACAGTCTATCTTCCCAAATGACTAGCATGTGCCCAGAAGCACATAGTTTTAAGCTTCTTTCTACATACTTACATTTCCATCCAAAAATTAATGAAGTTTTTAAAACTTCAAAAGAGAAATTTCTTTTATCAGCAGGTGGTAGTTAATACAGACTCACAACTTGTTAAATTGTAGCTAATAAGATACTGTGAAGTAATCAGTTCTAGATGAGGCATATATATCATAAGCCCTTCCCCAAGGCTAAGCTACCCTCACAAAAGACAGGGTGTAAAGAGAGTAAAGGTAGGTGAAAGACTGCTGTGAAAGGTTTCTTTCTTTTCCAGACATGAAAAGGGTCTGCATACAGCGATTTCCAGTGGCAGTGACTGCATGCACACTATCATAAAGTTAGAACCCTAAATGAGGAGATTTGGCAGTTGATGACTTTTGGAAAAATAGTGTCATTTTTCTCCAGTATATGACCCTCTGCATGGTCAATCTTGAAGGTGAAGATGTGCATCCTGGCAGGCTTTTGTGAAATGAGGGGACTTGAAAAGACTATATAAACTTGAGAGCCTATAGATAAATGAGATATGAAAGAAGTTGGAAATAAATAACAGGAGATTTTATCAGAAAATATTGTATATATATGTAAAATCCTCAATGAATGTAAGATATAATATAATATGAATCTGAAAATTACTATTCTAATGAAGAAACAATTTTTTAACAATAAATGATTAAGCAATTGAAAACTATCAGGTGAACAAACATGGCAACACACAAAGGTAGTAAAGAAAAATCTGAATTAATTTATAATAACTTTTCTTCACAAAAATTAATATATTAAAATACATATAATTACTATAATAATTTATATATTTTAAGCAGCTTCAATTGTAATTCTAAATAGTTACTTAAATGCATCCTAGTTTCTTTATAGTAATTAAAATTTTGTTTGTTTCTTGTTAACTTAGTTATACTTCTAATTAACAAAAACAACATGAGCTACACATGAAAGTTATTATAGGAAACTTGATAATTACCTTAATTCTCAAGTTGCAAATCCACTATAAATATATTAAGTAATTATAACATTATTCTGTCTCATTGTCTCTTCAGTTTTTGATTAGATTCCAAAAATCCCTTTATAACTTCATTATATTTTAAAGAAAAATTTTCTAAACTTTTGTTCTGCAATATTCTGTCTCAAGAATGATGTCACCAACTGAAGACAAATTTGTACTACAGAAGCTTAGAATCAGCTTCAAGTTGTTTATTTTACAATTATGCCACAAAATTGAGTTTCTCTGATTATTATGTTCAAGTGTCCATCTTATAAAAGTCTTTATTACTTTATCCAGGCATTTGGAAAAAAATTAATTTATCCATTAGTTAATTGTAACAGTCTTTCACGCAGTTTGAACTGGATTTAAGCTTGCTATTCAGATGAGTAATGTCTTTGAAATTCTAATTCTCCTGCCTCCACCTGTGTCCTGGGATTGCATGTGTGCATTTTCTCATTCAGACATCACATTAGATACAGTAACCAAAGATTAAAATGTACTAGAGGAACAAAATGCACACATATAACCTTTTCTAAATCTTCATCTGAATGACAAATATTCATTTTTACATTTCTCAAAAGTTGCTGAACCAAGATTTACCTCCCTTTCAAGGAAAAGCTGGTAGTGATTGCTGAGTAAATATTTAGTGAAAATAAGGAAATATATTCTTGTACTTTTATTGAAAAGAAAAATACTTCAGCTCTGGCAAAAATGGGTCTCTGCAAGCTGTTGTTAATGAAGATGAATCCAGTTTTAATATACAGCCAAATAGTGAATCTTGCATGAAATGATGTTTCAAGTTTCAGTAGTCATTTTCAATTATTTAATTATAAGGTAGTTTTTGGAAAACTAATACAATTTTGAGACTGAGGAGATAGCTCATCGGAGAAAGAACTTTCAGGATAAGATGAGTGGCAGTGTTTGGGTCTCTAGCACCCACATAAACTCTAGCAGGTATGATGGTCCATCTGTAATCCTAGTGTATGAAAGGTGGAGGTGAATCACCAGGACAAGCTCACTACCTAAACAAGAAAACCTGGTGAGCTCTATTTTCTCTTAAGACCCAGACTCAATGTATAAATAGAGGGTGGATAAAGAATATAGTCAACATCAACTGTAGGCCTTAACATTTAAAGACACACACATGTGTGCTTCCCACATTTCAACACACAGCATGAACACAATGTACATATACACATACCACAGCTGGAAAGAAAATACATGGCTGTGAAAGGAACACCATGATTTAATCCAACACATGAATATGGATAGTCCTTCAATGTTTTAGTGTCTTCTTCAATTTCTTTATTCAGTATCATAAAATTTTCATTGGGTTGTCCTTTGTTTCATTGAATGGGTAAATTTTCAAGTGCTATTTTTCTATTTATTTTGGAAGGGAATTGGATTTGTATGTCTAGTATGAATTGAATTATTTCTATTTTCACTGTGTTTGTCAGTGTAAGTTGAGAGGCTGTTGACTTTTGTGTGTTAATTTTATAACCTGTTATTTTCTTGTAAGTGTTTATCAGCTGGTAGAGATTCTTGGTGGTGTCTCTATGGCCTCTTAGGTATAAAGTCTTATCATTATAAAAAGAGACATTTTAATTTATTTCCCTCTCCTGTCATATTGCTTTAGCTAAAACTTCAAACACTATGTATTTATTAGAAATGGAATGTTGGAAATATTCTTGATCTTGGGTTAATATACAGATTTATTTCTAATTTTTCCTCCAGTTTTTAAACAGATATTTATAATTTGTTTTCTGTAATATCAGAATCTTGGATGATCATTCTAGTTTTGCATACCTAAGGGAAGCTTCTACTCAACACTTCTTAAAATAATTTATTAAAATAACTTTCATTCAGCATTGTTTGCCACCACCACAAAAGAAAATCATAACCTTACTGTTCAGTTCTTATCTGAAATTATTAATAGTCAGAAGGAAATTGAACACAATGTGGATTCTAGTTCATATTTTAGATGAAACTGCTTATTCATTTAATATTAATTTATCACTTTTCTATTTTCCTGATATGTTTCTAAATAATAATTTGGTGATTATTAACCCTATATGAAATGACACTTTGTACATTTCATTGGTACTTGAAAATGTTCATATATATTTCACATCTCTGAGATTTCCAAAAATACTATAAGAATTCTTTTTAATTTTAATGTTTAAACTATATAATTTCTACCAAATCAAGTCAATGATATGCAATATTTTTAACAAAATAAATACCAAAAATGCACCATTGATTTTGAGTTGCTGAAAAAATCTTATTGATGATTCATGAACATTAAGCATTGACCATTATAATTTTCTAGTACGTAGATTTAAATTTTTGGATTGAAAAACAAATTATCTTTATTGTAAAATACTTTTTCCCATTATAATAAAATGTAAAATCTGAAGACACAATTATGAATTAACCTATATATTAAATAGTTTAATAATATAAGTTTGTAGAGATATAATTGAAAACTTGAGAAACAAGAAGAGCTACAATAGAATAATTGGTGACACATAAAAATGAACAAAACAGTGCAATGGAAAGAAATGAAAGAACATATTTGTTTTCTTTGCTATTGTCAATAAGGATTAAAGCAGTGAAAAGATGTATGCAGAGATAAGAGCAAATGTCCTTTTAGGCTCAAAGTGAATACTAATGTAAATTTTCCAATATCATTATATTATAATTATATCTGTCTTGTTCTCTATTTACAAATATTTATTTCCTTTGGTTGGTTTTCTCTTAAGACAAGGTCTCAAATGTAGCCTACACTACCTTTGCATTCCTGTCCATCCTGTCTCACCTTTCAAGATAAGATATACTTGAACTAATGTCTTCCTCTTGCCCATAGCTAAATGAGATGAATAAGTGGGTTGGGGGCCACAATGTGAGACACAGATGATATAATAGAAAAAAGGCCCTTTCCTTGGAGTTTAATTTGTCAATGCTTATTGGGTAGCTACTATATATTTGAAAACAAGTTTTACAAATACAGCAGTACTTCTTGTTTTCATAATATAAACACAGTGACTGGCAACTAATACAATGGTGGATATTACAACATTTTTTGAAGTAAGTTTTTAAAATCTTAGAAAACAGTGAGTAGCTACAAGGGTGTGATTATTCAGGGCTGAAGAATAGGAAAGTCTTAGAAGTGACAAAGCTCAGAATTGAATCCTAAGAAATTAAACTCTTAATGTCTGATCAAAAGACAACTTGGGGTGAATAGACATGAAAAAACGCTGAGCATCTTAGAGACATTTAAATATGTCAAAACATTGAATAGATTCAAGTAAATAAAAAACTTACATTTACATGTGTTTTAAACAAATAAATTTTGATATGACAATCTTCTTTACAAATACCATTATTTTATTATATTTTTATGTTGCAAAATTTGGAAGGTATGAGCATTGCCCCATTAGAGAATTTGATACACTACATTAATTCTCATTCCTCCCCTTCTCCACCACCTCAGAGATACACCCACGCTACATACTTAATGTATGTATTATTTCCCTTCTTATATAAATTACCCTGTAGCAGATGTCCTGTGATTCTGCCTCTTTCAATATTTCTGACCATTCTTCTGTGAAGTATCCTCACTGCTATGTATAGGTGTTTTGTTATGACTACATTAATTGTCACCCCATAGTCAGATATTCTTTGCAATTTTGACATTAGTGGCTTCCTGTAATTATCTCTGTTATAAAAATAAGCTTCTTTTTATATATTTATTATATTTTCTTATTTTACATATTGATCACATTTCCCTCTTCCTCCCTTCCTCCCATGCTTTCCATCCCTCCCCCTCTCATGCCATCTGCCCATTCCCCAGGGAGGGTGATACCTTCCACGAGGGATCTTTCAAGTCATTTGGAGTAGGGTCTAGGCCCTCATTCCTGCCTGTAGACTAAAAGAGGATACCTCCATGGGTAATATGCTCCGAAAGAAATTCTGTACACCAGGGAAACATTGTGGTTCCACTGTTAGAGGTCCTGCAGACTGCCCAGGCCCTCTAACTGAGACCCACATACAGGGGGTGTGAGTCAGTACAATGCTGGTTTCCCAACTATCAGTCTGGTGGTCCATTAGCTCCCTCTTGTTCAGGTCAGATGTCTCTGCGGGTTTCTGTAGCCTGGTCTTGACCACATTTTCTTATCACTCCTCCCTCTCTGCATATGGATTCCAGGAGTTTGGCTCAGTGTTTACAGTGGGTGTCTGCTTCTGTTTCCATCAGCTACTAGATGAGGACTCTATGATGGCATATATGTAAGTTATCAGTCTCATTGTCATGGAAGGACATTTATTGTCTGTATATATTAGTGCTACTAATTTTTTTTAGTTAATTTGTATCCTGATATTTTGCTGAATGTGTTTAGCAGTTGTAGGAGTTCCCTGGTACGGTTTTTTGGTCACTTATGTAAACTATCATATCATCTGCAAATAGTGACAGTTTCTCTTCTTCCTTTCCAATTCCAATTTTTATCCCCTTGATCTTCTTATTGCTTTAGCTAGACTTAAGTACAATATTGAAGATATATATATAGAGAGGGCAGCCTTGTCTTGTTGCTGATTTTTGAGGAATCACTTTAAGCTTCTCTCCATTCAGTTTGATGTTGGCTGTTGGTTTACTCTATATTGCTTTTATTTTGTTTGTATGTTCCTTTCATCACTGATCTCTTCAAGAACTTTATCATGAAAGTGTGTTGGATTTTTTTTATCAAAGGCTTTTTTTCAGCATCTAGTGAGATGATTATACCATTTTTATTTTTCAGTTTGTTCATATGGTGAATCACATTGATAGATTTTCTTATGTTGAACTATCCCTGCATCCCTGCGATGAAGCTTACTTGGTCATGGTGGATGCTTCTTTGATGATATGGGAATGATATAATTATCTGTGGATATAAGCACAAATATTTAAATGCAGTTTAAAAAATATCCTAGCTTAGGAAATAAGCAATAATAGATTTTCCTCTGGTTCTAAGGACTCACCAGCTTAAGTATTTAGCTAAATTTACTAGGAGATGATGAATTCTCTCTTTAGCAAGTTTTAAGTAAAATTAGGTATCTGTTTGCTATCACTAGGATATAAGTGCCACAACTGCACTTTTCAGAATAGCCTTTTATACTTTTCATGGTTGTGATCCTTGACTTTGTAGCTGGATGGGATTGCTGAAGCTTCTCTCTGTTGCACCTTGTGTGACATCCTTTCAAACTGTGAGAGCTACTGCTCAACATGAAGTCTTTCTAGTCCAGTTCAGGATGATTTCTGGAAGGTCTGTGTTCTAAGTATTTGTAGTTCTCAGTAATACGATCTTTCATTTTATGGAAAACATCATGTGCAATAGCAATAGCTTATATTGCTTTGAATGCATTTAAGACACCTCTCCCCAACAACTTGAAGGGAATTTAGTCTGGCTTGTCACTGGTATTTTCTCAAATAGTCTAAATTTTTTGTTTTTCTGTGGAGCATTGTTTCTTTACTTAAGCTGTAGATGGTTAATTAGATAAGCAGTATATAGACAGATGATAGCTAGATAGGTAGAGAGAGATAGATGAGTTATTAATAAATTATAGATAGAAGAATTTGTATATATTATTCTCAATTTTAAGTAATTATAAATAATACATTTACCTATGGCTTTTTCAAACACCATATGTGCTATTCCTCCACATATGTTTTTTCCTATCTTCCTGAATCCCTGTCCCTTCCTCTCCAGATAAATTCCTCAACGTATTTTCCTATTATTCTCATTCATATCAAATATTCTACTATCTCCCATTATGCTGATCCAGTCCTCTACCTGTATGCTTTTCAAAAAATTAATAATAATAAAATCTTAAAAGTAACAATATGTCTCTTGAGAATTCACAGTATATTACCTCTGCTCCCATGTATCTGACAATCCAAACTCAATCATATCCACAAGGATTTTCATCATGTTTCATCAGTCATGTATATAAGCACAGAGAATGAGTGCCATTTGGTAAAAATTCTGAGTAATTTTCAAAACAATCATTAAACATACTTTTAATTTGCTGTAATTTATTGGAAACGAACTTGAACATAAAGAAAAATGACACTACAAGGAAATGCTTACAGTTCTTTGATATTTCAGATTCATTTGTCAAATATTTTCTTTTGTTTCATACTTTTGAGCAAATATCCAACTCTAAGCATTTTCTTAGACTTTATTAATAAAGTCTTGGAAGTGATTTAAAATATTTTCTTCAAATTTTGCTTAGCTATTCATATTTTCATTGGCCTCAGACTTTTATCTCAATCATCATCCTATTTTTGATTTTCAATATCTGTATTTCACATATATTTTGTCATATAAAAAAAACAATTCCTAATTTAAAAAATGTATCTACTCTAAGTGTTACAACTCTGGAGAGAAAGATAACCTTGTCATCAAAAGCCAGGCAATACCTGTGTTATACCTCTGAAGGGAATGATATCCTGATTGTCCTAAGTCAGTTTACACCTTTAAGTATTACTTCTCTGGAAGAGAAGGTATCCTGATCCTTGGAAGCAAGGCTATATGTGTATTATAGTTTTCAGTAGAAGGGTATACTGGCCATCCAAAGTCAGGTTACACCTACAGCTCAGAAGAGAACCGAACCCTGGCCATTGAAGGCCAGGAGATACCCACAGCTCTGTTCTGGTGGGGCATGGTTTTGCCTCTAAAATGTAGCAGTTCTGCTCCTGCTTCTTCAAAAATTGTTACTTTCTGCCCTTTTCCACTTCAGGAAAAGAAGGTCATAGGGCAAACCCCATTCAAGTGATTTATTGGGAGGGAGGAATCCAGGAGAGTGACTGCCTCTGCTAGAGTGGAAAAAGGCAGCTTCAAACTGACCAGGTACAGGGCTTATATAGGGTTTCTTGGGCGGGGTGTAGGGAGAGTTTTATTAAGTTGGAAATTTTCCATGATGGAAACTGGTCAGATTTTAATCCCTATGTTTAGATAAACTCACAGATTGGCTGGGTTTCATGGTCAGGGTCAGAGGGTGTTTCTTTGTCTCTGCTTTCAGGGCCAAAGAGTGTTTCTTTCACTGGCCCTTTTATTTAAAAAACATGTTTGGCTCTAGTCTCAGGGTGAGGTTATAATCCATTGGTTGGTCCTTTTACCATATGTCTACTACAAAGCATTAAAATTTGACTTCAATGTAAAAGTGTCATCTGAGAAGGTTTGAACCTACTGTCATATTCTAGTTTCATTTTTCCAGCTGTACTTTAAGAAGCAATGGGAAAAACTTCATCATTCCTTAAATTTAAAATGCCTAATGTTGAATTCATTTCATCCAAACTGCTTTAAGAATTTCTTTTTTGTTTTTCTTTTCTAAATTCTATGCATAGAAATAGTATTACAATTACAATTCTTCTAAAATTTATCTAACACAATTATTGAATTATCCACTATTCTATAATTTATGTGATATATATTCAATCATTTCTTCACCTGGCCTAATCTATTCAGAGAGAAAAAAAAGAAAAGAATCTTCTATGTTTCACCGTTTGGATAGGGATTACTTAAGTTCTTTTTTTCCATATTATTTATGTTGCATATTTACCAGTGATGTCTCTTTCAAAACATAAGCAACACTTTTTAATTTGAAATAATGTGGTTTTTAAGAGAAAGTAATTTACAATGCTAACATTAGAATACAACTTAATACCATTTTTTTAAATATCAGAGGTGTTTTGTCCTGTTCTCTTTCAGAGGAGAAATAGGGCCCTATTCATAAAAGAAGGTATATTGTAAACTTACTAAGATAGGGATTATTGTGCTTTCAGGCATTTTTGTCTCATTCAAAGTATACTTAAAGTATGAAATAATATATATTTTGCAGATGAAAATGTATCTGATAAATTAGATGTAGACATTTAGTACCGCAAAATTGAAATATGAGAAATAGATTTAAGAACCATGCTTCCATAGCTTTTCCTCACTTTCTAGTTCACTTTTTTTTTTTTTTGTTGTTGTTGTTTGCTTTTGTTTTTTGAGGTAGGATTGATCTGTGTAGCTTAGAGCCTCTAACTCACAGAGATCTGCCTGCCTCTGTTTCCCAATCTCAAATTAATCAAGATTTTCTTTGTGATACTTTTAATTCCTTATTTTATTTTCATTTTTAAATTGAAATTTGAAACAAGTTTGTTTTACATGTCAATCCCAGTTGCCTCACCCTCCCATCCTCCCATATCACCCCCACCAAGCCTTCCCATCCCCTTTCTGCTCCCCAGGGAGGATGAAGCCTTCCATTGGGAGTCTTCAAAGTCTGTCATGTCATTTGGGGCAGGGGCTAGGCCCTCCCCCATGTGTCTCTGATGAGAAAGTATCACTCTTTGTGGTATGGCTTTCCAAAGTTCATCCGTATATTAGGGATAAATACTGATCTGTTACTAGAAGCCCCATAGACTGCCCATTCCTCCTAACTAACACCCACATATCCCATTCTTTGTGATACTTTTATACTTAAATATTGGAGTGATCTCTGCTTTCTTAGGAGACTTAAGGCAAAAGTACAAATAAATGGCTGTATTTTCAAAATCAGATATGATACTGTTTTCCTTGGCACTAGACCTATTAGTGTGGACCAAGGGTTAAGATTCATCCTTATTCTAACCTTCAAACAATTTCAACCATTTCTTCTAACACAATCCCATTTATTTTTTACTATACATGGATTGACAAAACTTCTGTTAACAGAGACTCCACAGCCATAATACTTGGTTTAGATTAGAAACTAAAAAAATAGCTACAGTTGGCTAGGATGCAGAGTGAGCAACAGCAGACAAGGAATAGAAAACCCACCCAGCAAAAATAGGACCAGATAATTGCACCAGAAACACTTCAGTGGTGTACTTACAGGTACCTATAACCTAGAAAAAAATCAAGAACATTAGTACTAATGACAACATGAATCCTCCAGATTCCAACCACTCTACTGGTATTGAGAGAAGCAATTAAAGTGAATACAGGCAGGAACTTCAAAATAGCAATTATGAATGCATTCAAGAACCTTAAAGAAGATATATACATATGTCTTATTAAAGACTGGATGATAGCAAAACAGTTGAGTGAAATAAGAAAATGAATCTTGGCATGGAAATAGAAGTTAGCAAAGCAATTGACTCACTAAAGAAAAACTAAGTGAATCTAGAAAACAAAAACTGATAAAGTAAAACAAACAAACAAAAAAAAATCAAGAGTATGTTTTGCCAACAATTAGAAGATATGGAAGAGTTATATTCAGATTTTGTAGGCTAGATAGGGAAAATTGACAGCTCAGTCAAAGAAAATGCTTTTTTGTTTGTTTATTTGCTTTTTGTTTTATAAAGCTTTAAGACAAAGAGTAAAGGAACATGAAGTGGGTGTTGTTAGGGAGGTAGAGAATGTCTTAGAGAAGATAAGGGAGAAGAATGTGATCAAAATATACTGAATATAAAATAGTGTTTTTAAAAGAATATGTATAAGTCAAATCATATTGAATAACTTTGTCATATTTAGTGAGTAATCAAACATAAAAATATATTTACATATTTCATGCTCTCACATTTAAGAAGATACAATGATTATGCAGATATGTATTTTACTTTTGTTATTGTGTTTCCTTAGACATGAGCACAGACATGTCCACAAATAAATTTATAACTGAATCATAGAGAATACTATATGTATTTCTCAGCTTTCATTCATAAATATTACAAGAATTCTATCTGTGCTCAGAGTTGACTTTATAACCAAAGTAGGTATGTACAAAGGTTGTCTTCTTATTGCAAATTGAATTACAGTTTGGATTTGTTTTGTTTTGTTTTTACTTTTTCATTATTTTAAGATAGGGTAAAAGCTAAATTCCATTTCAGTTGTGTTTTATCACTTGCTGTCTTTTGTATTTGTAATTATTAACATATTATATTTAGAAATAGTGTATAAATTAGCTATATAATGAATATAGATAGATGAATTATGTTATAGTTTATATATGTAATGAATACAGGTAGATAAATAATATAGTGAACACAAAAGACTGATTGTGTGTGTGTGTGTTTGTGTTTTGTATTCACATATGCTATACAACATGTGCCTATAATGTGTACAGAGGCCAGAAGAGGAATCGGTTACAGGCAATTATTATCTACAACAATGGGCTGAAAGTTGAACACAGGTACTCTGGAAGAGAAGATATCTCTCTAGCTGGCAAATGTTTATTATGTGTACTAATGATCTAATAATAACCACTTATCATATTTTTGCTAGCCTAGCAGAATTGGAAGTTCCTTTGACGATAAATAAGGGATTGTGATGAATTCTGGTCAAAGGACTATGAAAGTAAAAACATCCACTTCTATACTTCAGGTAATGAAAATGACCTTTAAAATCATCCAACTTTCCTCCTCTAACATTAGAAATGAAAGAACCCATGGCTTTTAGTAGGTGCAGTGTAGGAAAGTTGTTAAGTATTGTGTAAGAAAACTTGTAAGAATGAACTTCACAAAGAAGGCCTCTTCTTAAGCAAAAGAATTACTTTTGTTATATTGAACCAATAAATTAGGAAGTTTTTAGATAATTCATTATTACAAGTGAATGCAAAGAATGTTATGGATTTGTAATGGTTCCAGTTCTCAGAAAAATTGAAATATTGATTGCTTCATTTAAGAAAGTATAAGCTTTCAGGAGACGGCATGGTTGGATTCTTGTGAGGACCTTTATGTTTCACACTTCACAATTTTTGCTACATTATCACAGGGCATGTAGAGGACATTCTTAGAGTCTTCCTATAAGAGAACTCTACCTTCTTGGACTATTCATCTTCCCTGATGCTAAGTCTATCAATACCACCTCTGCATACATTCTTCACTGTTATAACAGAACATGTGACACAGACAATGTATTTTTATAATTTCATATCTTGCAGCTCCAGTGTCTACGAAGGCTAATAATAAGGTGCTGACACCTAGTGAGTAGCTTCTTGTGTCTTCGCACAACAGGAGAATGATCAATATATCAGCACTCTTCCCTCTCTCAGACAGGCATCCCATTTAGGGCCTTATTATCAGGATATAATGTAAACCAAAGCATTCACAAAAATCTCCACTTCCAAATATAAGCCAGATATTAATCTGGGAATTACCTTTCTGGCACGTAAAGTTTGACGGGAGTATATTCAGGCTATATGGCCATAAAAGTAAAGGCTAAATAACAAGAAATAACCATCAGGGAATTCAAACATTTGGCCATGACTTTCATTAATAGATTTCCTTTTTGTTTATTTGTTTGTTTGTTTTATTTTTTTTGAAACAGGGTTTCTCCGTGGCTTTGGGGGCTGCCCTGGAACTTGCTTTTGTAGACAAGGCTAGTCTTAAACTCAGAAAGATCCACCTGCATCTGTCCCCCAAGTGCTGGGTTTAAAGGCATGCAACACCAACCCCCTTACTCATTAATAGATTTCTAAAGAATGTTATAAAGTAGAAAAGCATCTAGTTTTATAATTACCTTCAAAGCCTGGGAAAGGCTCACTGCACTTCACACAAACAGCAGACTAGGCATATTTTACAAGAATATTTAGTAATATTTACTAGCCTAATATTCTGGTAACTTTCTTCTGTATTTCTTTTTGATAGCACTCTGAGTGTGTCTGTTCATATGTTCCAAGACAGACAGGAATCAATTAGTGTGCCAATGTGACATTCAAAGCTTATTTCAAAAGTGTTCTAAAGCATTCACTTTTGCTTTAAAATTGACTTTTCTTACAAGATATGAAGTGTTTAGGCCCAAAGACTGAATATCTGAATAGCAAAGAGAAAAAATGGAATCTTGTAATTTGTACCATCTGAGAAGCATTCAGCTTATAAATATGCAAACAAGTTTCAACAAGAACTACATTCTTGGAGCTTCCCCAGATGTGCTTTCAAAGGGTTGTTTGGGGGCTGCCTTTTATGTATTTTCATTTTTATTTTCAGCCTCCTGAAATATCATGGAAATGCAAGTGTTTACCTCACAATGCTTTCTTCCAAATATGAAATATGCATGCAAGACATTCTTGGAGAAACACTATATTTGCTGAGCTGATTTACCATCTTTGGGGGTTTAGTCTTAGTGGCTTCATTAGGCCTTCTAGAATACAGATTTGTATAAACAACAATACACAATTTTAAAAACTCATTCATTCTCATGAGAATGTCTTACAGGAAAAATGCCCTATCTATACAACATTCAAACAATATACCAAAATGTTGTATGAACATAATTCTTTAGATATAATATTCCTTATTTTAATATTTTAAACTGTTTTACATAATGCTACATGTTCAAAATGTATATTTTATTGACTTACTGATGCATATTCTAATCTTGATATTCAATTTTTACTTAGTTTTATCTTGAAATATACAGCATATGATGACTCTGTGTTTACATAGTTAAGATTGACCAATAACTTATGGTCTTTATGACATTACATCCCAAGTCCTAGGATGATTGGTGTGTATCTACTCCATATTGATATATAAGATTAATCATAAATAATGTAAAAAATGGATATGGCTCTGTTTCAGTAAATATTTGATATTTTTATAGACACATATAAATGATACAGATATGTTCTTACATGAATCCTACATATATATGCAGTATTTTATTCTTAGAATATTGAATGGTAACTCTTATTGTGTGTGTATGTTTTGATTTTGTTTTCTTTTTCATTTTTTTATTTAAATTTGAAACAAGGTTATTTTACACAACAATCCCAGTTTCCTCGCCCCCACCTCCACTATCACCCCCACCAAACCCAAGCTCATTCCCTTTCTGCTCGCCAGGGAGAGTGATGCCTTCTATGAAGTCTTCAAAGTCTGTCATATCATTTATGGCAGGGCTTAGGTCCTGCCCCATGTGTCTATGAAGTGAAAGTAATCCTCTATGTGGTAAGGGCTCCAAAAGTCCATTCCTATACTAAGGATAAACACTGATCCATTACTAGAGGACCCATTGACTGCCTAGTCCTCCTACATAACACCCTCATTCAGGATGTCTGGGTTAGGCCTATGGAGTTTCCCAGAAATCAGGCTGGGTTGCATGAGCCTCCAGCTCTTGTTCAGATCAGCTGATTCTGTGTGTTTCTCCAGCCTGGTCTTGGCCCCTTTGTTCATCACTTCTTCCTCTCTAAACTGGCCAGGAGTTTGGCATGTGTGGAGTGTGGGTGTCTGCTTCTGCTTCTATCAGCTACTAAAAGAAGGCTCTAGGATTGCATATAAGGTAGTGATAAATCTCATTATCAGGAAAGGGCATTAAAGGTAGCCTCTCACTATTGCTTAGATTGTTAGTGGGGTTCATCCTTGTAGCTCTCTGGGAAATTCTCTAGTGCCAGAATTCTCCTTAAATCTATAATGGTTCCCTCTATTATGGTATCTCTTTTCTTGTTCTCCACTATTCTTTCCCTGTTTCGTTCATTCCGTTCCCTCATACCACCTCTCCTCTCCTCTTATCCCCTTCTCATTCTCCTAACTCCCTCTCCCTTCTCTCCATGCTCTAAATTTGCTCACTAGATATTGTCCCTTTCCCCTTCTCCAGGGGATCATGTATGTCTCTCTAAGGGTCCTCCTTGTTTCCTTGCTTTTCTGGCGGTGTGGATTGTAGGCTGGTAATCTTTTGTTCTAAGTATAAAACCTATATTTGAGTGAGTACATACAGTGTTAGTCTTTATGTGGCTGGATTACCTAACTCAGGAAGGTTTCTTCAAGTTCCATTCCCAGCAAATTTCAGGCTTCCATCTTGTTTCTCTGCTGAGTAGTATCCACTGTGTAAATGTACCACATTTTCTCCATTCATTCTTCAGTTGAGGGGCATCTAGTTGCTTCCAGTTTCTGGGAATTACAAATAGTGCTGCCATGAGCATAGGTGTAGAGTTATCCTTGTATGGTTGTGCATACTTTGCATATATACCTAAGAGTAGAAATACTGGATCTTAAGGTAAACTAATTCCCATTTTTTCTGGGGAACAGTCAGCCATACTGATTTTCAAAATGGCTGTACAAGTGTGCATTCCTACCAACAGTGGAGGAATGAGCCCCTTTCTCCATATCCTCTCCAGCATAAGCTGTCTTTGGTGTTTTTTATTTTATCCATTCTGACAAGAGTGAGATGGTATCTCAGAGTTGTTTTGATTTGCATTTTCCTGATAGCTAAGTGTTTCTTAAGTGTCATTGAGCCATTATAAATCCCTTCAATTGAGAATTCTCTATTTAGTTCTGTACCCCACTTTTTAATTGGATTATTCATTGTTTTGGTAAGTAGCTTTTTGAGTTTTTTGTAAATTTTGGAAATCAGCCATCTGTCAAATGTGGGGTTGGTGAATTTATTTTCCCATACTGTGGGCTGCTGTTTTGTCTTGTTGACTGTGTCCTTTGTCTTACAGAAGCTTTTCAGATTCAGGAAGTCCTATTTATAATTATCCATCTCAGTGTCTATGCTACTGGTGTTATGTTCAGGAAGCAGTCTCCTATACCAAAATGTTCAAGGGTATCTCCCACTTTCTCTTCTAAGAGTACCAGTGTGGCTAGATTTATGTTAAGGTCTTTGATCCATGACCAATGGAATCAAATTGAAATCCCTGATATTGACCCATATACCTACGAACACCTGATTTTTGACAAAATAGATAAAATTATACAATGAATTGAATAATTGTGCTGGTACAACTGGATGATGGTGTGTAGAAGACTGCAGATAGATCCATACCTATTGCCATGCACAAGCCTTGAGTGGTTCTCTTAATATAAAATCATTGCATACCACACATCTCATAATGGCAAATATAGACTTGTCATACAAGTGTGTTACATACTAATAACAATATTAATAAACATATTTTTCAAAGGAAATAAACTATGAGCTCAGTACATTGTGCTGATGTATTTATACACACATATATACATATATTTATAACAATAATGACTACGAAAGAAAAGATTCTCAGTACGAGAGTGACAGGTGCATAGAAGAAATTGGAGTGAGGGGCTTGGAAATGTTCAGAGGAAAGGGAGGGGAAAAGTTACATAATTACATGTTAATTAAATATATATAAATATAATACTGGGTATAAGACAACAAAAACTATTTGTACATCTGAGAAATTAAATACTGCAGCTCACACAGGTGCATACACGTTAATATGGTTTTATCATGTGTTCTAATTTTTTTTCTTCAAAGTACAGGCCCACTACTACATTCTGTGCCTCAGGAAATTGATCAGAAGCAAAATAAAGAGATAAGTATTTCCCTCACTTGAACAAATATCTTTTTCTCACAACACGAGTATGCTCACCTGGGTAAAAGCCTGACTGGCCAACTAGTATTTTACTTGGCAAACTTTGCTTTCAAATTGACACATTTATAAAGTTTTTAATCTTTAGGATTCCATATAATGTTCACAATGACAATTTTGCCCACAAGACCCCGCACAAACTAAGCTGCCTGAATTCAGCTTATGAATTGAAATAGAAGAAATAAAGAAAGCACAAACCAAGGGAATTTTGGAAATGGAAAATCAGAGTAAAGGAACAGGAACTACTGATACAAGCATAATCAACAGAAAAGAAAGCAAGAGATAAAACAGAGGATCTTGGGCTTTGAAGATACAATAGAGGAAAAAGATTCATTGGCAAAAGGAAATACTTCTAATGCCAGATTTCTATTTAAACCTATAATGACTCCCTGATTCCCCATGTAGGGATACTCCCTTAGCCTAGAGACTTGGCAGATTTTGATGATCCTTTCTAGAAGGCCTCCCCCTCCCTGGGGAGTGGACAGGGGATGGGATGGGGGATCAGTGGGGAATATAGGAAAATGGAAGGGAGAGGGAACTGGGATTGATTTGTAAAGTAAGTAAAAGATATTTTTTTTTAAATGCAAAAACATAAATGAAAATATTAAATCCATTATTCTTAACAAAAACATCCAGTTAACATTGGACACTATGGAAAGACCAAGCAAACAATAATACAGACAGAAGAATATCAGCTCAAAGGTAGAAAAAAATATATTCAATAAAATCATAGAAGAAAACTTTCCCAAACTAAAGGACATGCCCATGAAGCCAACAAAAGACCAAATAGTCTGGACCAAAAATAAAAATTCCCTCATCACATAATAAAGAAAACACTAAACAAACAGAATAATGAAAGAATATTAAATGCTACAAAGGAAAAAAGCCAAGTAATATATAAATGCAGACCCCCTCAGAATAATGTTGGGTTTCTCAAAGGAGACTCTGAAAAACAGAAGATCTAGGAAAGAAGTTATGCAGACTCTAAGAGACCATGGATGCCAGCCCAGACTACTATACCCCGCAAAACTTTCCATCACCATAGACAAAGAAAACAAGATTTTCAGTGATAAAACCAGATAACACCTATCCACAAATCCAGCTCTATGGAAAGTACTAGATGGAAAACTTCAACTTAAGGAAGTTAGCTGCACCTACAAAAGCACAAGCAATAAATAATCCCACACCAACAAATCCCACAGAAGGGTAACATATATACACTAGCACCACCAACAACAAAATAAAAAAAAAGGATAATAAAAGAAGACACAAAAATTAATAATCACTGGTCATTAATATCACTTAATATTAATGGACTAAATTTGCTTATAAAAAACACAGTTTAACAGAAGAGATATGAAAACAAGACCTGTCCATGTACTGCATACAGGAAGCACACCTCACTTCAAAGTAAGACATTAAGTCAGAGTAAAAGGGTGGGAATAGATTTTATAAAACAAGCTGGTGTAGCTATCATAATATCTAGCAAAATAAACTTCAAACTAAAATTAATCAATAGCCATGGAGAAGTGCATTTCATACTCATCACAAAAAAATACATCAATATGAAGACTCAATTCTGAATATTTATGCCCCAAATACAAGGGCACCTACATTTTTAAAAGAAACATCACTAAAGCTTAAATCACACATCAAATCATACACACTAGTAATGGGAGACTTTAATACCCCACTCTCACTAATGGACTGGTCTTCAATAAATAAAAATATCAGAGAAATAAGGGAACTAATAGATGTTATAACTCTAGTGAGATTAGCGGACATCTATAGAAAATTTCCCCCAAACACAAAAGAATTTATATACCCTCTCCTCAGCACCTCATGTAACCTCTCTAAAAAATTGATGACATACTTGGTAACAAAGAAAGACTGAAAAGATAAAAAAAAAAAGGAATAAATACCTGTAACTTAATGGATCACTCTGCCTTAAAGTTAGAATACAACAGCTACACCCTTTATAATATAGAGAGACTACAAACTCATGGGAACTGAATAATGCTCAACTCAATCACCACTGGCTCAAAAAAGAAAGAAAGAAAAATTTAAAACTTCCTAGAATTCAATGAAAATGAATTCACAACATAACCAAACTTATGGGACAGGATGAAAGCAATGCTAATAGGGAAATTAATAGCACTAAGTATCTCTCTAGTAGGGTATAAAGTTCTACTTGGTATATGCTCAAGATTAGTATACATTGATCTTTAAGTATATATATTGCCAGTTTCCTAGGAACTACTATACTAATTCAATAGTTTTGTAAGAAGTTTGAACATACTTAAGTGTCACGTTACCCCACATACCAGCCAGTAAGAAGAGTCATATGTTTTATTGATTTTGCCATTCAAATTGGTGAAAAATTAAAGTAGTTTTTATTTTTATTTTTGTAATAGCTAAGGATGTTGTAAAAATCCTTTTCTTGTATAATACATTGGTAATTTTGTAAATGGAATTCACAAATACCAAACATTCCCTGTCACTTATATATCCTCAGTAGCCAGTCATTAAATATGAGCTGCCTAGAGACCTAGGTGATCTTCTCCTAGACAATTGCATTCAGCCTAGAGAAAGTCCTGAGGACTTATGTATCTAATGAAAGTCACATTTTATAAAGTCTACTATAGAGATAACTCATTATTTCTTTAATTCAATTACTTCTTAATTGACATTGTAAAAGTAACATTTAACTTTAAGCATATACAAAGTATATATGTTTAAACCTCAGAACAATTAATACTTACAGACTCAGAATTGTGGGGTGCTAACTGTGCCTTTCCAAAAATTAGAAACTAAATATAGTTTTTCTAATTGTTGTGATTGAAATCAATAATAATATCACATTTTTTAGGGACAATTTTCTCAGATTTAACACCTAATATGTTCAAATCTACTATGGGAATAATAACCCAGAAATGACATCCTGATATTCATACATTTAGCAGGACTATGAGATATTCTTGGGTACTTATTCTACTTAGAAATTAGGCTATCATATAATGTGACCTCCATCTTGAAGTGTTTTGAAGTGTTTTGAAAGCCAGTGAGAAAAAGGTATTAACTGTCCCTAAATTGAAAAATTCCTTCCTTTCCATGTGACATTATAACTAAGTCTAATCTATTTCACTGGGTTGCTTGCTGTAGATACACACACACACACACACACACACACACACACACACACACACACACACACACTTCAGAAATCCTGAAATTCTCAGAGTTACAAGTCATGTAGAGGTAATCTTTTTGAACAATTGTGGAATATAATACAGTAAGAAATTTAGCTGATGGAAGCAGAAGCAGACACTCACAGCTAAGCACTGAGCAGAACTCCTGGGATCCAGTTGAGGAGAGGGATGAGTGATGAGCAAAGTGATCAAGACCAGGCTGAGGAAACCCACAGAAACAGATGGCTTGAATAATGGTGAACCCATTGACAACAGACTTATAGCTGAAAAACCAGCATAGAACAAACACAGACTCCCTGAATGTGGGTATCAGTTAGGAGGCCTGGACAATCTATGGGGCACCTAGTGGATCACGATTTATCCCTAGTGTACTAATGGACTTTGCGAGCCATATAGGTGTACTGTCTAAGAGTAGATACAGGAGGGAAGGCTTAGGCCCTGCACCAAATGATATGACAAGACTTTGAAGATCAACCTTGGAAGTCCTCATCCTCCCTGGGGAACAGAAAGAGGATGGGATAGGGGGTCATATGGGGGCAGGGGAGGAGGGGAGGGAGAGGAAACTGAGGTTGACATGTAAAACAAGGAAATTATATTAAAACTATTAAAAAAGAATTCATATAAATAAAGAGAAAGATATATATACATAAGGGTTTACTGCATGATTCACTACTGCTTCCATAATGAGATTTTTTAACCTTTGTTTTCCTTTTCTCTTTTTTACCTTTGTTTTCTTTTTATTGAGAGTGGCTACAAAGGGAGACAGCAGATATGCAAGGACAGGAAATGAATGGGATCAGAAGACATGATGTGAAAGACACAAAGAATATTGAAAAGTGTAAAAATTAAAAATAAAGTATATTCTTAACAAAAAATGTACAATCTTCTGTCTTTTTCGGAATATATCACCAAGCTTTATATAATTCTCATGAGGTATATATTATAATGTTAATATAATAGGTTTGATTTTCAATAGATTTTTTTTTTTTTTTGGTTTATGGGGTATTACACAACATATTCGTTAATCTTCTACTGTATCATTTAACTTTTTATACTTATGCAAACAATATCAAAAATGTTTCATATGTTGTTGTATTTTATGAAATGTGGTGCATGAGAGGAAGACACCATGTGGCAGGGTTCAAGCACTGTTTTTCTTGTTCTTTTAATTAGGGAAAGGGATCATAAAAAGGAGAACTTGAAGGGGAGAGACAGGCCACCAGAGACAGGCGCATCAGGAGAGTGGAGAAAGGAAAGCATTGGGAGAAAGGTAGAGAGAAGGGAACATACAGAGAGAAAGAAAGAAAGAGAAACATGGGAGGTGTGCAGTGCCCTTTTAAAAGGGAAGGTAGTGAATATGAACAGGTAGTGCTCTTAGTGGCTGCTGCTGAGGGTGTATCCTGTTAGAAGCCCAAGGACAGGCAAGTGCAGATGCCTCAATACTAACACCATCATATTTAATGATGGGCTTTTTATAATATGTATGTGAGCGCAAATTATCTTAGACTATACCTGAAATATATTATTGAAAATAACTGAATCTATTAGCATGTGTATTTTGAGTGTAAGCACTGGTGTATGTGTGTGTGTAATTGTGTGTGTTATCACAGTGTGCATATGACAGCAAATGGCATCCATGTGGTTTTTTTTTTTTTGTTTGTTTTTGTTTTTTTTTTTTTTTTTTTTTTTTTTTTTTTTTTTTTTTTTTTTTTTTTTTAATGGGACAAGGTTTCTTTTGTTGGTTTTGTTGTTGTCCCCCGCTGGCCTGTGGTTCCCTGGCAATCTTCCTGTCTCAGCCTAGCACCTTTCTGTGAGAGCAATGCAAACAGACATAACTGCTACCTTGACAGATTTATATGGCTTCTGGAGATTCTAACTCAGGTATTCTCACTTGTTCACCAAGTACATGGACTGTTGTATCATCTTTAAAATCTCCTTTTTTTTGTATGCAGTCATGAAAATTTTAATGTTTGGCCAAGGAAGTTAATATTTTTGTGTCTAGGATGGAGAGGCAGGAAAATTGAGAAGTTTATAATTTGGCTACATAGTGAATTAGAGGCCAAACTAAGTAAGAGTCAAAATTATCATCAAAAATTAAGGTTCCCTACTTAAATTTTCAAAAATAAACTATAAGCAATGTGGAACATGAAGCTAGTATTAAACATTTAATAATTAATTGAATTATGTTTGCTCAGCCACATGGCCAGAAAGGTTTAATTATGTATAAAGTTGGTTATTTTGTTGTTTGATTTTTTTTCCTTTGCTAAATGTTAAGGTAATCATTTCTATTTTTGGAGACTTATCATTACTATAGAATGTCACCCTGAAAAAAAATGGTATTCTGAGTTACAACTAATTTAATATGAAGCCTTCATTTTTAACCATGGCTCAATATTTATACCTCCTTATTATAAAACCAAACTATAAAACTGTATAATAGCAAAGTTTAATAACTTTTTCCAATAAGATAGATTTTCAAAGTATTATGAATCTAGTAAAGAGTTATACTCTATGACTCATTTCAGAAAAGAGCTTCATGCCAACAATTGTTCCAATTAAACAAAAAAGAATCAGAATTGAAATTTCATCTAATAAGTGCCACATTTTAGCACCTATCATACAAATATAACCATTAAGATGAGATTCAATGTATTCACAAAAGCTTATTTTGAAAGTTCCACAAATGACATTGTAAGTGAGTTAGAATACTGAAGCATTTTTGTGTCCAGAATCCTGTCTTTATGAATGATGTTAATGCTAATGTGGGATTCAACTATGTCTAGGGACAATAAACAGGGAAGAAATATTCAATAAATATGAAAGGTTTTTTATTAACTATGGAAAATAAATAGCATCTGCATAAGGATATTAAAGCATCTTCAAAAGTAAAATTGGCCACAAAGGTAGGGGTGGTAGAAGCTCTAGGGAAAGAAAGAGTGATTCATAATTTCTATTGGGGGAGGAGAATGAGAACAATATATCAGGGAAACTTAACAGTGGGATGATTAGGGAGGACAACAGAGAGAAAGAGAGAAGTAAGAAAGTGGTATAAATCACACTAATAATGTTTAAGAAAGCCATAGAGAATTATAAAATTGTGTGTGTGTGTGTGTGTGTGTGTGAGTAATATATAATATTCAGGAAAAAAAGACTATCGGAGAGGTGGCATGTGAGGGGTTCAAGATATAGCAGCTGGGGGGCGGTCCGGAAAGAGGAAATAGAAGATGTGACATTATGTGTCCTTTCAATTAAAAATAATTTTTTAAAAAGAAGATGAATCTGGGAGAAGTTCGAGATAGAGTGGGAAGTGAATATGATCAAAATATATGAGATTCTAAAAGAATGAATAGAATATTATTAGAAATTATTTTCATAGTAATTTGTTAGCAATGGCTGTATTTTCTAATAAAGCAGATTAAAATATGTAACTGTGTGATTTATAATCTGAAATACTTTGTTTGCTTACATTTTTCATGAACATTCATCGACTACTTGCAAAGATATATTGAAGTAGTTACTGGCTGCTTCTTAGCACGATCTTCAGAATTCTTCTTAATGTAGTCACATAAATACTATTTCAAAAGTTAATGCTTATGTTTTCACTAAATATAAAAGATTGATTATAATATATTTTGTTGTAATAATAAATTAATAATTAATTTCTCACTTTTGTTTATTCCCTAAAACCCTCCCCCAGATATTCCTCCCCACTCTCAAATTTGTAACCTTTTTTCACAAATTATTAGCATTTATGTTTGTGTATATGCATGCATATACCTACTATAACCTACTCATTCCATACAGTATTACTTTTATATATGTTTTCAAAGCTGGCTGTTTGGAACTGAACAATCATTTGATGTGTTCTTCCCTGAGGAAAACTCTCTCCATTCCCAGATTTCCTCATTTGCCTATAATACTTTGTGTATGTTTGAGGCCTCATAGTGTTGTCTGTGTCCAGTTTGGCATTGGTGTCATACTTGTTTAGTTCTTGTTGGGTAGTCTAATTGTTGAGACTTTAATTGGTGTGCCTTTTGAGATTAGTTGGAATATAATCTCACAGCAAATTCCCTAATCCTTCTCCAGTTCTTACAGTCTTTCTGCCCCCTATTTCTCAATGTTCCCTAAGCCTTAGGTAGCAGAATAATTTGTAGATATTTGTTTTGCTATTGGGCTCCAGAAATACCCAGTCTAATTGTTTTTTACTATACTGTTATTTATTTTGTGCACATAAAGAGAATTTTGAAGCCAAAATCTTGGCTGCTCCAAAGTCTACTACTTATAGTTGATATCTTCTGGGGATGTTATTGTTTTCCACATACCATGCTCCATAGTAATGTCCATTCCATTGCCCCTCCCCACAAAATACAAAAGCAAAAAACATCTACCACAAAAAAGGAAACATGAAAATGTGACCTGTTTTGATGAAGGGTGTCAGAGGCAAGGGAATCAGAGCATTAGGAGCTGGTGACTATAAGAAGAATGTAATATGTATTTGTGTGTGTGTGTGTGTGTGTGTGTGTGTGTGTGTGTGTGTGTGTGTTTCTGTGTTTGTATGAGAGCGTGCATGTGTGCACTTGCACTCAAGTCATAGGTCAATATTGGTTGGCTTCTATGATTTTTGTCTTAACCTTATTTTTTAAGACAAGGTATCTCGCTAGTTTAGAGTTTGAAGAATTTGGCTAGTCTACACTCATGAAGATTATGACTCTTTCCACACTTTCACCATTATTGGGTTTATGGGTATGTGCTGCCAGGCCCTATTTTTTTTTTTATGGGAATGTGAGATCAAGCTCAGTCTATCTCATTTGCTTAGCAACAATTTTACTATCACATCCTTTCCACAGATATCTTCTAGTGCACCCCATAGTATATGAATAAGAACTTAGTTCTCTTAATGGTTTAAATCATAGAAATGAAAAGGTCAATTAAACATTGACTTGTGACAAAATGAATCTATATTTGAAGGACGTTTACATTTTATAATGTAATGAATAGTAAAAGAAAACACAAACCACAATGCCTGACAAACAGCTGTTCTGATAGCACTGAATACTAAAAGCAGTAATACTCATAATAGCTGTGTTATGGAGCCAACCTAGAAACCACAGGAGAAGAGGACAGGATAAGAAAAATATTGAATGTAATGTTCAATGGATATTTTTCAGTCATAAAGAATGAAGTCATTCATTTTTGGAAATATAAGTGCAAGTGGATATAATCATGTAAAGGAAATTAAGAAAGTCCCAGGCAAATGTGTATCTTTCTTGTCACATGTGATATTTTTGGTATACTTACATGAAACAGTCTCTATTATATGAAAATTAATGTAAAATTTTCTGCAGGAAAAAAAGAATATATAAGGAAGTAAGACATAGGAGGAAAGTGGGAGCCATGAGCAATTTGCTCAAAACACAATATGAAAATATTAATTCATCTGGAAAATATTTTATGTAATAATGTGTCACATTAAAATTAATATGTACAATGAAAGATTTTAACACTATTTAAGGCTAGAGCTGAAAATTATTCAAGTCCAAAGAGAAGTGAATATTTTTTTTCAGTATGCATGCCCAGCATTGTGAACCCTCTGAATAGCTTAACAGAAGCACTATTCTCAATAGCCTAAAAGAGCAATGCTAAGTTTTATGCCTTTATATACTGAGTTTGTGTTTTAACACTCCAATATCCTGTCACATACCACACATAGCCTTTGAATGTTTTTTTTTTTTTTTTTTTTTTTTTTGTATTCTCTACAATATCCATTTTGTCTCAGTGTCATTATTTTAACCTATTGATCCTCAGAGAGGGTTGAGATCTCATTCACCACACACAATAAAAAGTAAAATGAGTTCATAAATACAATAGCAAAAGTCTTGCTATGCTCAGAAGATGCTGGTTGGCAGAATCCTCCCCAACATTTGGTTCTTACATGTTCTTGTCCCCACTTCAGTAATGCTTTCTTAGCTTTAGTGCAAGGGCCTGATATAGATGCCCCATTTAGAACTGAGCACCCCATAGTCACTTCTCTGTATTTTGGCCAGTTAGGAGACTTTATGTTAATTTCAGGTATGTCAAAAAGAACCATCTTAGCTGAAGATTGAGGTGAATAAAACAATATGGGTTGAAAACAGAGTTTGATACCCTGTCCAGTTAGCAAAATAAATAAATAAACCAGACTTAGGTTTATGTCTAGGCTTACAGTACCATGTATGAGGTTCCTCCTGTGGAGGAGGCCTCAACCTAATGAGAAAGCTATTGGTTATCCATGTAATAGGTATGCCATATTATTAAGAATCGGCATGTCATATCACACAGGTTATTAATGTGCAAGGTTCATAGCCAGATAAGAGCACTGATTTCTTCTTCAGTAGTTTGCAAAGAACCTTTTGATATTATGGTGTTAAGCAAGGTTACTAACATGCTTGTTAATGAAAGTAGTAACTATCACATGGAGAAACCACAATGGAAAGACGCTTACACAATATCTCTATCATGGTCAATAGATAACAGTGTAGAGACAGTAGAGATCTGTTTTACTCTTCTCCATGTGGGAAACCATGGGAAGATAAACATATGGAAATAAATAGGGGGAGTGAGACTGACTTGGAGATTGTCAACCACTGTCTCTGGTCCGATGAGGATCTATAACAGTCTTTAGTGAAGTTGAATTAAAGTCCTATCTTTTGGTAGAAAGGGGAAGGACAGAGTAAGGGTCATTCATTTGATGTCTCTCAATTACCCTTAGCTAATATGTAACTTTTATCTGGAATTCACAGTTTCTAGCCTATATTGTTTTTTACACAAAAGGACACAGAACTGCTTTTTGTGTAATTATTTAGATATTTAATCATTAGTCATGTAGTTTCAATTTCATGGATCTTTTTTACATACACCTTGGAGTAAGTACATGTAATATAATATACTAAGGCAATTTTGAATTAAATTTTCTATTCTGAGGCAGAAGAAATACATGAATTTCATTTGAAGCACAGCTTCAAATACTTTTCCTTACTTATGAAAAAAAGTACTTGTTGTGATTCACAAAGCCTAAAGAGAGGTTAACAGTAATTTTAAAATTGTCTTTTAAATTTTTGTAAGAAAATTTTTCCTTAGTTTGATATTTTGCTATAAAGCCTCAAGTTTCCCATCTCCAAAAATTATCATATCTGATTATCTGTACGTCCTTATTTCTGGGAGTTTTGCTGTTTCTTGCCCTTAGATGTTAAAAGCCAAATTAGGTCAAAAAACTAGAGAAAACCCACTCAGGTACTATCAACTCAGCTCAGTTGTCATTTAATAATTGCCATTACATATAGATGTACACATATATACATAAATACATACTGTAATTATGTATTCTGCATAAATACAATTAATTGGCAGAAACTTCTTGTAGCCTTTAACATTTTCTTCTGTTTTAGTGCATTTGTTTTTTCATAAAGATCATGAAATATAATAACTATAAATAGTACTAGATTCCCAGATTATATGTAGTTCAATTCATCACTGTGATGGAATATTTCATACATTAGGTTTGTTAGGAGACTCACGATACATACTAACTGCTCACTTTATTCACATGTGCTATGGTTGTTGAAATAGTATATTAAACATATTGATTTTTGTTATCATTAACTATATTTTGTCTTTTTTAAACAATCAATATATTCAACAAAATGTCATTGTAGCTATGGTAGAGTTGTAAGTGAGTGCAGCAAAATTTGCAGTTGCTGGCATATCAATTCACTAGAGAGGTTTGTATTGAACAAGCCACATTTAATGAATTACTTTGAACTTTTATTTTAAAAAAAGGAAGAATTCTTTACTTTTAAATTAGTTCACAAGTATTAGTTTCTTCCAGTGGAATACATAGGAAAAGAATGAATACATCCAAGAGTTGCCCAGTGTATAAATTCAGACTCTAAGCTTTGGTGTTAGTCACCCCGAGGGGGTCCTGATTATGTACTCAGGCACTTTCCTTGGAGGTCTTCTGTGTTAGTTTGCTTTTCAGTAACTTAGCTAAAAGACCATGAACAAGGTGACTTAAAGAAGGATGGTTTCTGAAGGGGTCAGACAGAAAAGCATGGCAGTAAGCAGAAGGCATGAAGGAGCAAGAGAAGATTTCATAACTTGAAATTCAAGCATGAAGCAGAGAGATTGGCATTGGGTTAAGGCTTTAAACTTTCCAAACATGTTCCCAGTTGCATACTTTGTCCAGCAAGACCATACCTCCTGAATATCTCTAACAGTACCACCCACTGGAGTACAAGTATTCAAACACCCAAGATGAAGGAAGACATTTCTCTTCAAACAAGTTCTTATTGCAGTTTGTTTTGTAAAGTTTGCTTTATTATCAATAATTTAGATGAAGATATTTTGGAAATGACAAAAAGTAATGTATAGGGAATTTGTCATAATTTCAGGAGAAACAAAGATAATTTTAGGAAATAAAGACTCATTTTTTTCCATGATGGCATACATGATAATTAACCTGAATTGTCAATTGTTCAGACTTAGAATCACCTAGGAGATGTATATGTAGGCATATCTGTGAGATAACTTGTAGAAAATTAGGGGGACTTAGCCCCTTTGCAGGTGGCATCATCACCTCATGGCCTGGAATCCTAGGAATGGCCAGATAAAAAGAGCAATAGAGCCAAACATTAGCATCTGTGTCCCTGTGCTTTTTGGGTGTGGATGAGATGCAGGGTATCCAGCAGCATCATAATCTTCTGCCATTTCTTCCAATCTTAAATTCTAAGTCCTCTTCTCTTTTGTTCTTGTCACAGAGGTTCACCACAGAGATGAGGAAATTAATGGCACAGTGTCTTTCTATAAAGCTTGGTAACCCACATTGGGAATCACCAGAATGCCGAATCTATTATCAAACAACTCAGAGAGTTCTCGATGTTTGACCAAAATAAAAGCCATCAGTACTGAGATCTCGTGTTGCTTAAAGGCCAAGTGGCTTTAACCCTCATTTAGATTTCTAAGTTAGTGGCCTATAATAAGGGTCTGTCTCCGTGCTGTGCATTTTTACTTATTCTTACATAATAAATGAGAAGTGGTATCTGCTGTAATCAGTACTCAAATAAGTAGTTTAATCTAGTACACTTCTTCCAACCCCAAGATTAGCTTTATAGGAAGAACTGACTGCAACAAGAACACCTTTTATTTCTTCCATTTTTTACCATTAGTTTTTAGCTGACTTATATTTTTGGTTTTTATTAATACTGTTATTCCACATCTCTTTGGTCTGTTTTGTCTGTCTATATTTGTTCATTCTACACCTAGTCTTTTATCTGTATGTCTTCTCACATTCATGTGCATGTGCCTGGAGTCCTACCATGCACTTTTTAAAATTGGACTTTAAATCACCATTATGTGTGTATTTCATCTCCAAAGTATTGATCATGTCATCTTTCCATGTGCTACTGCTATAGTTATTGCCTATCATAATTCCCTTCATTGTAAATATAATACTTTAAGAGATTATTCGTATAAACAATTTTTACTTATAATATTGAATGCTACACATAGGATTTCATAAGGAGTACAATATTTTATTTATAACATTTCCATATAAAATAAAGAATGCACTGAAATACTCATTAAAATACCATTTTCTAATGTGTATAATTAATTTCATTGCTGAATTTGAAAGGGCATCAAATCAGTGTTGTTTTACAGTCCTAACAAATTTGCTTAAGTGGGAACTACAGTCCTAAACTTGATTCTACTTTATTACACTAAAATACACAGGCCTCTAGTACTTCAGATTTCATATCTTACACTTTTTAACAAAAATAATAAATGCCTAGAAATTCCTACAATCATATAATTACTTTGTTTTAATACAAAAATATAATAAGATACCTGTTGAATATTTTCCATGTGAAGAGTATCCCAAGAGGAGAATATTTAGATATATCAATGCTGGAAAGTACTTTGCCTCGTCTTCATTTTTCAGTGTTTCATATCTGTTTAAAATTGTAATTAAAATTTAGACATTCACTTTATTAAATTTATATAAAATATTGAAAAATATGCATGTTTAATGAGTAACTTTATCTTGTAATTTTGCAAGATTTCTGATATATGTTTAACTCAGCTACCTTAAAAGTGTTGGTTAGGCAGACCACAGCCTCATTGCTCTAATGAGAACTACCCTATTTTATGGCTCTATCATCCAAATCTCCACAGTCTAACAAATTTTAATTTTATATTCAGTTATTATCCTACATAACAATCTGTTAAGAATTCTGTCATATTATTGATTGACTAGTTATTTAAGCAACAACAATTTAAAAAATCAATGAATATTGTTAATTAAAAATACTCACCTGTTGAATTAATTTGATAGCAGAAGATAAATTTTTGTGTCAGGACATTAAACAACAAATGCATCATTAGGGACAGTTTCATATTGATTTATCTAAGTCAATGTGCTAAATTTAATTTATAAAATTTCCAAAGATTATTGTTTTTATTCCAAAGTCATCTCTGACTCAATGGGACTTTTCTTGGTGATAATATGATTTAAATTAATACTTCCTTAATCAACATGTGGCTTTGTCTATCATTTCTCTCTATACTTGTGCTAATATTATTTTGATAAAAAGCAAGAGTTATGTAAGTAGCAAAATGGTGTAAAATTAGAATGTGTTAGGAGTTTGGAGGTCTGAACTTCAGACTTCTTAACAATTTTATATACAATAATATCACAGAGTACACAAATGTATATAAACTAACATCATTGGTTTCAGCAAGGGTGGAGGAGGGATTTTTCTCTTGGAGAACAGGAAAGCTAAGTCGCATGCTTGAAGCCTGAGATTCTCCCTGAGGAGAAAGTACTAATTTTATTCTCACCTAATTATGGATTTTTCTTATACATTTATCTGTGAATATTTTAAAAAGCATATCCTTCACAATTTTTTTTATTTTTTATTTTACATGTCTATCCCAGTTCCCTCTCCCTTCCTTACTCCCTCTCTCCCTCTCTCTTACCCTCTCTGACCCCTCACATGCAACCTAACCACCATCCCCTCCCATCCCCCCACCACAGTTCCACATGTAGGGCAATGCCATTCAGGTGGGGTCAAGTAAATCTGTCAAGTCATTCAAAGTAGGGACTAGGACCTTCTCTCCTATCTCTAGGTTAAGGGAGTATCCCTCAAAGGGGGATGTGCCCACAAGGTCCTTTTGTGCACCAGGAATACATTCTGGTTCTACTATCTGAGGTCCCTTAGACTTCTTAGTGGTTCTAGCTGAGACCCATATCCAGGGGTTCTGAGTCAGTCCCAGCTATAGTTTGGTGGCCCGTTAGCTCCTCCTTGTTTAGGTCAGCTGTCTCTATGTGTTTCTGCAACCTGGTCTTGTCCTCTCCCTCTGCATCTGGATTCTAGTTCAACTCAGTGTTTAGGTATAGGTGTTTGCTTCTGTTTCCAACAGGTACTAGATGAGGGCTCCATGATGTGAATAAGTTAGTTGTTGATTTCACTATCCGGGAAGGCCATTTATGGTAGCCTTTCCACAGTTGCTCAAATTGTTAGTTGAAAGCAATCTTGTAGGTCTCCATACCTTTCTTTAGGTTCAGTTTTCTCTTCAAACAAATAGTCTTCCTCTTTTATGTTCATTCTCTCTCTCTCTCTCTCTCTCTCTCTCTCTCTCTCTCTCTCTCTCTCTCTCATTCGTGTATTCTATTCCTACCCTGAATCAATCTTCCTAATCGCCCGCACTTTCCTCTCTCTTCAGATCATATAAATCTTTCGCCTTTCACAATATATTTTTTAAGAAACTTATTTTGACTTCCTTAAAACACAGGAGCTTCACTTGGTATAAGTGAGTATAAATTAATAATTACGGGGCATAACTGACTTGTTATTGTTTTGATGAAATTCCTGGAAAAAGTAATATTTATAAGGAGCAGTTTGACTTCCAATTTAAGGGGGTGCATTCTACTATTGTGCTAAAGGAATAGATAGAAGAAGAGGAGGCCTGCTCATGAAAATGGAAGATGAAATCCTCAATGTACACAAGTCACAAAATTTTCTGTTTTAAAACCATCCACTATGTGTGCCATCCTAGAACATCATCTAGTAGCTTATGGAAACAGAAGCACACACCCACAGCAAAACACTGAGCCAAACTCCTGGAATCCAGTAATAGAGAGGGAGAAGTGATGAGCAAAGGGGACAAGACCAGGCTGCATAAACCCACAGATGGAGCTGACCTATTCAAGGGGGGCTCATGGACCCCCAGACTGATAGCTGAAAACCAGCATTGGACCCACTCAAACCACATGAAGTGGGTCTCAATTAGAAGCCTCGGCAGTCTATATGACCTCTGACAGTGGAACCAGGATGTATCCTTGGTGCATAAAAAGATTACAGGAACACATCCCATTGAAGAAATACTCTCTTAGTCTAGAGACAGGTGGGAGGGCCTTGGCTCTACCCCAAATGGCTTGACAGATTTTGATGATCCCTCCAGGAAGGCCTCAAACTCCCTGGGGAGTGGGTGGAGAATGGGATGAAGAGGGCTTTGGGGGGATATGGGAGTATTAGAGAGAGAGGGAACTGGGATTGCTATGTAAAATAAGAAAGAAAATTAAAACTAAACAAAAGATCAAAATACCCACTAGAGACCTACCTTCCATTGCCCTGCTTGGAGCTTCTTCCTGAGAAGCACATGCACAGGGCAACCTTACCCAGCAAACAATCCATCCAGAGTCTGCTAGCTTCCTGGTCCCATCTCCAAATACAGTAGGACCTAAATTTGGTCCTTTATCCAAACTAACTAAATGGCAGAGAGAAAACATGCAAATTAACTAAATCAGAAATGTGAAGTGGGACATGACGATAGACACTGAGGAAGTCCAGAGAATCTTCAGGTCATTCTTTAAAAACCTGTCCTCTACAAAATTTGAAAATTTAACCGAAAAGGACAAATTTCTGGATAGATACCACTTACCAAAATTAAATAAAGAACAGATAAGCAATTTAAATGGACCTAACCCCCTTATGAAGTTGTAGCAGTCATCAAAGGCTTCCAACCAAAGAAAGCCCAGGTCCAGATGGATTCAGTGCAGAATTCTACGAGAAATTTGAAGAACAGCTAATAGCAATATTGCTCAAAGTGATCCAAAGAACAGAAGCAAAAGGATCATTTCCAAACTCTTTTTACAAGGCTACAATTACCTTGGTACCCAAGCCACAGGAAGACACAACTGAGAAAGAGAAATATATACAAATATCCCTCATGAACATTAATGCAAAAATACTCAAATACTGGCAAAGTGAATCCAAGGACACATCAGATAAACCATCTATCGTGATTAAGTAGGCTTCATTAAAGGGATGTATTCTACCATCTAAACAAACTGAAAAAGAAAAACCACAGATTCATTTCACTAGATGCTGAATAAACCTTCGACAAAATTCAACACCTCTTCATGATTAAGGTATTGTAGAGATCAGATATAACAGGAACATATCTAAACGTAATAAAAGCAACATACAGTAAACCAATAGCCAAATTCAAACTAAATGGATAGAAACGCAATATGATTCCTCTATAATCAGGAACAAGACAAGGCTGTCTACTCTCTCCATATCGCTTCAATATTGTTCTTGAAGATATAGTTAGACTCACAAAAGATAAAGTAGATACAATTGGAAAGAAGTCAAACTCACATTTGCAGATGATATGATAGCTTATGTAAGTGACCTGAAAACTCTACCAGGGTAGTTCTACAACTGATAAACACCTTCAGGAATGTGACTACGATACAATATTAACTATCCCCCCCAAAAAAAACAGGTAGCCCTATTATATACAGAAAACAGACCTATATAATAAGAACTTTGAATCTTTAAAGAAGGAAATTAAAATGATACCAGAAAATGGGAACATCTCCCATGCTCTTGGATAGGTAAGATCAACATAGTGTGAATGGCAGTCTTGCCAAAAGCATTTTACAGATTAAATGCAATCTCCATCAATATCCCAGCACAATTCTTCCCAGACCTTGAAAGAACAATACTCAACTTTATATGGAAAAACAAAAGACCCTGGGGAGCCAAAACAGCCCTATACAATAAAGGAACATCTGGAGGCATCACGATCTCTGACTTAAAGTTATATTATCAATCTATAGTCCTGATAACAACTTGGTATTGGCGCAAAAATAAGCTAGTAGACAAATGGAATTGAAATGAAAACTCTGATCTGATCTTAACCCACAGACCTACAAGTATAAAGTAACCTATATTATTTAGAGCCAAGTTTCTTCATTAGTATATGATTAGAAATTCTGAGGAAACGTTTCACAATTTTATGAGTTACTACTTATGAAATAAGTGATAGTACTTAATGAACTACCTAATCTACAGTAGGGATTCAATAAACACTTCTATCTTTGCTTTTATCTTTGTAATACAACCAGGTTTAACATTTATGTCTTGATCCAACTGAATGACTACCTTAAAAGCTTCATTTCACATTGTCCATTAATAAAATGTGTTGTTTAACTGTGATCCTCACACAGACTTATATGGGTTCTTATAAAAGCCCTAATATGATTTTAGTCAATTTTAGTTAGCATTGCAATGCGATGCAAATACACTTGAACTATCTTGTTAAATATATATATATATATATATATATATATATATATATATATATATATAGTATACTGAATGACAATTCAGGTTATTTGCGTCTTCTTTTAAGTATCAGATTAAAATTTACTATTATTCTGAATCATCCTTTGATATTAGCTAAAATTTTACCTTTTTTCATTCTGTTGTTGACTTGTAATCTTTTCTGTCAACATCGAATATGTTATAGTTGTCTCCCTTTTTCCAACCCTTAGCTTAGTGGTTAAATTATTAGACTTTGCAAAGTCTAATGTAGCAATATATTAATATTTCCTAACATCTCTGCTGATAAGTAAATTCAAGTCATAATTCAGTTATAAATACTCTTGATATTTAGTTTTTCTCCCAAGTTGTCCACAATTTTATCATAAGGACTGATATTGAACTAGTTATAGTTTCCAGACTCTAGTTCTCATTACTCCGGAAAGATGAGGACAAAGGGCAGGATGCCTCAGTTTGAGCCCATCCCATGTGAGATTGTCTGACTTCTAAGTGTATTTTAGAATGCATGCCTTTGTACTCTGACATGAACTCTAATTCTACTTCACACCCAGAAGTAAGTTTCACACTGCTTATTTGATGAGTTTGTCAATTATGGTAGTTTTGATGGGTTACTCAATGAAACAGTATGAATAGTTTCCACTGATGTTTAACAGTAACAGGAAATAAATTGTTCAATAAAGTTTTAAGTAGCATTTCTTTCCGAGTTTCACACAGGACAGTTTAATCATATTTATATCTGTTCTGGATGATGTAGCCCAACCTCCCTAACAATCAACCAAAGTTCAAGTTCTCTCTCCTCACCTCTTGTTTTGCAATTTTTATTTTTATTTAGTTAAGATTCTTCATAGACCCTTCTTAACATTTTTTTAAATTTTATTTTTACTTTCTCCTTTCTCTTTCCTCATTGAATCCCTTCCGTGTCACCCTCAAATTAATAGACTCTTTTTTCTTTGATTAATATATATATAATATATAAATTACATATATTATATATATATATTTATAATGCATGCACACTGAACACATAATGCAACTTCCTGAATCTGTTCTTGTTGGATATATACATATATATATATGTATATGTATATATGTATATATATGGTTTCAAGGCTGACAACTCTACATTAGACAGCTAACAAATGAGTTAATCTCTAAGAGGATCTTTTCCCAATAGTGAATGTTTGCCTATAGTTCTTTGTCTAGAACTGGGATTATTGTAAAATTTCATTTCTATGTTTTTACTCTATTAAAGTCACCCTTATTCAGCATTTAAAATAAATTAATTTTTAAGTTAAATTTGCCTGGAATTTACTCTTTAGATAAGCCAATTTAAATATTATACGTATCATTATATAGTGGTTTGTATTTCAGCATCTTACAATCAAATACTAGCCCTCTATAAAAGTATGAAAGCGTCATTATAAATTATTTTCTTTCAATTAAACTTTAAATCTGAAACAAAAGACAATATTAAAAGAAAAATGATGAAATACTATACTTACTTTCTGCAATTAACTGTTGCTATTCTTCTGAGGAAATCATTTTTTTTTTTTGCAGAAAAATTAAACAGAAACAGAAATTAATCTGTTTTAGTATCAATGTTGATGGGTCATGTTAAACCCCAAATCTCATCTGACGAAAAAATAAAAAGCAGAGTAAAGCATATCCAGAATTGCAAATACTTGTTTAAAATATGCATTTCTCTGCTCATAGTGCCAGCTATAAAGACTATTATTCAACACTACAAAAGTGTTTCTTGTACAAATACCTAAGAACAACAACAATAAACAAATGCTACCAAGACAGTGTTTGATTATATATTCTAAGCATTTGTCATACTTTTGTTCTTTTAGAAATGCAGTATCACAGTAAAAATTACATGGTAAATCATAGACTTTAAAAAATAATATATTAGTTGAATATGCCAGTATATTAGCAGATCCAGAAAACTTAATGGTCAAGTATTCAATCTTCCTACAGGTTTTAGGACATGAAAATCTAGCACATGTAAACTTAAGAGTGTGATTTAAGTAGATTTGCTGAAATATCATAACCCATGATGCTTCTGTTATTACACAGACTAGAATATTCTATATGGTGTATAACTATATTACACATAAGAAAACAAATGTGAATCTAAAATCTCAAGGAAGCTTCCTATTAATGTCTATCCCTAAAACTTTTGCCTTATATTTTACAACTTAATAGTTATAGAGTAGTTAGGACCATGTGCTCACTCTGCTTAAGAGTTAGAATAACTTATACAGCTGAAATTATAATAATCTAATTTTTGCCTTTAGTGATAGTGCTGATCGTCTGACAAGAGTTGAGATACAATTATCTAGACCAAAAGGTCTAAAATATCTTTGGTGCAGTAAGAGTCAATAAGAACCAATAGGGAACTCCGAGAGGTTGAAGTATCTCACTGTCAACACACAGCCATAAGGAAACACCTACCTATTCATCTTTTTACAAGAGTACTGTGTAATCTTCTAAGGAAAGAGTCACAATATAGACATAGCAATGAACAAAACACTAGAACATCTGTGAGAATTAAACTGTCTGTCATTGAATTAAACATTTTAGAAATTTCTGGATGTACAAAATTACTTAATATATAGATATTTTCAAAAGCAAAATTATTAATATTTTTTTCAAATAGATTTTCTTTATTTGTATTTCTCTTATTTATTTGCTTGTTTAATATAGCAGAATTAAAATGAAACAAAATAAACCATATTTACTTTTAAGTAATTTTAAATTTGAAGTGATTTTAATTTATATATGAGGTGTTTGGTGTGACTAATGAAGTAAAATATAATCCACAATTAAGAGGATAAATGTAAACCACACAACCCTCACCTCTTTTCATGTAAGTAATCACTGATGGAATGCACAGTTGCACTCTGTTGTACTTCTATGGTGATTGCCTAGTGTTCAGTTTTTTTTTTTTCTTGTACTTTAGTGACCTTTAAACAGTTTAGAATATTTCTATGAATTTATTATCTTTGAAAGTATTGTCAATCCAGATCTTCTAAAATCATTGTTTATATGTACTCACTCATATATGGATTTTAGAACTAGATCAAATGATCACCAGCCTATAATTCACATCACCAGAGGAACTAGGATACAAGTTGTATTCTAAGAGATTCATATAAAGTCCCTCACAGAACTGGGAAGGGACAAGTCCCTCAGACCTCAGGTAAAGTGGGGGAGGACAGCTAATGGAGAGAGAAGTAGGAGAAAATGAGAGGGAGGAGAGGAAGGCATGTGCAACCAGGAGGATTGAGCCTGGTTAGGAATGGAAAATAGGAAAGAGAGAGAGAGAGAGAGACAGAGACAGAGAGAGAGAACATAAAAGAGGGAGCCAATATTGGTTTGAAGATAAAGTTGAACACAAAGAAAGGTCGAGGGAACTACAAGACTGCTCCCAACTAACAATCTCAGTTCCCGTGGAAAGGCTATCATAAATGCCCTTCCCGGAGAGTGAGATCAACAACTAACTTCTCCATGGAGTCCTCAACTAATGCCTGTTGAAAATAGGGGCAAACACCCATACATAAACACTGAGTCGAACTAGAACCCAGAAGCAGATGGAGAGGACAAGACCATGCGGTAGAAGTACATAGAGACAGCTTACCTGAACAAGGAGGAGCTAAGGGCCACTAGACTGATAGCTGGGAAGCCAACAGGGGACTGACTCGGACCCCCCTGAATATGGGTCTCAGCCAGAAGGTCTGAGCAGTCTAAGAGACCTCAGACAGTGGAGCCAGGATGTATCCCTGGTGCACAAAATGACTTTGCAAACATATCCCCCATGGAGGGATAACTGCCTTATTCTAGAGATAGGAGAGAAGCCCTAGTCCCTACTTCACAGGACCTGTCAGATCTACATGACCCCAACTGGATGGCATTCCCCTACATATGGTATTGTGGTGGGGGGTTGGGAGGGGAGGGTGTTTAGAGTGCATGGGAGAGGGTAGAGAGGGCGAAAGGGAGGGAAGGAGGGAGGGAGGGCTGGAGGGGAGAGAGGGAGGGAGGGAGGGAGAGGGAACTGGGATCGACATGTAAAATAATAATAATAATAAAAAAATGCTTTGACTCCAAAATTTAAGTTGAAGAACAAGTTACTGGGGAAAAGTATTTCTATTTTTGTTTCCACAGAAAATGAAAAGATGTGGATTCCTTCCAGATTAATGTGGTTTGATCACACCAGACCGCCTGAAACAGAGTACAAGCTGATCCTACATTCCAAACAGCTGGACAAAACAGCCCTACAGACTACAGCTAGGATATCTGAATCTTCTTCGAATCCCCCAAGACAGTGCCCCTTACCAGCGGGAAGTAGTTTGGAAAGAACGACGCCCAAATTCCCAAATATTGTGTATAAATGTTTGTTTTCATTTAATTGGACTTTGTTATATAAAATTAAATAAAAAAAATAAATAAAAAAATAATGGAAAAAAATGACCATATTAGGCTGAAGAGCAAGAAGCAAAATTATTCATATTAATAAACATTATTTTAAATAAATTGCTAAATATTTATATTACATCATGGTTCATGAAATATCAATGTCCTTTTATTCATTGGCTATTTGTATATCCTAAACAGGTTTTGAAATATTTTAAGTAGAAAATTTTATTGAAGTCAAAATTAATTGTAATAGGCTAAAGATTGAAAGCCAATGTCAAAAAGAGGAAAAGACAAAGAAAGATAATTCTCAAAACAATAAATACTATAGAATAATTATTAATAACACAAAACTTTCACAGTTGGGCCGATTGCCAACACACACACACACACACACACACACACACACACACACACACACACACACTGAAACACTCAACCTAATTTATGTTGACAAGTATAATAGTATGATCTATCTTTCTACCTGGCATGTGACTAAGTTAACACACTTTATTTACATTGAAAAGGCCATGGAATGTCTTTGTACATTAGCAGAATGACAACTGATTATTTTCTAAAGAAAGATGTTTTATTTCATTTAATGTTGCCTGACTTTAACAAAATTTACTAATCATGTCAAAGTGCAAGTGATTAATTATCTTTGATATATTACATGATACTTTTGAAGTTTCACAGTCTGCCTTTTCTGTATTTAAAAGAATATTTACTTATTTGCAATATAAATAGAGTAACTAGCATGCAGGCATGTTTTGAGCTCTATCACAAAGTTTGCATTTGATTCATGTAGAAACACAATGCATATTTGTTTTCTCATATGAAGAGTTTTAATCTCATTGTTAGGCTTTAGTAGTAGTATAATTAAACATTACTATTATATAACTATTTTAGGTTAAATTTTATTTTTTGATTAGACAAAGTATTGCCACTATATATTCCAGGCTGGCCTCAAATTTTTTATATTGTATCTCCAGTTGGGAATATAGTAACCCAAGACAACATCATGCTTCAATAAATTCAAGTTATCTTGAGTAATAGAATATACAGAAATTAAGCTAGGATTGAACTACAAGCTGTTTTAATCAAACTGACCACCTCTGAATCCTTTCTGTTTTAATCAAACTGACCACCTCTGAATTCTTTTTACCACTTTTGCTTCCTCAGCCATCCTGGACAAGTGACTCACACTGTCAAGAGCCTACACAAGCATTCCCTTACACTGTAATTCTAATCTTAACCATTATACAGCTACCATGACACCTCGAATCAAATCTTGAGTTCATAACTCTATATTCAAGCCTTGAAGACTATACAAAATGACCAGAAGGGATACCTATAAGTTTTCATGGACAAGTCTCCATTAAGTATAGTTCTCCTAATGATCTTATCTTGGAAATGTTAAAATGTCCTGTTATGGGTTCCCCTAGCTCTTTGCCTAGGAAAATTTTGCCTCCCTGTTCCATAATTGCTGTTAGTTAGAATTTGTGCTTCAGAGAATGCAAAAATGAGAACAGGAAATGAAAGCCTATCATGTACACAGGGACATGAATTTCAAAAACAAGAGGCTCCAATTTTTATCTTTATCAAGGAATTCCAGTTATACTCTAGCCAAAGACAGTAGCTATGTCATACTTTCAGTTCTATACTGACAGGAAGCTATCATTTCAGAAAGTCCTCTTTAGATTCACTGGTGTTACCATCACTTACAAAACAGCAACCAAGATGAGAAAAATATGATATATATTGTCACGTCTACCTCAGCCAGTAAGGAAACATGACCACGACTCTTCTTGAAGCAGATTATTCAGGAATCTTGTACATCAGCTTCTGCCTCCCCCAGCCCCAGCAAGCCCTTAAATGTGTGCTCACTGCCCAATCAGCTCATTCCACCTGGCGATCCCGGAAAGGCCACAGAAGGAGGAAGTGCACCAGATCCATCAAGCACTTCCAAATAAGGCTTGTTTACAGCTAAGCTCTGACTACCTGGCATCCAGCTAGGTGCCATCTTGGGGCTGTGGCTTCCATACATATATGTATATATGTATGTATGTATGTATGTATGTATAGAGAGAGAGAGAGAGAAGACAAGAAACCAAATATTTATTATATATACACACGTACATATACACATATATATCTAGATACACACACACACACACACACACACACACACACACACACACATATATATATATATATATATATATATATAGGTGTGTGTAATATATATATACATATATATATATATATATATATATATACAGAGAGAGAGAGAGAGAGAGAGATCTTGTAGAGGAAACAAGATAATCCATAACAAAATCAAATTGAAACACTATCTATATACAAATATATCCCTATAATAGTTGCTAGAAGGAAATTCAACATATGGTGGCTAAGTACACACATGAAAACTAAGGAAATAATCTCACACAATCAAAATTACAAAGCTTCTAGCTGCTGGGATTAAAGGTATCACCATTGCCTGATTTCTATAGTTTGAGGCTGACTTTGTTTTCTGAATCCTCAGGCAGTCTTTAGTAAATCATAAATATTATATCACAACAAAAACTAAACCAAGAAAGAATTGAGCTAACAGACATTATGACTCAAATAGATGCGCCTTACAGATATCTATGGAACATTTCAACCAAATCAAAAGAATGAACCTTCTTGTCAGTACTTCATGGAATATACTCCAAAACAGACCTATACATGATCATAAAATATGTTTCAACAAATTGAAGAAAATAGAAATAAACCTCTGTATCTTAACAGAGCACCAGGCACCACAGGTTAAAGTTGGATTTCAGCAACAAAAGAAACAACAGAAAGCCTACAAACTCACAGAACCTGAACAACTATCTATTAAATGTCTACTAGGTCAAGAAAAAAATTAAATACATCCTTGAATTCAGTGAAAATGAATGCAAACATACTTATGGGACAAAATTAAAGTGATTCTGAAATTTCATAGCACTGTTTTCATGAATAATTTAGAAAATTCTCACACAATCAACAACCACCTCAAATTTCTAGAACAAAAGGAAATAAGCACACACAACAGAGTAGATGGCAGCAAATTATCAGAGAGATAAAATCAATAAAATAGAAACAATGATGAGATACAAAGAATCAATGAAACAAAGAGTTGGTTCTTTGACAAAGTCAACAAGATAGACAAACCCTGATCCAAACTAAAAGACTGAAAATATAGAAGTCATCATAATCAGAAACAGACACTGAGAAAAAATATACCATAATTAAAAAACCTGTATTCCACAAAATTGGAAAATCTAAAAGAAATGAGCAAATGTCCTGATAGATACAACTTACCAAAGTTAAATCAAGAGCACATGAGCAATTTATATAAACATATAACCAACCCATAAGGAAGTAGAAGCAGTCATCCAAATTCTCCCCACCATAAAAAGTTCAGGGCCAAAAAGTTTTAATACAGAGATCTAACAAAGTATCAAAGAAGTGCTAATACCAACAATCTTCAAATTATTCCATGAAATAAAAACAGAAGAAACTTTGTTCATTTTTATTTATGAGGGCACAGTCACCCTGACACTCATAAAACAAGGACTCAACAAAAAAAGATCACTACAGCCTAATTTCTCCATGAACACTGAAGTAATAAAATACTTGCCATTGAAATTCAAGATGACAACAAAGGATCATCCACCTTGATCTAGTAGGCTTCATTCCAGAGTTGTAGGTATGGTTCCATATAAGAAACTGTGCTAACATATATCACCATATAAACAAACTGAAAGAAAAATACATTATCATCTCATTAGATACTAAAAAAAAAAAAAGCCTTTTACAAAATATAACACCCCTTCATGATAAAAGTCTTGGAGAAATAAGAGACATATGTGACTTACCTAGACACAATAAAGGCAATATACAACAGGTCATTAGCCAACATCAAATTTAATGGAGAGAAACAAAAAACAATTCCACTAAAATCAGGACAAAGACAAGGTTGCTCACTCTCTATCTATTCAATAAAGTACTTGAAGTTTTAGGTAGAACAATAAGACAACTAAACAAGATTGAAAGGATACAAATAGGAATGGAAAAAGCCAATGTATCACTATTTGTGAATGATATGAAACTATATATAAGCAACCCCCTAAATTATACTAGGGAACTTCTATAACTGATAAAAAAATCTTTAGTGAAATGGATAAATACAAGATAAATGGGAAAAATATCAGCAGCTTCTTTTATTCAGGCGACGATTGGAATGAGAAAGAAATTAGGGAAACAACAACTTTACAATGGCACAAATAATATAAAATATCTGTGGTTACTCTAACTGAACAAGTGAAAGACATGAAGATAATAACTTCAAGTACTTAAAGAAAATACCTCCTTTACTCATCAATTGATAGAAATAATATACTAAAGATAGATATCTTACCAAATGCAATCTACAGATTTTTATGAGCGGTTTTTTTATACCCATCTGGTTCCACTGCTGCGCCAGCCCCAAATAACACAGAGAGAGGCTGTGTTAGATATAAAGCTGTTGGTAAGTTACTAGTTTCTTATCAGCTGGCTCTGTCTTAATTACTAACCCATTTCTATTAAACTAAGTATTTCCTCGTGGTCTCATATTACCAGGGAGAAGCCCAGACAGTCTTCTCTCTCTGTCCTACATCATGAATCTCCTCCATATTTCTTCCTCTCTCCTCCTACTAGTCCCACCCATCTTGCTTCCCCATTGGCCAACAGTGCTTTATTGATTAACCAATAAGAGAAACATGTTTACAGAATGACATCTCCCATCATCTATAATAACTTCAATTACTTAAAAAAGAGACTGCAGACAATATCAGAAGGTGAAAATTCCTCCTTTACTCATGAATTGATAGAAATGATATACTAACAATAGACAACTTACCAAAAGCAATATACAGATTCAGTGCAATCTGTACTAAAATCCCAACAAAATTTTTTAACAGAAGTTGAAAAAATATTCAACTTCATTTGGAAAAACAAATAGTCAAAAAAAAAACCAGGAGAGCTACAACAATCATGTATAATATAAAAAGTTCTGGAGGTGACACCATCCCTGATTTCAAGGTCTACCACAAAGCTCTACTAATAAAACTTATGGCATATTGGCATGAAATGTCCAGGAAGATGATTAAATTGAGTTGAAGACAGAGATATAAATTCAGACACCTATGGATGACTGAGATTTGACAAAGAACCCAAAATTATACAATGGAAAAAAGAAGTATCTTCAACAAATGGTGCTGGTGTAACTCTATTTTGGAATGTAGAATAATGAAGATAGATCTAAATCTATCATTCTGCATAAAACTCAAGTCCAAATATATAAAATACCTCAACATAAAAACAGTTACATTGAACCTGATAGAAGTAAAAGCCTTGAACACATTGGTACAATAGGCAACTATTTGAACTAATGGCAGATCACAAAGATTGACAATTATCAAATAGGGACTTATGAAACTAAAATGCTGTAATACAATAGTACAAAACAGCAGTCTACAATATGTTAAAAGATCTTTAGCAACCCTATCTCAAAGAGAGTGCTAATTTTCAAAGCATATAAAGAACTCAAAAAACTATAAACTTGTTCAGCTATATCCTTACATAGCAGCTTTATTCTTAATAACAAAAAAAAAAAACCTAGATGGCCATTAACTAAAAAAGTGGATAAAGAAACTGTCACAAACACACACACACACACACACACACACACACACACATATATATATATATATAAGAATATTATTCAGCTGTTAAAAATGATGTCATGAATTTTTCAGCCAATTGATATAACTAGTGTGACATGCAGCTTTCCTGGCAGCCTGGTCCCACAGCAACATCAGCACCAAAAACACACAGATGTTGGCCAGTTACTAATTTTTTTATTGGCTAGCTCTGTCTTAAATATTAACCCATTTCTATCAATCACAGTATTTCCATATGTTTTTTTTCTTATGGGGGAGAGTGTCTGGACCTCTCCTCTCTTGGTCCTACATGTTGACTCTCCTACTATGTTTCCCAGAATTCTCCTTGTCTCCTAGTCCTTCCTATCTTGCCTTTCTATTGCAAACAGGGCTTTATTCATTAACCAGGAACAGAAACATATTTACAGAATGACATCTTCCATCATCTCATCTTTTCTGTCTAAATAAAAGAGGGTTTTGACCTTAACATAGCAAAATTTATAACAGTTATCAAATAAGTACCACAGTTAACAATGTTTGCCAATTAACACTCAGCAAGATTTAAAGAAAATATTCCATCATCTATCCTATCTTTGTGAGTCTAATGTCCTATATATAACTTCCCTTTAATCCTAACTAAGAAAAACTATAACCATATTTATCTGTCTTCAACTCGTTTAAAGACCACAGAAAGATAATATATAAACTCTAGAAATGACAAGGCATGTTGCTATGTAGTCATTCACCTGAAGTTTTTGTAATGTTGTATCTTTAGCCTGTAGGCCATAGTGTGTCTAGCAGACTCCTCAGGAAAGCAGGAAACTTTAAATTATCCCACCTATAATCTGTAATTGATTGTACATTATATTTTTAAATGAGCTATATAAACACAATACCTAAACAAGAGGAGAAATATACATATCACAAAATTGAACTTAAATTTGTATCAATAAATGAAAATCCTTTCCAAAACAAAGTATTTCTTTTTAAATTTTTTATTTAATTTATTATTTTACATGTTGATCCCAGTTCCCTCTCCTTCCCTCCTCCCCTCCCTCTCTTCTTCCCTTACTTTTACCCACTCGGCCCTCTCACGTGCACGCTAACCACCCTACCCTTCCCACCCCCAACACCCAAATTCCATATGTAGGGGAATGCCATCCAGTTGGGGTCATGTAGATCTGACAGGTCATGTGAATAGGGACCTGTCTCTCCTGTCTCTAGGTTAAGGCAGTTATCCCTCCATGGGGGATGTGTTCGCAAGGTCATTTTGTGTGCCAGGGATACATCCTGGTTCCACTGTCTGAGGTCTGTTAGATTGCTCAGTCCTTCTGGCTGAGACCCATATTTAGCGGGGGGCCTGAGTCAGTCCCATGCTGGCTTCCCAGCTATCAGTCTGGTGGCCCATTATCTCCTCCTTTTCAGATCAGGTCATCTGTCTCTATATGTTTCTGCAGCCTGGTCTTGTCCTCTCCATTTGCATCTGGTTCTAGTTCAACTCAGTGTTTATGTATGGGTTTTTGTTCCTGTTTCCAACAGGTATTGGATGAGGGCTCCATTTATAAGCTTTTGTTAAGTTTTAAGTGGAAGTTCTTAGTACCCATGTTGTCAGCGCCATTTTGTTATGTGAAGTTTTCCTGCCAGACTAGTCCCACAGATGTGTCAGCCCCAAATAACACAACGATATAAAGCTATTGGCCTATTACTAGTATTTCTTATTTTCTAGCTCTGTCTTAAATATTAACCCATTTCAATCGATCTAAGTGTTTCCACGTGGTCTTATGTTACCAGAGGGTCCAAACCTCTGCTCCCTTGGTCCTATATGTTGACTCTCCTACTACATTGCCCAGAATCCTCCTTGTCTCCTAGTCCCATCTATCTTGACTTCAATCAAACTAGAAAAATTTAATCATCCTTAGTAAGGTAACCCAGACCAAGAGAGAAACACATGGTATGAAATGTGCTCCTAAGTGGATAGTACCTAAAGTAAAGGGTTACCATGACCTTTACTCCAAAGACCAGAGTAATTAAGCAACAAGAAAGGGTAAAGGCAAGATGCTATAATGAATCTCCTGAAAAGACAAATAGAATAGTCCTTTGGCGTGGGATGGATAAGGTATTAGAGATGACAGGAACAGGAGGGATCAGGTCACTAACCTGGGCACATTGGAGCTCACAAAGATTGAACAGACAACCAAGGTCCCTGCATAGAACCAACTTAGACCCTCTGTATATATGTTACACTTGTGTATCTTTGTCTTTTTGTGGGACTCCCACAATGGGAGCAGGGGCTGTCTTTGATTGTTACTAGATTTTGAGGTTTTTAACCTCATACTGGGTTGTCTTTGCCAGCCTTCAACCTGATATGCCATGTTTTTGTTAGTACTCATGGGAGATCTGCCCTCTTCTAAATGGAAATGGAGGAGGAGTGGATGGATGTGGTCAGAGGGGTGATGAGGGATGGGGCTTACAGTAAGATAGGTAGGAGTGCAAACAGTGGTCATGTTGTAAAATAAATAAATGAATAAATAACAAAATACATATTTAAATACAAGATTCAGTTTATAGTAACTGCCAGAATATTCGTAAATGCTTTTGAAACACACACACACACACACACACACACACACACACACAGAGAGAGAGAGAGAGAGAGAGAGAGAGAGAGAGAGAGAGAGAGAGAGAGAGTTAGAGTTAGATTTCAGTGATATCTTCATGTAACCATAATGGAAGGAGTGAAGATTTTATAAATAGCTAAACTTGTGTTTCCTCCCTTAAGCTATTAGACTACTGAATCACATGGCTCTCATAAAGCACTGTCAGTCTGACACCCTCTTTATTTAGGATTTACATTAATATATTTGAAATTATATAGATGACATTTTTCCTAGCCCATAAAATTATCACTTATAATAAATATTAATAACTAATATGTGCTGCAACAAAAAGAACTTATATGATATGAATAAAAAAATAAGCCCACCAAAGAGTGTGAAGGAATATTGAATTTTTTCTCTGACTAATAGAATATTACAGAGAAAATTACAGTAATTTGTACACTATGGACTCCCTGATGGTCCTTGCTGACTCATTGACTGACTAACAAGTAGACTAATTTAGGTTTAACATCTCTTCTGTTTACCCTTTAATATTTTGTGAAAAAAAAAAAACTACAAAAGGCCATAAGCCAGTCAACAAAGGAGAGAGATGATATGTTAATAATCTACTACATTGGTGAAGTCTTAACACTAGAAAAAGATATTACCCAAGCCTTTTCATTTTTACATGGCCAGCCATTGAGTTTGAGTTTTAATTTTTAAAGTAGTCAAAATAATTATGTCCAAGTATAAAAAAAAAAAACTAAATCTGGATAAAAACAAATTTAAAAACTGTACCATTTATGAACAAATTTAATTACTTCAGAACAAATTTAATTATTTAGAACTACAGCAAATTCTATTAGAAGATGTGGCCTTCTTAGAGTAAGTTTGGGTATATTGGGGGAAGTGTGTTACTGGGGTGAGTATTGTGGCTTCAAATGCACATCATGACCAGTCTTCGTCTGTATCTTTCCTTGTATCTCTGCCTCTCTTTCTCTTTCTACCTGCATATTATGGTGTAGATTTCAACTATTGCTCTAGCACAGTGAATGCCTGGCATGATGATGATGATTGACTAACATTTCTGAAACTTAAAGGAAGTCCCAATTAAATATTTTCTTTCATAAGAGTTGTTTTGATCATGGTATCTCTTCACAGCAATAGAAGAGTGATGAAGACTCTGTTTATTGCTAAGCCATCTTTGAGTTGTTTGGAAATTGCTCATAAAACTGTGTCAGTTGTCTGTTGATACACAACTACCAAATGGAAGGAAAAACTGTCCCCTTTGAATAGGAATGCTAATTTACTTAAAATATTGTAACTATTCATGTTATGCCATGCCCTTTATAGTTAAAGACACAGAGTTCATACTGGTTGCATAATCTACCCTGCAGCAATTGGTTCAACAGGAATTTGAGCAATTTGCCTGAGAGAATAAATTTTAAGTGTTTCTGACTATCATGTTTCACTATGTAAGGACATTTTCTTCAAGATGCAAAGGAGATAGGATATATATATATATATATATATATATATATATATGAAATGTCAAGCAGTACCCTTTCATCTGCTTTCCTATCATATTGTGCTATCTTAATACTTGTCATTTCATTATAGTAACACAAAGTGCTTAGTGATGATATGTAGAGTTAGACAGATAGAAAACAGTACTTAGATTATTGATTTTATATATTAGTTGAACTAGATTTTTCAGTCAGAGCATAGCTCAGTTAATTGAAGCATGATGATAGGAAAGTCAATTTGATCAGGAGTTATTAAAAGTAATACAAGGAATTGGATATCTCATGTAATTAATTATGCTTTAATTTTCTGTCAAATAAAATGGACTCATATTCATAAGTCAGTGAGGACTATTTCTAAAACCCAAATAATCATTTAGGTATTTTCATTTTTCTAACTAACTTACAGATCTAATGCATAGTATATACATATAAGATTTGTCATAAGAGAGGACAAACAAATCACATCTGTTGTATAATTATGTGTCTGTTTTTATCCGAATGTGTGTGAAATGTGAAAACAACAGTAAAAAATTCAGATTAGAATTTGGAGACATGGCTTAATGGTTTAGAGCACTGACTGTTCTTTCAGAGGATCCATATTCAGTGCCCTTGACCCACATCATGGCTAACTATGTCAGGAATATGAGATACAGAGAAATATCTATAAAAATGAATAAAACCTCAAAAAAGAGTAAACTTTTCCAGATTACTACCTAAAGAAATATCACCATCATTATGTATTAGTCTGTGAACTCAAGCAAGTCAAGCATAATGTCAAGGCTCTGATTCAATAAGATTTTTTTTAATAAAAAAGTCTTCCTTGGCAGCACAAAGGATTGACTTGCTGTCTGGCAACTTTAGCCACATATCCATCAGTTGCTGATGACTCCCTCTGAGATGATAGCTGTCTCAGCCAAATCTGTCAGAGAACACTAATTGTACTGCCAGGGAATTTGTTGTCCTTGGAAGCACATAGAACCATCCAAGACAGAATCTGAAAAACAGAATAATCCTGAGAACCCGTGCCTTAACTATTGAACAGTATCAATATCATAATGGGTTTGCAGAAGTAGTATGCAGGATGACACCTAGAGACACATATTTATTATACTTATTTATTTTTATTTTAAGGGATTTATTTTTAACTATTCAAGCATGTATATGTATGTAATCAGGCATGCATTCATAGGTTCCCTTGGAGGCTAAGAATTTTAGATTTCCCTGGAAATTATGCTATAGTCATGACACTCCTGTTTCAGTGCTTATAACCAAATCCTAGTCCTATACAAAATCAGCTCATATTCATAATTCTAAACTAATTATCTGGTCCCTTTTTAATTTTTAATTTTATTCTTCTCCCAGTATTACATTCCAACTGGAGTTACCCATCTGTCCACTCCTGGTACTATCTGACCTCACCTCTCCCCCAGGTCCTCTCTTCTTCCATTTTAGTTCAGAAAAGAGCATGCTTCCCAGGATAGTAACTGAACACAGCATAATGAGTTACAGTAAGACTAGGAAAAATCTATCATAACAGTGCTGAATGAGGTAACCCAGTAGGAGGAAAAAGGTTCCAAGAGCAGGAAAAATGTCACATTATCACATACCACCCCCACACAAGCATACCCACTCCCACTGTTAGGTGTCCTACAAGAATAACAAGCTACACAACCATAATATATATGCAGACAACCAAGTACAGACCTATACAGGCTCTGTGATTGACACAAAAGTCACTGTGAGCGTCTATAAGCCTTGCTTAATAAAACACATTGTGAATGTGGACTGGTATTGAGTGGGTAAAGGAACAGTAGAGATGAGTATGGAGAGGGGGATAGATGGAAAAAATACCAGAAGAGACTCTTGGAATTAGGAGTGATGGAGTATTTGGAGACAATGTGGTTCTTAGCATAACAGTCATCTGAGATGCATCATCCAGCAGTTGATGGGAGAAATGAAGAGGCCCATGCCAAACATTAGGTAGAACTCTAGGAACCACAGAGAACAAGGGGAGGAAGGACTGTAGGAGGTAGAACATACCATGAAAACATGACTCTATAAAAATTTTAGCAGTCACATTCTAATTTTGAAATCATATTATAATAATTATTTTGGTTTGAAATGCTGAAAATATTTTTATTTTATAATAATTGCCTATCTCTTAACTCCTTTGATGCAAACTTGGTAATTGCATATCAGTCAGAAAAGCCAAATTGTCTGTTTCTTTTTACTTTTTTATTATTATTATTTTTGAATGTGTTTGTATGTGATGTAGGTGACATCATAACAAATATTTGCTTCAGTAACTTCAAGTCATTCTGCATTCTTCATGTGTATTAAAATAAAAGAACTGTTGAATTACACAGCTTGAATTTATTGCACTCCATGTTTTGTTTTCAGGTTCTTGAATTCCTCTTCCATCTTCCTATCCTGTTATTCCACTAAGACCACATTTGAAAAGCAAAAACTTTCTGTGTCATCATAAAATACACTCTGGGACTAGAAAATGTCTCAGTGGCTACAACTATGGTTACAAAAGCATGAAGACTAGAGCTTTGATAATCAAACCACAGATACTAGATTAAATAGTGTGTCTGCAAGAGGTCATTTATGGAGAGAGTGGAATTAGAGATAGGAAAACCCTGGAAGGTTATGGTCAGGTAGGCCAACATACACAGTGAACATTGTTAAATAACCCTTAACAGAAGCCCAATAACCACATATGTTTTCTAGAGAAGAAGACCTTTTTAATAAAGAATGATCCAAACAATTCTAACCAATATATATGTCTAATTTCTATGCAGTTCTCCATATTCTTTGTATAGCATTTCTTGTAATCTCTGTACATGCACGTGTTTTTATTCAGGTAAACAGTGTTGGTAAGATTGCATCTACTAATAGATGGGTGATTCAAGAAGTAAAGAAGAGCAGTTGAACTGAACCCAGGCTGCTTGTTATTATCCACTTTCTACAGGGCAGCAATCTGTGTTTTTCACTAAGAGCTCAGAGACTCCGTGAAAACCTCGGGAAAAAAAAAAGTGAAGCCAGCAGGAGTAGTTGTTTGACTAGATTCAAAGCATATTCTCCTTGTATGACTCTGCAGAGTGACTGTCTGTTTACTACTACTAAAGGGCAAATGCCCAGTCATATCTGGATGATTATTTTGCTATATGGAAATCTAGTGAAGATAATCAGTGTAAAATGCTGGAAAGCTCATTTTTTAAAAATTGCACCTAGTAAGCTTTATTTAATTTTTTGTGGAATTTACTAAAAATGGAAAGCATTAGACAACAAGACTAGTTGATCACTGTTTTGGTGGTAAAGAAGAACAATAGTGTTTTAAGAATACAAGGGAACAGAGGCAGGCATATCTCTGTGAGTTCGAAGTCAGACTGGTCTTCCAGAACAGGCTCCAAAACAATGCAGAGAAACCGTGTCTCAAAAAGCAAACTAACAAAAGAACACAAGAAGAAGATTTCAACATTTGAACACTAAGAGGGAAAAAATATCTTGAATTATGTTCTCTTTTATTATTATTATTATTTTATTTTACATGTCTATCCCAGTTCCCTCTCCCTCCCTCTTACCTCTTACACTCTCTTCCCCCTCACATGCACCTGACCACCCTTCCCTCCCATCCCCCCACACCAATTCCACATATAGGGCAATGCCATCCAGGTGGGGTCATATAAATCTGTCAAGTCATTCAAAGTAGGGTCTAGGACTTCTCTCCTGTTTCTAGGTTAAAGCAGTATCCCTCCATGAGGATGTGTCCGCATAAACCTCAAAATGCATCCAGAGATAAACAAGGCTAATAAACGGTCCATTCTATTAGCTGTGTAAGCCCCAAATGTAGTCACTATTCTTACAGATATGCTGCAAAGCTTTCTCTCTCCTCCTTATATTTCTCCCAGGCAAGGTCTCCTGCTGACCCAATTCTTATTCACCAAAATAGATCTGCGATAAATTTAAGAATATATCTCTCCCTTTGAGTTATATATTCCAAATTTTACCTCATTCTCTAGTCTCATATCTTCATTAAAATTCCTAATCTCTCTCTTTCTCTCTCCCTCTGTATGTGTGTGTGTAAATCTCAGAAAATTTACCTCTTTAAGCCTTAATTAAAATCTTTCCTGACACAGTTCATCTGTAGTACGTGTAATTTTAAAGGTACAGTGGAAATAATCTTTTTGTTTAGTAAATCCAAATTATTTTCCATATACACACAGTGTTGTTAAATATTTTTACCTACTTTTTCTCTATGTATGAATTTCTTTCTTTCTTTTTTGAGACAGGTATTCTCTGTGTAGCTTTGGAGCCTGTCCTAGCACTTACTCAGTAGACCAGACTGGCCTTGAACTAATAGAGATCTGCCTGCCACTACTGTGCACCAGGTTTTAAGTTCTTAATATTGTAGATAATATAAAATATTTTGAATTTTGTTGAAATTAATGGGTGGAAAATATCTAAGAAAGAAATGCCTAAAATGAGTTTTTAAAACTCTAAGCAATTGTTTTCTTGTAAAGAAATGCAAAAAATAAAAACAGACAACTCCCCCCCCCAATAATCTTTGCATTTTTGAGTCTTACATATTCTTTAAGTCACATGCAGTTCATCTGAGTGTATCATGTGCAGAAAGTTAGATCAAAAGTTATGTCAAATTCAGTCCTTCAAGACACATGGATTACTAATTGATTCAGCAGTATTTGGTGAAATATTTCTGAATCTATGTTAAATGTTCTTGCTACCTTTGTTGAAAAAAAGCTGTGCATGGATAGGGAAGTGTGATCTTCTACTTTTAATTCTGTTAGTAGGTGGACATGCCAGTCCCTTGCATCAGACACACATAGGTTCCTTCACTGTACTATTGTGTGCATATTTGAAATGTAGGTGGAACAATTCTGATCTGTTCTTTTTTAAGATTGCTAATGTAATTTATCTTCTGTTCCTACCTTTCTGATAAAAACAAAAGGAGTGATAAATTGGATTCTTCAGGCCAATTAGAGATGACTAGACCATTCAAATATATTATCTTCCAATTATTAAATATATAATTTATTTCCTTTGAAGTGGGTCATAAATTCAATTGCCTTAATTGGAGTGTCTTAAAACTGATCTCAATAAACTGTGCTGTCAGTATACCATTCAGATTTTTCAAAATTTAAAGAAATGTAACTGAGCATGCTCATGAACTCCAGGAATATGCTGGGCTCTTCTACTGTTGCAATAGGTTTTGTTGTTGCTGTTTGTGTGAACCTCATAGAACTATCTTACAATTACACAGCATCTTCTAGTAGATAGTTGTATACATTGGTTTTCAATACAAATGTTTCCTATTTTCCATCTGAAAGTGATACATTGTGAGGCTTATTACAATATTATATGGGAAACTTCTTCATATGCAGACCATTTCATGTTTCCTAACGTACTAAACTTTTAAAACTTGAGATACTGTTAGATTTTGTTTTGCTTGTGCACTTTTGTGAATTTTCTTATGATAAAGTATAACTTATTTTTACACATTCATTTACTTTAAATCTTGAGATAAATTATAGGATCAGAGCGAATATGACATTTTAGATGTCACTGGACTGGCATATCTCTCAAAAAATGTATTTCTTCCAGAAACTTTTTCTTATTTTTTTTTTAATCAGATTTGGGTACTGAATTGTGTTTCTTCCTCTCCTATCATTTAAAAATTTTGAAAAGATAAAATTAATTTCTTTGCAAAATCACCAAGAAAACATCTGATCCTGTGTCTTGACAGAATTTTTAGTATCGCTTATTGAATCCAATTTAATGCAAACTGTTAAAGTTTGTGTATCAGTCAGATTCATCAGTCTGTGCATTTCATCAGTTAAACTATATTTTAACATTCCTAGTTTCCTAGTAACTACTCAGATGTGTTTGGAGTAACTACTCCAAATTTTTTTTTTGTTATTGAGTTCTACTATTCTTACACTGTAATTAGAGAGTATAGTTTTCATTATAATTATTTTACATTATTGAAGCATTCTTTACGCTAAGTATATTCTATCACAAGAGTAATTTGTTTTAGTGTTATAAATATTGTAATATCTTGTAATACCACTAGACCTTGTATTTTTTTATTTTTTTTATAACCAAGTCTATTTAAATGAGAACAAACCTTTATAGACAATATTTGGAAATTTGGGCATCGTTCTTTCCAAACTACTTCCTGCTGGTAAGGGGCACTGTCATGGGGGAATTCTAAGAAGATGCAGAAATCCTGGCTGGAGTCTGCAAGGCTACTTTTTCCAGCTGTTTTGAATGTAGGATCACCTGGTAGTACTCTGTTTCAGGCAGTCTAGCTTGATCAAACCACATTAGTCTGGAAGGAATCCACAGCTTTTCATTTTCTGTGGTAACAAAAATAGAAATCTTTTTCCAAAGTTACTTGTCCTTGAACTTAAACTTTTGAGTCAGAGCATTTTTTTAATTTAATTTATTATTTTACATATCGATCCAGTTCCCTCTTCCTCCCTCCCTCCCTCCTTTTTACCCTCTCTGCCCTCTCAAATGCACCCTAACCACCCTCCCTCCCATCTCCCCACCCCAATTCCATATGTATGGGAATGCCACCCAGTTGGGGTCATGTAGTTCTGACAGGTCATGTGAAGTAGGGACTAGGGCTTCTCTCCTGTCTCTACACTAAGGCAATTATCCCTCCATGGGGGATGTGTTTGCAAGGTCCTTTTGTGCACCAGGGATACATCCTGGCTCCACTGTCTGAGGTCCCTTAGACTGCTCAGTCCTTCTGGCTGAGACCCATATTCAGGAGGGCCTGAGTCAGTCCCATTCTGGCTTCCCAGCTATCAGTATGGGGGCCCGTTAGCTCCTCCTTGTTCAGATAAGCTGTCTCTGTGTGTTTCTGCAGCCTGGTCTTGTCCTCTCCATCTGCATTTGGGTTCTAGTTCGACTCAGTGTTTATGTATGGGTGTTTGCTCCTGTTTCCAACAGGTATTAGATGAGGGCTCCATGGATAAGTTAGTTGTTGATCTCACTATCCGTGAAGGGCATTTATGGTAGCCTTTTCAGGGTGCTCAAATTGTTGGTTGGCGGAAGTCTTGTAGTTCTCTAGACCTTTCTTTAGGTTCAGATTTCTCTTCAAAACAATAATGGTCCTTCTTGTATCTTCTCCCTCCCTCTCCCCCTCTCTCTCTCTCTCTCTCTCTCTCTCTCTCTCTCTCTCTCTCTCTCTCTCTCTTTCTGTGAGGGACTTTATATGAATCTCTTAGAATACACCTTGTATCCTAGCTCCTCTGGTGGTGTGAATTATAAGCTGGTGATCATTTGATCTAGGTCTAAAATCCATACATGAGTGAGTACATACTATGTTCCTCTTTTTGTGACTGGGTTAACTCATTCAGGATGGTTTCTTCAAGTGCTATCCACTTGCCAGTGAATTTCAAGATACTATTATTTTTTTCTGCAGAGTAGTATTCCACTGTGTAGATGTGCCACATCTTCATTATCCATTCTTCAATTGAGGGGCATCTAGGTTGCTTCCAGGGTCTTGCTATTACAAATAGTGTTGCTATGAACATACTTGAACAGATGTCATGTCTTTGTTGCATGGATGTGGATCATTTTGGTATATGCCTAAGAGGGGGATTACCAGGTCCTGTGGTAAACTAATTTCCATTTTCCTGAGGAAGCACCATACTTTTGAACTTGTATTTTTAATTAATGTTCTGAGTAGTTTGTTCTACCGATTATTTTCTGATACTGAACAATCTAAATTTTATTTTTAAGTGTCTGTTTTCTTTTTATTCTGCCAGTATATACTTATGTGATAATTTATTTTTCTCTTCTTACTTTTAACTTTATTTATCAGAGTGTTTTATATGCTCTTTCTGGGCACAAATGTTTTGTTTGTTTGTTCTAAAGCTCTTGAAGGACCAACAGAGACATTTATGCTTTTCTTAAGATATGAAATTTTGTCTAACATTTTTTCAGATCTTTTTAGATTCTTTCAGGTCTCCTGATATTTCTGTTGTGTTTATTTGATTATGTTTCTTTTACATTCTCATCTTTTAATTTTTTTCATAGTCCATAATCTTAATATAATATTTTGTAATATACTTAAAATCACTGCAACATATTTATTTTTCTTTTTAACCTTACTTTAAAAACTTAAATTTATTGATGTATTTATTTTACAACCCTACCTCGGTTTCCCCTACCTCCTCTTATTCCATTTTCTCTCCTCATCTCCCCTCCACCAGCTCCAATCACTCCTTTGTTTGTGTTCAGAAAAAGTCTGACCTCCCATGGGTATTAATAAGGCATAGTGTATCAAGTTGCATTAAGAGTAAGTACCTCCCCTTGTAATAAGTCCAGTGTGTGGAATAGGTTCCCCAAAGTTAGACAAAGTGTTAGAGACAACTCCTGCTCCTACTGTTAGGAGTACCGAGAGAGAGAGAGAGAGAGAGAGAGAGAGAGAGAGAGAGAGAGAGAGAGAGAGAAGGCTAGGTTGGGTCCATGCTGGCTTCTTGGTCAATTCAGACTCTTCAGTCCAGGTTACTTGTTTCTATAGGGTTTCTTGTGATTTCCTTAAATCCTCTGGACTATATGATCCTTTCTGCATCTTTTCATAAGGATTTCTTGAGCTTTGAATATTATTTGTCTGTGGGTCTTTGCTTCTTTTTCCATCAGTTACTGGGTAAATGTCGAGCGCTATTGCCTTGCCTGCAAGAACTATGCTCAACAACAGGATTCTTCTGCAGCTATGTTTATTGCGCGGCTCATTGCAGCAAGTTGAGGGAAGACCCTGAGGAGTAAAAAGGGCTCTGCTTATATATGCTCAGAGGAGTCATGTCTGTTACTGACAGGGGCAGCCCACAATGCTAGTAATGGTCACCCCATGATGTGGATCGTGCATTCGCGCCTTGCTGGCTTATGGACAGGAAACCGTGCCATCTTTGGGAATGGCACCAGTGGCTCTCTACAGGTAAAGGCCAAGGCTTTCTGGTGACAACAGTGGATAGAGGAATAGAATCCTGGACGAGATGACTTGAAATGGGCGGGAGGGCAATTAGGGATCAGGTAGAAACCTGATGCAAGAGAAATTTACAGGAAATCTACATGGATGACCCCCGATAAGACTATTAGAAATAGTGGATACATAAACAGAATTGACCATCTCCTGTGACCAGATAAGACTTCCAGTAGAGGGATAGGGACACCAACCCATCCACACAAATTTGACCTACAGTCTGTCCTACTTATGGTATGTGTTGGGGTGAGGGTGTTACAGAGAATGGCGAATGGTAAACCAATGAATGGTCCAGCCTGAGGACCATGCCACAAGAGTGAGGCCACCCTTGACATTTCTTAGAGCAACAGGACCTAAAGTCTGGATGACCCAGAGTCCCAAAATAGAACCAAACACAATTGTCAAAATAACAAAAAATAATGTCAACTCAATGATATCCAACAATATTCTGCTTTAGTTTATTGAAACAGGTTTTCCATCCTGCTCTGAACTGTTCTCATGCACCATTATGTACTCCAGTTTGCATTAGTCTTGGTACCTAAGCTTGAGCTTTGGTGTTTGTGCTGGCAAGTCTTATGTCAACTTGACACACAAACCAAAGTTATCTGAAAGGAGGGAAACTTACTTGAGAAAATGCCTCTACAAGATCCAGTTGTAAATGTTTTCTCAATTAGTTATTGATGGGGGGATGACTCAACCCATTGTGGTTGTTCTATCCATGGCTGGGTGGTCCTGGGTTCTATAAAAATGTAAGATGAACATGTCATGTGGAGCAAGTCAGTCAGCAGCATCCCTCCATGGCCTTTGCATTAGCTTCTCCCTCCAACTTCCTGCCCTCTGTGAGTTCTTGTTCTGACTTACTTTGATGATGAATACCAGTATGAAAGTATAAGCAATTTAAGCAACATAAAGTCTTTCTTCCCCATCTTTGTTTTTGGTAATGGTGTTTTATCATAGCACTAGTAATCCTAACTAAAACAAGGGTACATGCATACATCATAATGTCTGACTTCAAATTTCTTGATAATCTTTTCTGTTTCCTGAATTTTGCCATCTGTCTGAATATCTCTTTCTATGCATGTCTTAAATTTCATGAAAAAAAATTAATTAGGTTTTAACAAATAAATGTACTTTCATATTAATTCTAGAGTTTGTGGAATAATCATTTTTAGATAACTGTTGATTTATTAAGCTTAATTATGAGTTAAATTGGCTCAAATATTTCTGTAACATTCTTGTACAGAATCTTCATTTTTTCTGACAGCAGCAGCAGCACAGTAATGTACAGACAGCCAATCCTGCCCTCACGAACAGTGATATATTTTTTTTAACATAAGCTCCCCATTGGCATCACATTTTTATTATTTTCTAATAATCTCTAATTGTACTCTTGGTTACTGCTGTGAACAAGCATCCACTAGTTATTATCTTATTGTAATAATGTTTAGCCAAAATCATCTACTATATAATTTAGTTAATTTGAGCCAGCACCCCACTGCTGTCAATCATGGGGCATGCTTGATCATGAGCAAGATATCTTAACTTTCTCTTTAATTCATTTATAATTTTAAACTTCCATTTGACCTATAGTTTAGTTAATTTTTATTATATCCTCTAGTCTCTTAACTTTTTGCTATTGTAATATCCATTGTGTTTTCAAAAATTCTCCAAATCTTGAACTCATAAAATTCTAATACAAATCTCTTCAGGTTCCTTAGGGAGCCCTCTTTCCTTATAGGGGGAGAAACTGTGAGACACTTACCTCCATTGAAACCTATAGACAAGGTCTTTGTCTCTGAATGATGTACAGCTATAAAGGCAGACCTTTAGCTGGGAATACTGGTCTGAAGAATTCTTGTCCGTTAAGGAGTATTTAGAGTCATGTTATCTGTGTTTACCTTAGAACATTGTCCTCTTACAGTGAGGGCCGGATGATGCAATATCTCTAATTCTCTGTTCACCATGCCTTTAAGATATGAAGGAATTTGGCTATCCTGCCTACTTATGGGGTGACAATCCAGTTCTCAGCTAGAATTTGGTTTTTATTATTTTAAATTTTAGATTAAAAGTACAATATTTCTCCCTTCTCTTTCTTACCAGAAAACACTTCCACAAAAACAAACTTTTAGTTCGTATAATGTTACATGTATACCTGTTTTTGGTGTCAATCATTTAGAAACAGATAACAAATTGGTGTGTTCTCCCTTAGGAAAGACCACCTCTCCTACTCCAAGCTTTTCTCAGTTGCCAAGAGTTATTTGTGTAAGGTTGACTCCTTGTGGCCATTTCCTGTCCAGTTAGCTATATCCATTCATGCCATCTTTGTTCATCTCATGTTCTAGCTGACATGTTGACTAGACTGTATATGTAGCTTCTGATATTACTAGTAGACACAGAGTCACACCAACACTCAAGATATTCTTTCTCTTAAAATCTTTCTGCCCCCTTCTTCAGCAGCATAGGTAAGAAAAAGTGCTTTATTGATATATATCCATGAGCATTCACTGCACCTAACTGTGACTTTCTATCATATTGTCATCCAGGGCCTGAGAGATTGTTACAGATCTCATGGTTCTGACCATAATATACTATTTTTAAGTAAAGTTATCTAATTTTCTCTATAACCTTAAGAAAAAATGTAGAAACTAAGCTTGCTTGTTTTTTTTTTTTTTTGTCTTTTTTTTAAATTAAATATATACTTTTTTAAAAAAAATCTAATTTTATATACCAATACCAATTCTTTTTCCCTCCTGTCCTCTCATTCCCCCCACCATCTCTCCATCCTGCCCCCATCACCTCCCATGGGGGTATCATCCAAGTCTTTCACATGATTTGGAGCAGGCCCTAGATGCCCACCCCCCCCAGGCCTTTATCTAGGCTGACAGAGTATCCCTCCATAATGAATGGGTTCTAAAAGCCCCAACTGACATCCCACTCAGGGGGTCTGGTTCAATTTCATCCAGGCTCACCAGCTGTCACTGTGGAGGCTTTGAGCTCCTAATTGCTCTGGTCAGCTGTTCCTTTGGGTTTCCCCAACATTATTCTATTTATTAGTTAGACTCTAAGTATACTTTAACAGGTTTCTGATGGCACTGCTTTAAGTGCCTCAAGACAATGTTGTTCTTTAGTTGACCTTTAAACATTATCTTGAGGCTTTTGTATAATTTAGTGTGTTCAATACTATAGCATTACTACCAGTTTGCTTGTTTTATATAAGGAGAAAGCTAAATCTGTCCAAAGACATGTGACTAGTAAGTATGTTTGAGATTTTCACAATGGCTTTTGCTTGAGTTTTAACTTTTGAAATTTTAAAATTTGCATTTATATGATTTGTTTCCTTTCACTTATATCTGTGGATTATATTCATGTCATTAGATCACTGCGGATCACAGATGGTTGTGATCTGCCATGATGGTTCTTGGAGTAAACCCTGGGTCCTCTGGAAAAGCTGCCAGTACTCTTAAGTATTAACTCATCTCTTCAGTTTCTGATTCCTTTCCTATTTTATTCTTTATTTCTTCCTCCCTCACCCTCCCTTCATCCCCCTTCCTTGCTTCCTTACTTTCCACAGTCTCTTGTACATCAGGCTAGAATTAAAATCACAGGCCACTGGTGGATAGCTTTGATATCCTGATCCCATTGCCTCTACCTCTAAAATAAAAAAGAATGTTTTAACTTAAATTCACCTTTGTTTTAATGCAAAGTTTATTTTTAGTTCTATTAATATAGAGGAAAGAGAGAAATGAGCAATTAGGTCATTACTAATTAGACCTGGTCAGTTTCCAATGCAGTGACCTCAGGACTGTTCTTTTATTATTTTTCTTAGTTTACTTATCGATCCCAGTTAACTATCCCTCCCTCCTTCCTCCTCTTCCCCCCTCCCATGCCCCCAACAACACTCCAATCCCACCACCCCCCACTCCACATGGAGGGTGATGCCTTCCAGGAAGTGTGGACAAAATCTGTCAAGTCATTTGAAGTAGGGACTTGGCCCTCCCTTCTACCTCTAGGTTAAGGGAGTATGCGTCCATGGGGAATGAACTCCTAAAGTCCTTTTGTGCACCAGTGATACAGTCTGCTGTTTTAGGAGGGGGAATTATCAATAATACAGTGTGTTATGTGATGGTTGGTAGGTAAGCAAAGGATTGCCTAATTTTCAGCTTCACAAATGATTCAATTTTCTAAGAACTGCTTTCTGCTAACTGGGGTAGAATAAAATTATGAAAACACAAATAACTGAATATGTGACATTTTTTTTAAGATTCAACAAGATATTTACAATTTCAAACCAGCTTGAAAGTATCTATGGATATATTATAATCTATGTAGGAGGAGGCCTTATGTCACCTAGCACTTCACTCTGATAAAGCATCAATTAAATCCAGCAGCCAATGTCTGTATTTAATTCTGACCCATCAAATGGTGGACAGAGATTTAAAATAAAATATTAAATAAAGCCATTCATTTTTAAGAAGGGAGATTTAAAATAGTATGGTATGCATTCTTTAGATGTGCAATAATTCATAAATAATCAAAGCTTGCATTTTGTTTACTTGGTATTCCTGCTTATCAGATCACTGAAGACCTTAAGTGGGATCCTGAAAGATATTTACATTGACAAATGAGGCCTATCATTGACATAGTTCATATTATTTCTTGTGTTTATGTTCACAGTTTTTAAGTACAATTCTATTTCAAGGCTTACTTTCTAGTCTCATTAAAGGTCACTGTCTGTAAGGATTGGCTCCTGTCATGATTTTCGGGGTTTAGAACCATCTCTTAAAATATAAGTAGAAATTTTACTTAAATCCTATGACAAAACTTGAAAGGGAAGACTGATATGATGGTATTTTGTGAAAAGATTGTGTTACTTACTGATTACTATGTATAGTACATTTACAATGAAATTTAAATATATTGAAAATATTTGAAACCATCTACATTGCCTATAAGTAACTTCAAACACAGCATTTAATATTAAAGTGACACACACATCATATTAATAATAAAGGAAAATATCAACTACCATGACTTCTTTAGGAGGAAGGTATGTCTTATGGCATGGATGTTAGGATATATCGAAATAATCTCATCATTGTGGGATTTTCTTTCTACAGCTGTAAAGCAGATATCAAAGTAGTGAACAATAAAGAACTCTCAGTTTCCTCACCAAAAACAAAAGCAAAAAATCCACACCCATTTCTCTATTAGATCCCTGGTTTGTTGTAGCAGAAATCACTGCAGGCACCTATAAAAAGACTTGGAGATAATTCCAAGCAAGGCTAAACTGGGTTGTGGTGTAAATTCTTGTTAGGAACAAGCAGTTAAATTAAGGACAAGAGGATAAAATAATTATTTCAATAGACAGAAGAGAAAATGACAACCTTACAAATCAGAAAATGTACCTATCAGTTTACTTCACACCCAACAAATTAGAAGGGGCAATTTGATCACCTAGGTGATATAAAGAACCTTTGCTAATAAGCTGTCTATATAGTTATCTTTACATGCATCCAAAATAAATGGACGCTCCTGAGACAGTCATGACCAAACCTCACATTGTCTAGAGGGCTCCATACAAGTGACTTTTTTTTTTTTTATTTTCTTAATGGGATTGTATCCAAAATGAGGGTTAATTATCCAGTGCTAAGGGGAATATTAGATAAAAAATAATCAATACAAAGACATGAAAATAGTAATGGTATTCCTTCAATGACCATCTATGTTTGAACAATTAAGTAATGTAGAAGTTTGAGATTTAACTAAGTATGCATAATTGTAAATGCCCTGATACTGATACCTAAATTTAGACTGGAAACTAACAGTAATGAAGTTGAATAGGAAATGTACAGGCTCTAATCACTGTTTTATCTTTCATCTGAATTTACCAGTTAAATGGAAGGCTGTCATTTTTGCTTACTCAAAGTTCAACAAATATAAGATGTAAAGATGAAATTTTGAAAAAAACTAACAATATGATTTTAACACTGAAGATATGGTATTGAAGTTAACAGTTATAAAATTGTACTCAAAATTAAATTTTTCTCAAAAATGAGCAAATTCTCAATTAATAGTTTGCAATATGTACAGAACTATTTTCTATACAATTCTTTGACAAAGTGGATGTATTCAATTAAATACAAATTCACTTATATAACATGAGAGAAACTGAAAGATCACATATGAAAATAATATTTAGGTTTTCTTCCTTCATAACAATAAAGTTTATCTCTTTTCAATTTTGATAATGAGGAATAAAGTTGTATATTTTTGTTACACTCTAAGCAACTCTTCTGAATTTTAACATTTTCCTTTTTGTCCCTTGGTTGTTTCCTTTTTTATCCTCCCCTGAATTGACACTGATCTTTCTATTATGAAAGTACTTGAAGAAACAGCACAGAACTTGTGTTACCAATGTTTAAAATCAAGTTTCTTGAAACTGAAAACCTTTAGTGACTTTTATTTTATATCTTAATTAACCATTCAATAACTATGTAAATTCATGGTCAGTAAAATGTGTAAGAATGAGAGAGAGAGAGAGAGAAAACAAAGACTGAAAAGATGTTAGATGTTTAAAATATGCTGAGAAGCAATATGTTTAGACATATCTAATGGTCTCTATTTGACAGTTTATGCCATGACAGCTCCAGGATAAAGCCTGCTTTTGTATCCAATTTGAAAACATGATTGTTTGTCTTTTTACCCTAGAGCTTAAAGACAATTTACTGAAGTAGGTCAGTAAGAAGTATTGCCACAATAAACTGTCATTTTACTTCCTTTTTTAGCAAAAATTAGAAAAATACTGCAATGTTGTTTAGTCATAAAATATGTTAGCAATAAAGGAAATACAAGCTATCAGGTTTATTTAATTTTACAGCTGCTGTCATTATTCATATGCTTCTTTCTGTTACCCTATATTTGAAAGTAATTTATTTTGAAAAAGTATCAATGTTGAAATTGAAGTAACTCATTTCTTTTCAAATGTTCACTTATGGATGAAATGTAAAAAAGCTGCTTTTGGGTGTTATATAGAAAATATAATATGAACATAATTTTGCTTCATAAACATCAATCTCCATGGAAAGGCTGTAATAATATTTCTGATATGATTTTAGTACCTACCTTTGTCATCATCTCATCATAGTATGATGGATTGAGTGAACTCAACCTAAGGGAAGAAATTAAATACACTAAGACAAAATCATCACTGGGTTCAAAGCACCAAAAACAAAATTACTGATCATTATTTCATTCTAATATATAACATTGCTTCACTGATTCTCAATAATATTTTTTTCATCAAAATATTATATATGTACTTTTTTCTTTGCATAAAGTTACAATAGTGTATTTGGAAAAAATGGTACAAGTCATCAAGGACAATAATGATAAACATTATACAAAGTTTATAATTTTATTAATTAACATATTATTCAAATAGTTTTGTGATGGGAAATTACTACTAAACATATATACTTCCGTATATATAATATATTAGTTATATTAAATTAAACATATGTATAATAATTAATATACTTATAATATATACATGCCTTTAATATGCCATTGTGTCATTTAAAGAAGTAAACATTCTCAAATAGATTTCATTTGACATTGACCATATTTGGTGATTTTTTTCATCATAGTGTATTTAAAAGTTTGGGGATTTGCCCAATTGTACAATGTTTACCAAGCCTGCTCAAAGTCATAGGTGTCATCCTCCATAGTACTAGAATAAATGAAATCAATTAAATTTAAAAAGTATGTCATAATAGCTCTAAAAATTTAAAAAACAAAATAAAAGTTCTCAAGTTTATAAACTAAGATAAAGGTAAGAAAGATGTACTTGTAATGCTCACAATTGCCTCAACCTGTGCTAAGATGAATCAATAAGACATAACTAGTTTGTGAAGACAAGAAGACTGTTACCTTTAGGTAGACTCTGACTCTCTCCCAAATGCTCAAGTCATGCAGAAAAAGCCAAGTCAGTGCACACATATATAGAACTGCCTTCAATAAGCATAATGATGTAACTGCTACTTAATTATTAATATGACCATGTCTCTCAAGTTCTATATCTTTGAAGTACCTCAAATATTCGTGTATGCACCATGCTTACCTCCCTAGCACAAAACACACTGAATACAAAATAGTCATTATGTCATTTATTCCTACATATTCCATCACAAAAATTCCCAGGGTCTGTTTTCATGAAACTTCAAAAAATAGAGCCTACCAATTGGTTGGTCAGTAGTGCCAAACAACAGTCAGCCCTGAAAATGTGTATACAAGGTAACATAGTATGTACACTATATGCATACAATGACATTTTCTTTTAAGACAGCATGAGTAGGAAAGAGAGTGAAAAAATAAATAGATAGCTTGGAAGGATGAAAAGAAAGGAATAAATAAAATTATATTGTGATTTCAGAAGTAAAAAAAAATTAAAATACCTTCTATATATAGTGTTCTATAGCCTCTGCTTTAGGAGTTCTAAATTACTTTTTCTAAACTTGTTTTTATACTGTTCATACTTTTTCTTTATTCACTTATGGAGAAAGAAACATTAGAAAAATTCTTCATATGACAATTCTTAAAAAATTTTCAGAGGACTTAAAGTGCAAATGGTGAACTTGAGAGTTCATATAAATAGAGAAAGAATAGAAATTCAGGAATGTACCTATTTTTTAAGAAATTAAAAGTAAATCTCACTTCATATCTGTTTTAAATGAGATAAGCAATAAACTGCAACATTTTGATACCATTAATTTCTTTTCCACAAAGAACAAAATCACTTTAGTTTTCAGTGTTTGTAGTGTGCATCTCTTTTTGTTTTTGTTTTTTTGCACACACATTTATAATCTTTGATGAAAGGACTTTATTATTTTGACCAAAAATGAAAGTCCAGGAGGAATAAAAAATTTTCATTTTAATATTGTACTATACATATTATACCTTTATATATTTTCTTAATATATGATACACAAACAGTATGAAATGACTGTGCATTTGCAGATAGAAAGATAGATAGATAGATACTGCAGATATGCACACACAGAGAATACTAAGGATACTTTCTTCTTCTTTATATATAATGTAAAATATTGATATTCTTATATTTTCATGTGTCCTCAATATCACAACCCACTACATGTTTGCTAACACCTCTCTATTTTATTCCATGGGAATTGTGTCTTGGTTAATTAATGCAATAATGTATATTGTGTACCACAATTTTGGGGGGCAATTTTTCCTTAATCTATGTTCCAGAGATTTTGATCATCTAGAGGAATTTTAAAATATTGGACATCCATTGCTCAATTACCTAAAATTGGGATAAGAAAACCTACCTTCTATATAATTATTTACAAGTTTAATATTGAATATAACATGTGCATGATTGACTATCTCAAAGAGAAGACAAAGGATTCTATGGCCAATTTAAGAAATTCTCTACTCATCAACACAAAGTGTAACTAGTCCCCATGTGTTTTAGAGCTAAACATTTTCTTCATTTTGGTATCTGTCTCTGAGGAGGCAGCTGCAATCTGAACATCAGAGTAGCTTCACTGTGGCTATGTGGATGTGGCTGACTCTACTCATCCTACTTATTCTAGTCCATTGTAATTACAGATCCAAGATACCTCTTTGGTATACAAAGTTGTCTGAACATTTTCAAACAAAAATATGTGTACATCTGGCCTGCTAAGAGAGGGAAATTCATAATTTCTGTAGACAAAAACACTAGAAGGTTGACCTAGTTACCCACTGGGCGAGAAAGGAATACAGTTATGAAAGAATGGACATAGCAAGCTTTTACAATCAAATCTCTCCTATTTTCCATTATGGAAAAATGAGGTGGTGGGCCCCTTGACTGAAGAGAGTTAGGTGTGCTATCATATTTATTGCTATTATTATTTTTTATCAATTTTACTCTTATTATCATTATAGTTTATTGACCTCTGTGAATTTTTCCTGAGAAAAACAAACTTTTAGAAATCAAACACAAATGACTAGATTTGATGCCAATTTCACTATTTGATTTTCTCATGTTATTCATTATAGTGCACTAGAGAAAGTTAAGCAAAGACACCTCTATAAATATTTAGGGTTTGTTTTGGAAATTCCCTTAGCCACTGTATTAAAACCATGGGAAAAACTACCAGATGTTTAGGATTAGGGAGTACTTCTAAAAGTGTTTTGCTTTTGTGAAGACAAATTTGAACCAAAAAGAGAACAAATGCCACAGTCCACAGCAGAAAGCCATGGCTTGGTTGCTGCTTTAATTGACTCCATAAGCTGAAAACACTTATATCCAGCATGGGGACCCCAAAGATTTTTCCAGCACTGGACAGGCAGAGAATATTGCTTACATCAAGAGGTGTCCCTGCTGTACTTGCCATGGAAAGTAAAAGTGAAGGTATGCTTAGTAGAAAGGGGCAGAGGCCACTCACTCTCTCCTCTAATGCCTTCAGTCTCAGGAATATACCAACTAAAATTAGTTTGAGGAGATCTAGGATTAGAAATAAAAATGGAAAAGACTGCTTGTCCAAAGGACAAGTTTGTCTATCTAGATTATGGGAAAGAAAGCACTTGACTTTTATGATGAGTAGGAATGATCACCAAATTTTAGAAAGATGATTGTGTTGTCCAAATTATTTTGGAAGTACTCACAGTAAAGTGCAGTTTGTGTGATGCAAACAGATTACTCCTATCCAAGTAACTGAGGTGGTACCTGCTGACGATGATGGGCTTCATTGTTTTGTTTTTCCAAAATTGAGATGATGCAAAAAGAATATTCAACAGAAAGCCTTGGGGGACACAGTACTCACAGTTCACTGTGTAACTAAACTGTTTGTGCTATATTAAGTGTATTTTGAACATAAGTGTAGGTTAAATTTCTTGAGTGTTTATACTTTAATTCAGTCAGCGTAGCTATACTGTCATTGTCCTTCCAAATAAATAAAGGGATGTATGTCATCTACTTATATATCATACTTGTCTACAAAGAAGATTTGCTCAAGTATAAAAGCACATATCTAAGGAAAAAAGGTGCATAAATATCTTCCCCGATTTTCACAATTTTAGTTTAGCCTTTTGAACAATATGTTTCTGAGACTGATAATTTACACAATTGAAATCCTTGGGAACTTCTCTGACATGACTTATGGTATATCTCTTTTCAGCATCATATACTAGTTTTCTATGTACTAAACCAATAAAAGTTAAACATGGTGAATATTTCCTACCAATTAATTGGCCTCTGTTTATGTGCATATGTGTGTGTACAGTACACATATGCTTATTTGGGAAGGAGGAAAACTCACAGAACTAATGGAGCTCAAGTGGCTCACAGGGCTCAGCAGATACACATGGGATCTGCTAGTGCTTATATAAGAGGCGTAGTGTTGATTGGGTCTGACTTCTCCAATAATGTAAATTTTCTTTATATGGATCAGTGGGACTTTTCAGTAGCATGGATTTTCCTGAGTAACCCATGCTATATTGAAATGAGATATAGCTCTTAGGGATGTACATGTTGCAGGAGAACTATTCAGTGAGATACTCTGTTATCACTTACCCAAGAAAAATTGTGGTGATATAGATGTCCATCCTTCTATGGGTAATCGGGAAAAAAAAATCACTTTTGGACTGGGGTGGTATTCTTTTTTCTTTTGATATGTGTGTGCCCTCCCAATAATGGGAAAAATAAACATTTTTTTTTGTCTCTTCAGGAAAAGTCTTGCATCATCTTTAACAGGACGTAAACGTCGTGGCCCATGAGCCTATTTTAATTTCAGATTTCGCATTGATGGTGCCTATTCCTTTCTTTCTTGGAAGAGCAGCCTGAGAATAGATAGTCTGATAAAGACAACCACAGCATGTCAGCCCAGCAACATGGAGATTAGCATTATTAGATATTAATTGCTACTGGGATAAAATTACACCTAAGTTTAATGTCTTCAAATGACAAAGGTGTGTTATTTTCTAAGTCTTGTTTGGAGCAAGAAGAAGGTCTAAATTGGGCTGAAATTAAACTGTCAAAAGTGTTGTATTCCCTGTTGGAGGTTCTAAAGAAGAAGGTTTTTCTTCTCAGGTTCCTACAAAGTCTTTGTGTCTTGTATTAAGTGTTTTTCTACACCTTTAAAGTCATCAATATATTATTTGTAAATCTTTATCCCACTGGATTTGCTGTTCCCTATTTCATTTTTAAAGAACCATTTTGATTTCATAGGCTCCATTTGCATAGTACAGGCAAAACTCTATATCTCAAAATTCTTTATCAATTGCAATGCTCCTTTAACTCATTGGCCACATGAAATGACATATGCACAGGCATTATTATTGCATGATAGACAACTTGAGATAATAGGATCATTATTTCTGCATACCATATAGAATAAAATAATTATGACTGATAAAACTGGAATCTCATTTGGATAAATGTCATCTTAGATGGGAGGTCAGAAGCTTTATCTCTGCCACATACCTGATACTATTAGAAAATATTTGTAAGTAACACACAGTATAAACACAATTTTAAACTTGAAAAAATGATGATATTTTTTAATATAAAAATAAAGAATCCTTATCAAGTATTTAAAAGTTTAGATTTGGTCTGTCAATCCAATGTCATGATGATGAGGGGGAAAAGCTGGATATGACAAACTTTTAGTAACAAGTATAATGTTATGTTGCCAAGAGCAATCATACATGTGTGGAAAAGGTTATTTTTATAATATAATTTTAAAATCATGTATATTAGTAAGGGTTCTGTAGCAGAACAGAACTGATAGAATGAATATGTATTAAAGATGATTTATTAGATTTGAATACAGAATTCATTCTAAGCAGTCCATCTATGGCTGTATTTACTTTGGAGTGTTTGAGGGCCCAAGAACTGCATTCAAAAATATGGAACTGAAGGCATGGAATTTTCTGCCAGAGCTACTGGTTTTTAGTTCATGTTGCAAAGAAAAAAGAAAAAAGGAAAGAGAAGATAAAGTGAGTGAAAGAGAGATAGAGAGGGAGAGAGGGAGAGAAGACCAGAATTTGATGTCAGGTGATAAAACCTTCAACAGGGTGGATGAAATAATCCTTTTCCAAAATATGCATGCAAATCATAAATTATAAATTTCCCTTTAGAAAGGCACCCCTGCAAATATTGCCCCCCATTTGGAGTGATTCTCCATACTTCAATTATCATAATCAAGAGAGAAACTCCTTTCTATGTTAATTGCAGATGCAGCCAAGGCTACAGTCAGACAGACGGGATTGTTGAAGATATCACATGATTTAAAGATGGCATAATTTACTAAAATATAATACAATGTTTGTTACCTTATATGTAATCTTCAGGAAAAATATTTAAAGCACAAATAAACTTCAGAATATTTTAGCAATAATTTTTTCTGTGTAATAAAGAAACATAAATCGTTGTAATTATTTTCCTACATTCAAACCTACATTGGTTACAATTGGCTGTAAAAGTTGTTAACAGGATTCCCAAAACTCTGCTTAATGTTTGACTTTGGAGCTCTGTATGTGTTTTCATCAATTGTTGGATGAAGCCTGTCTGATGACAATTATGCTAGGTTCCTTCCTGTGAGTACAGCAGAGTATCATTAAGGGTTGTTTTCTTTCTTTCTTTCTTTCTTTCTTTCTTTCTTTCTTTCTTTCTTTCTTTCTTTCTTTCTTTTTCATGTCACGGTGGTTGGTTCTATCCTGTGTCTCTGAGCTTTTCAGCCTCAGGTTCCAGTTCAGTAGTGTCAGAGGTAGACTCCCTCTCGTGGCAGGGATTGCAAGCTAGAGTGGTCACATTTTTGTGCCACCTTTAACCCAGCGTATTTTACAGGAAGAACAAATTGTTCTTCCTGTAAATCGACAATTTTTTTTTGTCTGGGTTGATGTCCCAAACCCTCCACTGGAGGTCTTGCTTGGTTACAGTAAATGGGTGTTTCAGTCCCCATATTCCCCATTACTAGGAGTCTTACCTAGGGTCACCCTCATAGATTCCTGAGAGTTTCCATTTCACTAGGTTTCCAGGTCTTCCCCAACGTGCCCCCAAATTACTGTTGTCACTCCCAGTATCCATTCCTCCAGCTTTCCCCTACTTTATCCCTCCTATTCCCATTTCTACCCACCCCTAATATACCCCCATGATATCTTCCCTATTTCCCATTCACAGAAAAAATCATACATCTGTCACTCTCCAGGTCTCTTTGATACTCAGCTTCTCTGGGTCTATGGATTTTAGCATCATTTTCCTTTACTTTAAAGCTAATATCCACTTAAAAGAGAGTTCATATCAGGAAGAATTGTAGGATCTAGAGGGGTCACACACACCAAAGGGAAAAACACAGAATCAACTAGCCTAGGTTAATAGGGCTCACAGAGACTGAAGTGACAATTAGGGAAACTGACCTAGATGCTCTACATATATGTTATGTTTGTATAGCTTGGTCTTGTTATGGGAATGGGAGCTACCTCTGACCCTTCTGGATGATTTGGGACCCTTTTCTCCTACTTAGTTGCCTTACCTAGTCTTAATAAGAGGTGTGGTGCCTAGTCTTACTGCAACTTGTTATATAATGTTTGGTTGATATCCATGGAGGGCTTTCCCTTTCTGAAGAGAAACAGAGACAGAGTGAATGGAGGGAGAGCTGGGATTGCAGGAAGGAGGGAAACTTCATTCAGGATATAATGTATTAGAGAAAAAAATAAATAAAAGACAAATTTATTAACACAAGGCAATAGATATAAGCAAGGAGTCTCATGGTAGATTACTTACCTCTCAATAACAAAGTTCTGGCTTTGATCCAATCAAAGAAAAGGAAATGCATGTTTTGACATAGTATTCCTGGTTGTCATTCAACATATATTCCATCTGTTTTCGTAAACTAATTTTATCATACATGCATCATAAATAAATAGGGTTGGACTGGAGAAATAGCTCAGTGGTTTAGGGCACTTGATGCTCTTGCACAGGGTCTGGGTTTCAGTCTTACATCCATCAAGTACAAAGGGATACAATCTAATTCTTTGGCCTCCATAGAAACTGGATATGCCATGGTTAAACTACATGTAGACAAAACACAAACACACACACACACACACACACACACACACACACACACAGATATATAAATCTAATATAAAAATTGAAATTAAAAGAAATAAATAATGCTCAAGGATATGCATTTTTTTATACCTTACACGATGACTAATTTATCTTCAATTCAACTTTCAACTACACTTATACTTATCAACAGGTACTGCTAGCTCTAGTTTTTAAAATACATATATCTTCATTTTTTTAGATTATAATTACATCATTTCTCCCTTCGTTCCCTATCTCCAAATACTTTATATACACTTCCTTGCTCTCTTTTGAATCTATGGTCTTCTTTTCTATCTTCTTCTGTTATATACATGTAAATTATCTTCTTTCCTTTGGAGTCATCTTTCTATAATATCAAGCTAGACTCACTCAGAAGTCATCAATATACATTAAGTGCAGCTGTACTAGCTCATGGGTTGAAAAGTGAGCAAAAACCTCAGTGATGGTACAAACTGAGACCTGCACAAAAACTTGCAACTTTGAACCAAGAGTGATTAGGATTGGAGATGGCAATGATTAAGAGCACATTATAGTAATAAGAGATATAATCAGCATAGAGAAAGAATATTTTATAAAGTATCTTATTTCTTATTAATTTCCTATCTTTCCTGTTTTCTAGCTCAAACTCAGATAAATACTAACTATAGTAACTATTGTACTATAGTGTCCCATGATATATTCAGTACAGTGTCTAGAAAATATTTTAAAATTATTATATACCCTTTTCTCTTATAATAAATATATATGTTTATATATATATATATATATATATATATAATTTTTCTTATTTTACATATCGATCTCAGTTCGCTCTTCCTCCTGCCCATGTCCCCTTACTACCCCCAATCCACAAAAACGGTGATGCCTTCCAAGAGGGATCATCAAAATCTGTCAAGTTATTTGGGGTAGGGACTAGGCCTTCCCTCCTGCCTCTAGGCTAAGGGAGTATCTATCTATGAGGAAAGTGTTCCCAAAGTCTTTTCATGCACCAGGGATGCATGCTCATTCCATTGTCAGAGGTCCCATAGACTACCTAAGACTACTAACTGAGACCCATGTTCAGGGGGTTTGAGTTGTTCCAATGCTGGTCTCCCAGCTATCAGTCTGGGGGTCCATTAGCTCCCGTTTTCTCAGGTCAGCTGTCTCTGTGGTTATCTATAGCCTGGTCTCGACCCCTTTTCTTATCACTCCTCCCTCTCTGCAACAAGATCTTCTGAGCATATTTGGAGTGGGTAAGGGCGAGTGTGGAGAGGGAGTTAGGAGAAAGAGAAGGGGAGGAGAGGAGAACATGTGGGACTAGGAAGATTGAGTCTGGGGGGGGGGGGACAGACAAGAGCAAAAATAAAAAGAGATACCTTAACAGAGGAAGCCATAATAGAAAAAAAATGACTCTAGAAAAATGTCCAGAGACCTACAAGGATGACCCCAAATAACAATCTGAAAAACAGTGAAGAGGCTCCCTTAAATGTCCTTTCCTGATAATGAGATTGATAACTAACTTATATGTCATCATAGAGCCCTCATCTAGTAGCTGATGGAAGCAGAAGCAGACACCCACATCCAAACTCCTAATCCATTCTTACTAACACCTTTTATGTCTTCCTATTAAGTGTAGACATGTTTGAGTTCTATTTTTCCTATTTTTTTAAAGTATTTTCTCTTTAATTATTATAGCACAATTGTGACTCAGATATCATTAATTATTAGTATTATTACTTTAAACTTAAATAAATAAAAGGAAAAAGGTATCTGGATTGGTCATAAGGAGGAATGAAACAGATACTGCAAACCAAGCTAGACTAAGAAATAGAACACTTTTAGAATAATAATTATATTTTGAAATCTCACATCTTTGATGGGAGATATCATTCTGTAAATATGTTTCTCTTATTGGTTAATGAATAAAGCACTTTAGACTCACGAAGATAGGACAGATGAGAGAATATTTTCTTTAAATCTTACTAAATGTCAATGGGCTAAATATTGTTAACTGTGATTCTTATTTGATAATTGTTGTGTGATATATTTTGTTATGTTAAGGTTAAAACCTTTCAAAAAATTTTAGACAGAAAAGAGGAGATGATGGGAGATGTCACTCTGTAAATTTGTTTCTCTTACTGGTTAATGAATAAAGCACTGTTGGCCAATAGGAAAGCAAGATAAATGGAACGAGGAGACTAGGAGGAGAGAGGAAGTAGTAGGGAGGAGATCCAAGTAAGATAAGACCACATGGAAGTACTTAGATTAATAGAAATGGGTTAATAATTAAGACAGAGTTAGCAGATAAGAAACTAGTAACTGGTCAACAGAATTATACATAATACAGCATCTCTGTGTGTTATTTGGGGCTGGCGTGGTGGAGGGACCAGACCAGTGGGTAAAAACATACTCACAACACATCTCAACTCCTTAATTAAAACTACAGAACAAACCCACAAATAAGTGTTCACATACAGCTGTTTGACAAATATTAAAGAGTGAATAAAATAATAACAGCATTGTAATTTAAAAGTGGCAAGAGAGAGAAAGACAGGATGCCACAGAGCACATGTGGAGGGATTTGTTTTGGGGGAAAAAGAGAATGGAATGGATGGAGAGGGGGGAAATTCTTGGGCAGGAGTAGCAGAAGAGAAAAGAGATATGAGTTGAGAGACAAAGAGACAGGCAGAGAAACAGAGAGAAAGAAAGAAAAAAATGAACAGAGAGAAAGAGAGAGAAATGGGTGATAGGCAGGGCCCTTTTAAAAACACAGTGAGTATGCACAAGTGGTACTCCTAGTGGTGGCAAATGAAAACATATCCTTTCAGAAGCCTAAGAGCAGGCCAGGACAGATGTCTGAATACTAACATTTAGAGAAATTAAAATTAGGTGAAAGGAAACATTATGTTTAGATATAGCATTGAAAAAATCACAGACATGGTAATAGTAGAGCATATCTGCAGTAGATTATATTTTACAGTCTGGTGCTAAAAGCCATTGTATCATGGGATTCTACTATAATGGCTTTGACAAGGTTTCATGTTCAACTAAAATATCCTGACTATACTGAATTTGCTTCCTCTCTTTCAAATGTGCTCTACCAATATCCAGTATTACTAAGCTCTTTAAATAGTCATAGTTTCTTCTTTAGGGCTTAGTAGCTCTCAGTCATGCATAAATAATATCATGAGCCAAAAATGATAATAGCATCAGTAACATCATTTAATTTTAAATGAGCTATCAGTGAACTTTCTATGAATCACATAAAATTTGCTCTGACTTTGCAATCTTGGCAATCTCCACTTACAATAGTTTATTATAGCTTTACTATATTTTATTTAATAACATTAAACACAAGTTTAAATTGAAGGATCACGGTGCAGAGTAATTACTATACTAGCTTATAAGCTAGTCAGGCATAGTTCAGTTGCTTCTGAATATGGCTAGTATTTCTTTGGGGAGAATAAGAGGAATGACAGTAAACAGTTCAAGACTAAGCTAGACTGTTGGAAATTTTGGGTTTGTTATTTTGTTTCATTATTTAAAGCTTTTGTTCCATTATTGTTTGTTTTCTTGATAACTTAAAATAGGGCAAAAAAAAAAAAAAACATTTGATTTTGTGCCTTTAAATTTATTCTTGGTCTCCTGAGGCCTGAGGTCTACACAGGGGTAAACCAGTCCCAGCAGACCACCAATATCATCCAGAAACCACCAATATCACAATGCTAGTCCCACCTCCACCCACAGAGAGGGGTGAGCATGGGTTTGTTTCCAGCCTGCCTTAAACTTGCCCTGCTCAGAGTCCCCTGAGGCCTGGGCACTGCACAAGGCTGAACCTTTTCTGGCAGATCTACCCATCCAAAGTCTGTGACATCTCACTGCTTGTCCCACCTACATCCACAGGAAAAAGAAAGGCATCAGAGTATTGGATCTGTTTGAAACCACCAGAAAGGAACTTTGGACCAGTAGTCACCAAGAGAGGGAGAGACTACCCCTCTACCCACTGAAAGAAGGGATGGTAAGACAACAGTATTAGAAACATTCAACAATTTAAAAAAAAATATGATTTAACTATAGTCTAGGGACTCCACATCAGCAAGACTTGAATATCCCAACACAGAAGAGAATGCCCGTAAAAGCAAATTTATGAAGATGATAGAGACCCTCAAAGAGGAAATGAGAGAATCACTTAAAGAAATGGAAGGAAAAACAAACAAAAAAATTCAGGAAATGCAGGAGAAGACAAACCAAAAAATGCAAGAAATAAAAAAAAATTCTTAAGGAAAGCCAAGTTTGAAACACCAAACATGAAAAGAACTCAACCAGTTCAGGGCTTGAAAGCAGAAATAGGGACACACAGAAAAAAAAAAAAAAAAAAAAAAAAAAAAAAGAGAATAGAAAAGAAAAGAAAAAGGGAAGAAAAACAAACGTAGTCTGAGTGAATGTTGGAAACAGAAAGGCTGGGTAAACAATCAGGAACTACAGATACTACAGATGCAAGCAAAACCAAAACCAACAGAATACAAGTGATGGAAGAGAGAGAAAGAGGGGGGGGGGGGGCTCAGGAGTTCAATATACACTAAGAGAAATAGAAATAGATTCATCCACAATAGAAAATCTTAAGTCCATCAAATCCATAACATGAATTATGAGACACCGTGAAAAGGCCAAACTTAATTTAATCGGTATAGAAGGTAAAGAAACTGCCTGAAAGGTTCAGAAAACAGATTCAACAAAATCATAGAATAAAACTTTCCCAACCTAAAGAACATCATGCCAAGAAAAATACAAAATGCTTACAGAACACCAAATAGAACCAAACACAAGAAAAAATTTCCCCTTGCCACACAATGATCAAAATGTCAAATATACAGAATAAAGAAAGAATATTAAGAGTAGCAAAGGAAAAGGGCCAAATAACATATAAAAGCTAGCCTATCAGAATTACACCTGATTTCTCCATGAAAACTCTGAAAGCCAGAAGTTCCTGGATCGATATTCTACCAACACCAAGAGCCCACAGATACCAGTCCTGACAACTATACTCAGCTAAGCTTTCAATCCTTATAGATGAGGAAAACAAGAACTTCCATGAAAAACTAGATATATATATAAAAAATACATATCCACTAATCCAGCCTAAAAAAAAGTTCTGGAAGGAAAATTCCAACCTAAGGACCCCAAAAAAAAAAAAAACATAGGCAATAGATATTCCCACTTTACCATAAGCCAAAAGGAAAGCAGGAAGGGGAATCCATACGCTATACAACCTCTCACAAAAAATCCAAAGCAAACAAGAAATAACAATCAATGTTTATTGATATGTTTCAATATTAATGGTCTTAACTTGCCTATAAAAAGATACAGGGTAGCAGAATAGATACGAAGACAAAATCCATCTTTCTACTGCATACAAGAAACACACCTCAACTTCAAAGACAGACGTAACCTCAGAATAAAGGGTTGGAAAAAGATTTTCCAATCAAATATACCCAAGAAAAAAGTGGGTGTAGCAATCATAATACCTAACAAAATAGACTTTAAATTAAATGATCAAAAGAGATAAAGAAGTTCATATTCATCACAGGAAAAATCCATCAAAATGAAGTCTCAATTCTGAACATGTATGCCACAAATACAAAGGCATCCACTTTCATAAAAAATAAATAAATTACTAAACCACAATCACACATAAAACCTCACACACTTCTACTAGGAGATTTCAACATCCCACTCTCACCACAGGACAGGGCCTGCAGAAAGAAAATTATCAAAGAAACAGGAACTAGCAGAAGCGATTCACTTGGGTTTATCAGACATCTATAGAACATTCCATCCAAATGCAAAAGAATATACTTCTTCCACATGGAACCTTCTCTAAAGTCAAACACATACTCAGCAATATAACAGATGCAAAAAAAAATTGGAATATCCCTTTGTATATTATTGGATCACCACCCTTTAAAGTTAGAATTCAATGACAACACAAATTGCAGAAAACTTACAAACTCATGGAAATTAAACAATGCACAATTACATCATTTCTGTGTCAAGGAAGAAATAAAAAAGAAATTAAAGACTTCCTAGAATTTAATGACAATGAAAACACAACATACCCATACTTATGGAACACATTGAAAGCAGTGCTAAGAGGCAAGTTCATAGCCCTAAGCACCCACATGAAGAAACTGAAGATTAGTCACACTAGACAGTGAACATCACAACTGAAAGCTCTAGAACAAAAAGAAGCAAACTCACCCAGGAGGAATAGATGCCAGGAGATAATCAAAGAGAGGGCTGAAATCAATAAGTAGAAACAAAACAAAACAAAACAATACAATACAAATAATCAATATAACAAAAAGTATGTTTTCCCAGAAAAATTGATAAGATAGACAAACCTTTATCCAAAACTAACCAAAAGACAGGAAGAGAACATGCAAATTACCAAAACAGAATTGAAAAGGGGACATAACAAGGGACAATGAGGAAATGTACAGATTTATCAGGTCTTGCTTTGTAAACCTGTTTCCACAAAACTCGAAAATTTAAAGGAAACAGTCAAATTTCTGGATAGATATCACTTACCAATATTAAAACAAGAATAGATAAGCAATTTAAATAGATATATATCCTCTAATGAAATAGAAGAAGTCCTCAAAAGACTCTCAACCAAAAAAAGCCCAGGGCCAGATGGCTTCAGTCCAGAATTCTACCAGAAATTCAAAGAATAATATCAACACTCCTCAAATTGTTTCACACAACAGAAGCAGAAGGATCATTTCCAAAATCTTTTTATGAGGCTACAATCTATCTTGGTAGAAAGCCTCACAAAGATACAACTAAGAAACAGAACTACAGACCCATCTCCCTTATAAACATCAATGCAAAAATACTCAATATAATACTCACAAATTGAATCCAAAAACATGAGAAAAATCATCCACCATAATCAAATAGGCTTCATACTGGGGATGCAGAAATGATCAACATATGAAAATCCATCAGTGTAGTCCACCATATAAATAAAATGAAAAAGAAAAACCACATGATCATCTCTCTAGATGCGGAAAATGGCTTTGACAAAATCCAACACTCCTCTACAATAAAGGTCTTGGAGAGATCAGGAATAACAGGAACATACCTAAACATAATAAAAACAATATACAGTAAACCAACAGCCAACATCAAACTAAATGGAGAGAAACTCAATTCTATTCCTCTAAGATCAGGAACAAGACAAAGCTCTCCACTCTCTCCATATCTCTTCAATATTGTACTTGAAGTTGTAACTAGAGCAATCAAATGACAAAATGAGATCAAGGGGATAAAAATTGGAAAGGAAGAAGACTTTCACTATTTGCAGATGATATGATAGTTTACAGAAGTGGCCTGAAAAACTCACCTGGGAACTCTTACAGCTGTTAAATACCTTCAACAAAGTGGTAGAATACAAGAATAACAAAAGAAAAAGAAAAAAAAAGTCAGTATCCCTAGTATATACAGAGGACAAATGGGCTGAGGGGAAAAAAAAATCAGGGAAACGATTACCCCTGTCTAACAAGAACTGTGAGTCTTTTAAGAAAAAAATTAAAGAAGATACCAGAAAATAGAAAGATCTACCATGCCCTTTGATAGGATCAGCATACTAAAAGTGGCAATCTTGCGTAAAGCAATCCACAGATTCATTGAAATCCCCATCATAATCATGGCACAGTACTTCACAGACCTAGAAAGAACAATACTCAAATTTATATGAAAACAAAAAACCCAGGATTGCCAAAACAACCCTGTATAATAAAGGAGCTTCTGCAGGCATCAACATCCCTAATGTCAAGCTCTAATATGGAGCTATAGTCCTGAAAACAGCTTGGTACTGGTACAGGTAGACCAATAGAATCAAAATGAAAACCCTGATACTAACATACACATCTATGAACACGTTATTTTTGACAAAGGGGCTAAAATTAAGCCATGTATAAAAAGAAGAAGAAAATAAAAAAGCATCTTCAACATATTTTGTTGGCAAAAGTGGATGCTGGCACGTAGAAGACTGCAGATACATATATGTCACCATGCACAAAACTTAAGTCTAAACAAATAAAAGACCTCAACATAAATCCAGCCACACTTGAACCTCTTAGAAGAGAATGTGGGAGATACCCTTGAATGAACTGGTACTGGAAACTGCTTACTGAACATAACTCCAATAGCACAGACATTGAAATCAACAATTAATAAATGGGACCTCTTCAAACTGAGAAGCTTCTGTAAGGCAAAGGATACAGTCAACAAGAAAAAAAAAAAAATGGCAGCCCAAATAATGGGAAAATATCTTCATCAACCCCACATCTGACAAGGTCCTGATTTCCCATAATATACAAAGAACTCAAAAAGCTAGTCACCAAAACACTGAATAATCCAATTAGAAAGTGGCATACAGAACTAAATAGAGAATTCTCAATAGAAGGATCCAAAATGGCTGAAAGGCACTTGCGAAAGTACTCAATACTCCTACCCATCAGGGAAATGAAAATCAAAACAACTCTGAGTTATCAGTTTATTCCTGCCAGAATAGTTGAGATCAAAAATACCAATGACAATTTATGCTGGAGAGAATGTCGAGAAATAGGAACACTCCTCCTCTGCTAGAAGGAGTGAAAACTTGTACTGCCACTTTGGAAATCTGTATGGTGATTCCTGCAGAAAATTGGAATCAGTCTACTTTTAGACATATACCCAAATATTGCACTTTTATACAACAAGGGCATTTGTTTAACTATGTTCATAGCAGCATTATTTGTAATAGCTAGAATGGAGAAACAACCTAGATGTCCTCAACTGGATAATGGATAAAGATAATGTAGTACATTTAGACAATGGAATGTTACTAAGAGGATAAAAAATTTGGAATATTGAAATTCACAGGCAAGTGGATAAAACCATCCTGAGTAAGGTAACCCAGTCACAAAAAGAAAACATGGTACCTACTCACCCATATATGGATTTTAGACATAGAGCAAAGGATTACCATCCTGAAATCCACACCTCCAGAGCAGCTAGTTACCAAGGACCCAAAGAGAGACATACAGGATCCCTTGGAGAAGGGGAAAGGGACAAGATCTCCTGAGTAAATTGGGAGCTTGGGGGGACATAGAAAGGAATTATTAGAAAGAGAATGGATGAAGAGGATAGGAGAGGCAGTCATGAGGGATCAGGAAGATTGAGACAGTAGAAGAATAGAGGAGAACAAGAAAGGAGATATCTTAACAGAGGGAGTCATTAAAGGTTTAAAAAGAAAGCTGGCGTTAGGGAAATGCCCAGCGATATACAAAGATGAACCCAACTAAGAATCTAAGCAATAATAGAGACGCTATCTTAAATACTCTTCCCCTTTTATGAGATTAATGGCTACCTTATATGCCATCCTTGACCCTTCATCCAGTAGCTCATGGAAGCAGAAGCAGAGACCCAGAGCTAAACACTGAGCTGAACTACTGGAATCCATTTGTAGACGGAGGATTAATGAGCAAAGGAGTCAAGAGCAGGCTGGAGAAACCCACAGAAACAGCTAAACTGAACAAGGGGGAGCCCATGGACTACAGACTGTCAGCTCAGAAGCCAGAATAGGACTGACCCAGGTCCCTTGAATGTGGGTGTCAGTTAGAAGGTCTGGGAAGTCTATGGGACCTCTGATAATGTATCAGAATTTATCCCAGTATATGAGTGGACATTGGGATTCCAATCCCATAGAGGGATACTCTCATACTCTCTCAGCCTAGACACATGGGGTAGGACCTAGGTCCTGCCCCAAATGATGTGACAGACTGATTTTCCCATGGAAAGCTTTATCCTTTCTATGGGGCAGAAGAGCAATGGGATTGAGGTTGGTGGAGGGCATGTGAGGATAGGAGGTAGAGGGAACTGGGATTTATATATAAAATCAGATTGTTTCTAATTTAAATATAAAAAATAGAAAGTTTAAACAAATATAGAAAATAGCTTAAACTGTATTTTATCTATGCAGTGGATATACATAATGATGGTATACTTAAGACCATAAATAAAATGCATTATTCAATGCTTTAAAATAGTAAATAAATTGATTCTCATTATGAATGTAAAACACTCTCAAGTCTATGTTAGAGTGTTGGCATGAAAAGAAATGTGTTTTGAATACTTGCATGAAAAAGTTACATGGCAAATCTAAGCAGGCCTAGTAATAACTATGGAACCATGGAGAGAGATTGAGTTCAACTTCAATGGACAGATATTAATGTTACAAAGATTTTAAACTCTGGTGTTTTATTGTTTCAGAAGACATGATTTTTGTTCTGTTTTGTTTTAACTTGAAGAACTGTACATACTAAAATTTTTTTCCAGTATTCAACAGAGTGTGAATGTAATGCCATATCACTTGTTGGTTACATTCAAATCACATAACACCCAAGGTTTTCAAGTACTTTTTGTGGCAAACGTTTAACATCTGTCCACATATACAAAATGCAAGGGAATAATTGAGCATTACAATCATTTTTAAACCTGAATATGAAATGGAAGATGATGAATGAAGGTTAGAAGACAATGTGTCTCATCTAATCAAGTAGAAGAGATAATTATGGCCATGCTGTTCACTAATATTATTTTTATTTGAATTAAAAACAATCTTATTTTATATACCAATATCAGTTTCCTCTCTATCCCATCCTCCCATTACCCCCAGCAACACTCCATTCCACCCCAGATTTACTCGTCAGGGAAAGTGAGGCCTCCCGTGATAGATAATCAAAGTCTGACACACTATTTGGGGCCAGACCCAGACCCTCCTTCATGAATCTAGACTGAGAGCTTATCCCTCCATAGAGAATGGACTCCAAAAGCCCTTTCATAAAAATATTTGTGATAGGAATATTTCAAAAACTCTTTTTTCTATAATAAAGTAATGTCTCTCTCTGTGTCTCTGTCTCTGTCTCTGTCTCTCTCTCTCTCTCTCTCTCTCTCTCTGTGTGTGTGTGTGTGTGTGTGTGTGTGTGTGTGTGTGTGTGTGTGAAATTCATGGATGGATGATTGCTTAAACTGAGGAAGATCTTTCCACTATAAGCAGAATGGCTCTACCTTAATCAAAGACCATCTGTATTTGGAATGCAAGTCCATTGAAAACCTAACGGCTGTGACAGTGATGCAGAGATTCTGGAAGTTCGGATTCCTTTAAGAGCAATTAAACACTATATTTCCCGGTCAGTGAGTTCACGGATTTGAATACAGGTTTTTAAAACCTCATTTATGTAGTTCAAAGTCTGTCTAATGCCAGCTCATCATGACTATGGTTTTCCATTTCAAATATTTTTGGCTAAAATAAAAAAGCAGATTCTTAATGCCCTTGCCTTTCAAAATGTGTATAATTCAAATCTTTTTTTACCTGTAATTTTAAAAAAATTATTTTTCTGGTGACTGATTATCCTATTATCCCCTGACCCTGTCACTAAACCTATTACTAGATTTATAAACAAAATTTCTGAAATTATGCCTCTTGTTCTGTCACATCAAGGACTGACAATAGACATTGTCTCAAGGGAAAGATTCGGAAAAAGATATTCCAGTCCAAAGAAGCAACCTGGTGTAGCAATTTTAATATTTATTTGAATAGACTTTGAACAAAAATGAATCAAGGGAGATGGAAAAGGATACTAGATACTCACCATCAAAGAATGAATTCACCAAGATGGCATTTCAGTTCTTAACTTGTGTTCTAAACACACAGTAACCCAAATTTGTAAAAGAAACACTACTACAGCCATTGGCCCCACAGTTACCCCAGACTTCACTGATCCATTCTCACAAATGGACAGGTCATTCAGATTAAAATTAACAGAAAAATAATGGAACTAACAGACACTCTGTCTGAAGTGGAAAGCTGTTATAATAAAAGCCATATTTTTCAAGTTCCAATTAATGCAATATTAATAAAATTATGAAGCGATGCTTCTGCATTATTCTTACTCTTAATCATATTTGTCTTTCATTTAAAGAAATCTACATCATCTATGTTTAATATATTTATTATAATGTGGCATAATATAGGTGCATTAGAGGTGCTAATGAAATGGATTCAATATAGCTTGATTGAAATGGCATTTTTTTTTTGTTTTTTTATTTAAAATTGCATTTCTTACAGAATAAGGAAAAGCAATTCTCACACTCATATAGAATGACAGACCCATATTAATTAAAATGATCTTGAAGAAAAATTAACCACTGTGGTGTCATCCTACACATGACTTCAAAGTATATTTAAAAATACGGTAATTTAAAAAGAATGGTGTTGGCATTTGGACTGACATAAGAAATATTGGGTTTTTTTGTTTGTTTGCTTTGATTCTTTTACTCTTTGATCTTTTAGGGGATCTGCCACCCATCCCCAAATAAATAGAAGCAGGCTTATTATTACTTATGGATGCCAGGTCGTAGCTTGGCTATTTCTAGCCAACTTTTCATAAATTAAATTATTATATCTTCCTTTCATCTCTGGGTTTTTATCTTTCATTATTTCTGTATATCTTCCTTTATCATTATTTCCATGACTAGCTGTGTAGCTGAATAGCTGGATCCTGATGCCTTCCCCTCCTTATCTTGGTCCTTTTTCCTTTCCTACCAGACTTCTCCGTCTTGCTATTGACCACTCAGCACCTATTAAACCAATCGGGTGTTTAGGATAGGCAAAGTGACACAGCTTCATAGAGTTTTGTTTGTTTGTTTGTTTTGGTTTTTGTTTTGTTTTAAACTTAAGCAAGGGCAAAAGCATTCTTCTTATACCCATTCTTTTAAGGCCAGGCTTTAGTGGATTATTGGATGCTCACTCATGCTAAAAACTATTCAAGTACTAAGGCCAATATCTTCCAGAAAAAAGCTCACAAACACATCCAAAAATCTTAACCGGAATCCAGTCCAGTTAAGACATAAAATCTACCACAAGTATCTTACATTAAAAAATATGTATTACCTCAAATGAATAGAAGATATGAGCATAAAGCATGAATTATAAAATTCCCAGAAGAAAAAAGAAAATGTAAACTGTTTGACATGGTTTCTGGCAAAATTGTCTTATATATGACACCAAAAGTATAAACAAAATTGAAATTAGATCAGTGGGGTTACAACAGTCAGAAAGACTTCCTTGCAATATAAAAAACAATCAGTAATAGACCTGCAGCCCATAGAGTTGTACTAAATATTTGAAGGCCACATATCCAATAATATGTCATATCTCAAAATATAGGAGGAAGTTTCACAGCTCCATAGCAACCAGCAAAGAGCTTAACAAATAGAAAAAGAAAGGTGATTGCTACCTGACCACCTTCATTACTGTAATCTAAAACATTGATCTGACAGAATCAGAGAGGTAAAGGACAAATTCCAGAGATTTGGGTGTTGGAAGAGTTCTGTATCAATGCTCTATCAATTAAATTGAAATATAAAGTTATGTTGCTTGACTACAGGTGACTGTAACTTATTATTATTGTATATTTCTGAAAGCTAGAAGAACATATTTTTAGTGTTTTAGTGAGTGTTGAAAGACATATTTATCACCTAACTGTCTATCATCTATCTATCACTACCTACCTATCTACCTATGTATTATCTATTATCTATTTATCTATATACCTCTCATCTGTCATCTATCTGTCATGAATCTACCTATCTAGCATCTATTTATCTATATCTATCATCTATATATATATATATATAATTATATATCTATATATATTCGTTAGTATTTATGAATACACACACACACACACACACATATATATATATATATATATATATATATATATAGAGAGAGAGAGAGAGAGAGAGAGAGAATTGAGGTGTCTTGATTTAATTATTGAAAAGGACATAAATAACTGCATCGTCAAAATATCATATGGTGTCCTTTATTATGTACTGTTTTGTTTTTATGAAGCAAAAGATAGATTTAAGCTCAATAGAAAGAGCTCATTAAAAGAGAATTTGGGGCCTTCGAGCAACAGCGACGCAAGATGCCAGCCACCACAGACTAGGGAGTAAAAGTTCCTCGAAATTTCCAACTGTTGGAAGACCTGGAAGAAGGCCAGAAAGAGTAGGCGATGACACAGTTAGCTGGGGTCTAGAGGACGAGGAAGACATGACACTTATGAGAAGGACAGGGATGATAATTGGGCCTCCAAGTATAATTTATGAAAACCCAATATGCAGCCTTAAAATAGAATGTGGACCTAAATTTCCAAAAGCACCCCCATCTGTAAGATTTATAACAAAAGTCAATGTGAGCGGCGTGAGTAGTTCAAATGGTGTGGTGGATCCAAGGGCCATGGCAGTGCTGGCAAAGTGAAACAGTTCCCACAGCATCAAAGTCATCCTGCAGGAGCTTCGGCGCCTGATGATGTCAAAAGAGAACATGAAGCTGCCAAAGCCGCCAGAAGGACAGTATTATAGCAATTAGTCACCAAGGCCCCTTCCTTCCCTCCCCAATCCAACCTAAGTCTTCATTTTCCATAGTAGTGAATTTTCTAGATTCATCTTGTAGACCTAAATAAAGTACTGAAGAGGAAGCTCCACTTGGACTTCATCCTGAGACATGTTCTGATACCAAGTTCTTGTTTATTTGAAATACCTAAGCTGTGCTGTGTAACATCTTTGATGGCTGCCTAGCTGAACTTCAGAAATCAAGAAGGTGTGCTGAAATCGATTTCTTGTGGGAGCAGTGGGCAACTGTGAACTAATGCAACTGTGAACAAATATGTCACACAATCACCTGCTGCTGACACATGCCCACCCCGCCCTCCTGCCACAGCTGTGTGGTGGCCCTTAGAATAGATGGGAAGCTTTCAGGTAGCAGTCATGGGATTCCTGCTGGGCTTGGTGGTGCTTTGGCTTCACCCCTGCTTTCTTAAGTCTTAAGTGATGCCCCATCCAAGCCATTGCTCCTCCACGCCTGCCCTTGGCCAAAGCTTAGATTGTAACCCTCCCCTCTGAAATTGGGCATGGGTAAGGAATTTGAGGCTTCCCATCTCCCCACCTTTTATCAAGGGGTGCTGCTCTCCCCCTTCTCAACTCTCTTGTTGCCCATCTTGCTATGTTGCCCACACTTGCTATGGCCAGAAGCTGTGAAATGATGTTGGAAAAGCCTGGCCTCCCTCTACTTCTTGGCCACACCTTCACTGAAGTGGTTTGGACAGGGCTCCCTGACTACTCAAAAAGTCTGACATGGAACCTGACGTTTGAAACAGAGGACCCCGACCTTGCAGACTCAGGTTTCAGTGTTGCTGCTCCTCAGACCTTGTCAGGGACCTGGAGAAGCTCTGAGTCACAAGTTTTCAGGTCTTTTAGATCAGTGCGCCTAGCCTTCTGGCTTGTTGCCATGTTTCCCACTCTTTTCAAGACCACTAATTGTTGAAATGTGGACACATACTGAAATAAATGCAATTTGTTGTGTGGAAAAAAAAAGAGAGACTTTGAATGAAAAGCTTAGAAATACAAGCAAGAAAATGGGTAGGTGTTCCATAATTTTAAATAGGAACTTGGCAATAGAAACCACAATGAGATATCACTTAAGACTGCTACTGTAGTTTCTTTGGAAAAAAAAAAAAAAAGTTCGAAAATTTGGGAAAAGTCGTGGGGAGCATGAAACTCTATTCACTGTCTGTGAGAATTTCAAATGGTGAATTCATTGGAGGTAACACAATTTCCTAGAAACAATAAAATTTATACCTACCACATAAATAGCAGTACAAGCTATAGGCCTATAACCACAAAATTGAAACAGGAACCTAAGGACACACATAATTTTTAGTGGGGTTTACAGAAATATTTGAGATAAATTATGAGTATAACTCAAATTGTTGACAAAGTGGATCAAGAAAATGATAAATGGCAGATAACAGAGGATTATAAGTGGAAAGACAGATAGAAGATAAATGGATAACCAGAGAATGAAATGTTATTTAGCATTCCAATGGGGAGCTTGCCATTTATAAGAACATTAATAGGTACTATGCAAAATGTATTCCATATAGGAGTTACTAGAAATATAATAGTTTGGATTGAGAGCACCCTTGGAGCTCTGATACACCCCCAACCATCCCAACCTCCAGCATACCCCCCCTACCCTGTGCCCTACCCCACCTACGGTCCTGCTGCTCTGGTTGAGCACTGGGACAGAGGGTGGAGCCAACAGTCCACCCTACTTCAGAGACCTCTCAGAGCAACTCCAAACAAAGGAGACCTGACTATCCACATGGGACCACCTGTAATTTCCACCGGCTTGGTCTCTGACCACGCCTTCAGTCCTCTGCTGGAGTCCCGGGCCCCTCGCAGAGATCTGCCTATCTCTGCAGGTCCACTCGGAGTTCCTGCTGGCAAGATCCTTGACCCCCAAATCCGGGCCCCTGCCAAAGAATGAGGTCTCAGCTGGAGAGCGCCAGTTTCCAGTGAGATCCCACTACCCTGCAAAACCTTCTCAAGTTCAAGCTCAGCCCTCGTCCTCTTCTGCCAGTCATTGGCCAGAGCTATTGGCCAGAGGACCACTGTGAGTACCTGCTGGCATCTTCTTCTGGATCCTCATCCTTGACCCCATCCCTGGATCCCTGTCTGCAGAGAAACCTCCCAGAGAGCTTGGACCACACAGAACAACAGACATTGAATCTTTGATCCACATAAGCCCATCGGGGAAGAACCATAGAGAGAGGGAAGAGACACCACCAACACCTACTGGAAGAAACTATGGGAAGAAGGCAATACAAGAGAACACCTAACAACAGAAAGACAAACATGACACCACCAGAATCTAGGGAATCTACACCAACTAGAATGGAACACAACAACAAAGCAGAGGAAGCAGAAGGGTACAACTTAAAAATCACCATCATAAAAATGATAGAGGCCCTCAAAGAAGATATGAGAAAATCCCTTAAAGAAATGGAGGAAAAAACAAACAAAAAAAGTGGAATAAATGAACAAATTCCTTAAGGAAAGTACAGAAAGCCAAGAAAAAACAATTAACCTGGTGAAGGAAATGGTTCAAGACTTGAAAACTGAAATTGAGAAAATAAAGGCAACACAAATGGAAGGAAAGCTGGAAATTGAAAAGCTGGGCAAAAAATCAGAAACCACGGACACAAGCCTAAACAATAGAATTCAAGAGATGGAAGAGAGAATCTCAGGCGCAGAAGATAAACTAGAAGAAATAGATTCATCAACCAAAGAAAACCATAAAACCAACAAATCCTTAACAAACAACATCCAGGAAATGTGGGACACCATGAAAAGGCCAAACCTAAGAATAATAGGCATAGAGGAAGGTGACGAAGCCCAGCTCAAAGGTGCTGAAAACATATTCAACAAAATCATCGAGGAAAACTTTCCAAATCTGAAGAAGGACATGCCCATGAAAGTACAAGAAGCATACCTAACCACAAATAGGCTAGACCAAAGAAAAAAGACCCCTCGACATATAATAATCAAAACACCTAGCATACAGAATAAAGAAAGAATATTAAGAGCAGCGAAGGAAAAAGGACAGGTAACATATAAAGGCAGACCTATCAAAATTACACCCGACTTCTCCATGGAAACCCTCAAGGCCAGAAGGTCCTGGATAGATGTTCTAAAAGTATTAAGAGAACATGGATGCCAGCCTAGGCTACTATATCCAGCAAAACTCTCAATCAATATAGATGGAGAGAACAAGATATTTAATGACAAAACCAGATTTTCCCAATATGTATCTACAAATCCAGCCCTACAGAAAGTATTGGAAGGAAAACTCCAACCCAAGGAAGGTAAGTATGTCCACAAAAATGTAGGCAACAGATAATCCAACTACACCAGAAACCTAGGGTGAAGCAGAACAAATATATTCACAATACCACTGCCAACAACAAACCTAAACCAAACAAGCATCAACAATCAATGGACCTTACTCACCCTCAACATTAATGGTCTTAACTCACCCATAAAAAGACACAGGCTAACAGAAGGGATACGAAGACAGAATCCATCCTTCTGCTGCATACAAGAAACACATCTTAGCTCCAAAGATAGACATTACCTCAGAGTAAAGGGTTGGGAAAAGATTTTCCAATCAAATGGAAATAAGAAGCAAGCAGGCGTAGCTATCCTAATATCTAACAAGTTAGACATCAAACCAAAGCTAGTCAAAAGAGATGAAGACGGTCATTTCATATTCATCTCAGGAGAAATCCATCAACACAAAGTCTCAATTCTGAACATCTATGCCCCTAATACAAAGTCACCCACATTCGTAAAAGAAACACTACTAAAACTCAAAGCTCATATAAAACCTCACACACTTATAGTGGGAGAATTCAATACACCACTCTCAACACTAGACAGGACCACAAATCAGAAACTCAACAAAGAAACAAAAGAATTAACAGAAGTTATGTCTCAACTGGGGCTAACAGACATCTATAGAACATTCCATCCAAAGACAAAAGAATATACCTTCTTCTCTGCTCCACATGGAACCTTCTCTAAAATCGACCACATACTAGGAGACATAACAAACCTCAACAGATACAAGAGAATAGGAATAGTCCCCTGTATCTTATCGGACCACCATGCTTTCAAATTGGAATTCAACAACAACACAAATAGCAGAAAACCTGCAAACTCATGGAAACTTAACAATGTGCAATTGCACCACTCCTGGGTCAAAGAAGAAATAAAGAAAGAAATTAAAGACTTTCTAATATTCAACGAGAATGAGGATACAACATACCTGAACTTATGGGACACCTTGAAAGCAGTGCTAGGAGGCAAGTTCATTGCACTAAGTGCCCATATGAAGAAAACAGAGGATAGTCACATAAATGAATTAACAGCCCAACTGAAAACCTTAGAACAGAGAGAAGCGAATTCACCCCACAGGAGCAGACGCCAGGAAATAATCAACTTCAGGGCTGAAATCAACAAAATAGAAACCAGGAAAACAATACAAAAAATCAATGCAACAAAGAGTTGTTTTTTTGAGAAAATCAACAAGATAGATAAACCTTTATCCAAATTAATGAAAAAGCAGAGACAGAACATGCAAATTAACAAAATCAGAAACGAAATGGGGAACATAACAACAGACACAGAGGAAATCCAGACAATTTTCAGGTCATATTTCGAAAATCTGTATTCCACAAAAATTGAAAATTCAAAGGAAATGGACAAGTTTCTGGATAACTATCACTTACCAAAATTAAATCAAGAACAGACAAACAACTTAAATAGACCTATAACCCAAAATGAAATAGAAGCAGTCATCGAAAGCCTTTCAACGAAAAAAAGTCCAGGGCCAGATGGATTCAGTGCAGAATTCTACCAGACATTCAAGGAAGAACTAATACCACTACTCCTCAAACTGTTCTACAAGATAGAAACAGAAGGTTTATTGCCAAACTCTTTTTATGAGGCCACAATAACTTTGGTACCCAAACCTCACAAAGACACAACTAAGAAAGAAAACTACAGACCAATATCCCTGATGAACATCGATGCAAAAATACTCAATAAAATAAGGGCAAACCGAATTCAAAAATACATCAGAGAAATCATCCACCATGATCAAGTAGGCTTCATACCTGGAATGCAGGGATGGTTTAACATACGAAAATCTATCAACGTGATCCACCATATAAACAAACTGAAACAGAAAAACCATATGATTATCTCCCTAGATGCGGAAAAAGCCTTCGATAAAATTCAACACCCTTTCATGATAAAGGTATTAGAGAGGTCAGGGATAACAGGAACATACCTAAACATAATAAGAGCAATATACAGCAAACCAACTGCCAACATCAAACTGAATGGAGAGAAACTTAGGCCAATTCCTCTAAAATCAGGAACAAGACATATTTCTTCAATATCGTACTAGAAGTTCTAGCTAATGCTATAAGACAACAAAAGGAGATCAAGGGCATCCAAATTGGAAAGGAAGAAGTCAAACTGTCTCTATTTGCAGATGATATGATAGTTTACATAAGCGACCCAATAAACTCTACCAGGGAACTCCTACAGCTGATAAACACCTTCAGCAAACTAGCAGGATACAAGATAAACTCAAAAAAATCAGTAGCCCTATTTTTTTCTGACGACAAATAGGCAGAGAAAGAAATCAGAGAAACATCACCCTTTACAATAGCCACAAGCAACATAAAGTATCTTGGTGTAACGCTTACCAAACAAGTAAAAGATCTATATAATAAGAACTTTGTGGCTCTAAAGAAAGAAATTAAAGAAGATACCAGAAAATGGAAAGACCTCCCATGCTCTTGGTTAGGTAGGATAAACATAGGAAAAATGGCAATCTTACCAAAAGCAATATACAGATTCAATGCAATCCTCATTAAAATCCCACCACAATTCTTCACCGACCTTGAAAGGATAATAATCAACTTTATATGGAAAAACAAAAGACCCAGGATAGCCAAAACAACCCTATACAATAAAAGAACTTCAGGAGGCATCACCATTCCTGACTTTAAGATCTACTACAGAGCTATAGTTCTGAAAACAGCCTGGTATTGGCATAAAAATAGACAGGTAGACCAATGGAATCAAATTGAAAATCCTGATATTAATCCACGCACCTATGAACACCTGATTTTCGACAAAACAGCTAAAATTATACAATGGGGCAAAGACAGCATCTTCAACAAATGGTGCTGGCACAATTGGATGAGCGTGTGTAGAAGACTGCAGATAGACCCATGTCTGTCACCATCCACAAAACTCAAGTCCAAATGGATCAAAGACCTCAACATCAATCCAGCCACATTGAACCTCTTAGAAGAGAAAGTAGGAGGTACCCTTGAACAAATTCGTATAGGAGACCGCTTCTTGAAAATAACTCCAGGGGCACAGACACTGAAAGAAACAATTAATAAATGGGACCTCTTCAAACTTAGAAGCTTCTGTAAGGCAAAGGACACAGTTGACAAGACCAAACGGCAGCCCACTGACTGGGAAAAGATTTTCACTAATCCTATATCCGACAAAGGGCTGATGTCCAAAATATACAAAGAACTCAAGAAACTAGTCAACAAAACACCAAATAACCCTGTTAGAAAATGGGGTACAGAACTGAAGAAAGAATTCTCAATGGAGGAAATCAAAAAGGCTGAAAGACACTTAAGAAAATGCTCCACATCCTTAGCTATCAGGGAAATGCAAATCAAAACAACTTTGAGATACCATCTTACCCCTGCCAGAATGGCTAAAATTAGAAACACCAGTGATGACTTATGTTGGAGAGGATGTGGAGAAAGTGGAACACTCGTCCACTGCTGGTGGGAGTGCAAACTCATACAGCCATTTTGGAGATCAGTATGGCAATTCCTCAGGAAAATGGGAATTAGTTTACCACAGGACCCGGCAATCCCCCTCTTAGGCATATACCCAAAGGATTCACATCAATGCAACAAAGCCATCTGTTCAACTATGTTCATAGCAGCACTATTTGTAATAGCAAGAACCTGGAAGCAACCTAGATGCCCCTCAATTGAAGAATGGTTAATGAAGATGTGGCACATCTACACAATGGAATACTACTCTGCAGAAAAAAATAATGGTATCTTGAAATTCGCAGGCAAGTGGATGGCACTTCAAGAAACCATCCTGAATGAGGTAACCCAGTCACAAAAAGAGAAACACAGTATGTACTCACTCATATATGGATTTTAGAACTAGAGCAAATGATCACCAGCCTATAATTCACATCACCAGAGGAACTTAGGATACAAGTTGTATTCTAAGAGATTCATATAAAATCCCTCACAGAACTGGGAAGGGACAAGTCCCCCAGACCTCAGGTAAAGTGGGGGAGGACAGCTAATGGAGAGAGAAGTAGGAAAAAAATGAGAGGGAGGAGAGGAAGGCATGTGCGACCAGGAGGATTGAGCCTGGTTAGGAATGGAAAATAGGAAAGAGAGAGAGAGAGAGAGACAGAGACAGAGAGAGAGAACATAAAAGAGGGAGCCAATATTGGTTTTGAAGATAAAGTTGAACACAAAGAAAGGTCGAGGGAACTACAACACTGCTCCCAACTAACAATCTCATTTCCTGTGGAAAGGCTATCATAAATGCCCTTCCCGGAGAGTGAGATCAACAACTAACTTCTCCATGGAGTCCTCAACTAATTCCTGTTGAAAACAGGAGCAAACAACCATGCATAAACACTGAGTCGAACTAGAACCCAGAAGCAGATGGAGAGGACAAGACCATGTGGTAGAAGTACATAGTGACAGCTTACCTGAACAAGGAGGAGCTAAGGGCCACTAGACTGATAGCTGGGAAGCCAACAGGGGACTGACTCGGACCCCCCTGAATATGGGTCTCAGCCAGAAGGTCTGAGCAGTCTAAGAGACCTCAGACAGTGGAGCCAGGATATATCCCTGGTGCACAAAAGGACTTTGCAAACATATCCCCCATGGAGGGATAACTGCCTTATTCTAGAGATAGGAGAGAATCCCTAGTCCCTACTTCATAGTACCTGTCAGATCTACATGACCCCAACTGGATGGCATTCCCTTACATATGGTATTGTGGTGGGGGGTTGGGAGGGGAGGGTGTTTAGAGTGCATGGGAGAGGGCAGAGAGGGCAAAAGGGAGCGAAGGAGGGAGGGAAGGCTGGAGGGGAGGGATGGAGGGAGGGAGAGGGAACTGGGATAGACATGTAAGATAATAAATTAAAAAAAAAAAAAAAAAAAACGCTTTGACTCCAAAATTTAAGTTGAAGAACAAGTTACTGGGGAAAAGTATTTCTATTTTTGTTTCCACAGGAAATGAAAAGATGTGGATTCCTTCCAGACTAATGTGGTTTGATCACGCCAGACTACCTGAAACAGAGTAAAAGCTGATCCTACATTCCATACAGCTGGACAAAACAGCCCTACAGACTACAGCTAGGATATCTGCATCTTCTTAGAATCCCCCATGACAGCGCCCCTTACCAGCAGGAAGTAGTTTGGAAAGAACGATGCCCAAATTCCCAAATATTGTGTATAAATGTTTGTTTTCATTTAATTGGACTTTGTTATATAAAATTAAATAAAACTAAATAAATAAATAAATAAAAAGAAAACAAACAAAAAAAAAGAAATATAATAGTTTGGGAAGACAAAAACAAATCAAAGGAGGATGAACTTAGAAATTTTATGTGTAATCTCACAAATAATATATACTAAAACTTAATTTTATTAAAATTTTTAGTATATTCCGATTATATTTTCAATAGGGCATACAAATATAGTGCCATAATAGATTAAATAAGTTAGTAAATATAATAATTCCATGGAAGAGCAATTTTATTTCTTGTGCACTGAGAAAAAAAGTTATATTTAAATTATTGAAAACAAATGATAAACGTTACTATGAGCTTTTTCACTTTAAACTGGTAGCTGATATCATCCTATATAACCAAGCCCATTTAAATGAAAACAAAAATTTATAGACAATATTTGGGAATTTGGGCATTATTCTTTCAAACTGCTTCTTGCTGGTAGGGGGCGCTGTCATGGAGATCCTAAGAAGATGTAGAAATCTTGGCTGTACTCTCCAAGACTGTCTTATCCAGATATTTTGAATGTTGGATCACCTGGAACACTGTTTCAGGGGTTCTTGCTTGATCAAATCATGTTAGTCTGGAAAGACTCCACAGCTTTTTATTTTCTGTGGAAACAAAAATTGAAAACCTTTTCCCTATGTCCTGTCCTTAAATTTAAATCTGGAAGTCAATGCATTCTTAAAATATATAAATTGGAGTAACTCAGCATCATTTATTTTAACAGTTGTTGCTAATTTCCTCAGCAGTCAAATAATTTAAAGATAATAGAACAGCATATAGTATCCAGGCTCTTTTTGTGCTTTCCATCTTTACATGGCTTTTTTATTACTCTCTTCTTTATACTTCTATTTTTTTTTTCATTTTTTGAGACAGGGTTTTTCTGTGTAACTTTTATCTGTCCTAGAATTAACTCTGTATACCAGGTTGACTTTGAAATCACAGAGATCTGCATGCCTCTATCTCCCAAGTGCTGGAATTAAAGGTGTGTGCTGGAATTAAAGGGGTGTGCTGAAATTTAAAGGTGTGTCCCACCACACTCAGCTACTCTCTGTCTTTTTATTCTTTTTAAAACCATTTCATCCTGTTTCTTTTTCTCTTTCAAGCCTACATATATTTTAAAACACACTGTTAACCTTTAGAGGTTTTTCTTAATCTGAATCTGTCTTTACTTTATCTTTTTCTGGCCATGAGATTTTATCTGGTAAACAACATTGCTAAAAATGAAAGCTACAGCTCTATTAGCAAAGGTCTATCCAGGATGACGTTGGATAATTTTACCACCAGAACTGAGAGCTGTGCTCACTGCCTTCGTCTATGCTGCCATCCAGCATCATGCTGCCAGCTCGGAGATGTGGTCACTGCCATTGCCAGCTCTTATACACACCATTAAGTTGTTAGCAGAGCTCTTTAAAAGCCTTGAGGCTTTTTGCCACACATGCTGAGTCAGGAAACCTCCCTTAAAGGAGCCACACAAAACTCTGCTTGTCTCTAACAAAACAGAGTCCAACCGAGAAAAATGCTATCAAAAAGCCTTGCTTGTCTCTGTTCTTTTGTTTCTAAAACCATTTCTTAAGCTTTTGTTAAATTTTAAGTGGAAGTTCTTATTAGCCACTTTGCAGGAGTCATTTTGTTATGAGTAGATTTTTCCCTCCTGGTCTGGTCCCACGGCTGAGCCAGCCCCAAATAACACACAGAGATGCTGTACTAGAAATAAAGCTGTTGGTCAGTCACTAGTTTCTTATTGGGTAACTCTGTCTTAAATATTAACCCATTTCTATTAATGTAAGTATTTCTACATGGTCTCATCTTACTGGAGAGAGGGGCAGGCGCTCCATGTTGAATCTCTTCCTTAGTACTTTCTGAATCTTCCTAGACTCCTAGTCCCACCAATCTTGCTTTCCTATTGGCCAACAGTGCTTTATTCATTAACCATAAGAGAAACATATATACAGAATGACATTTCCCACACCTGATCCCTCATGTTTCTACCCCCACAGTCGTCTTTCTCTCCACAGGACCTTTTCTATTCTCTCTATACTATACAGACAGATCTAAGCCTCTCTTCTTCAGCCCTTCTTGTTATCTTGCATCTTTGTGTCTGTGGACCTTTGCATAACTACCCTATGTTTTACAGCTAATAGCTACTTATATGTGATTATGTACCATGTTTGTCCTTCTGGTGCTTAGTTACCTCACTCAGGATGGTTTTTTTCACTTGTTCCGATCATTTACCTGCACATTTCACGATGTCAATATTTTTAACAACTGAATAACACTCCATTGTGTAAATGTACCATAACTGCCTTAGCCAATCTTCATTTGAGGGACATTTAGGTTGTTTTCAGGTTTTAGCCATTTTGAATTAAGCTGCTATTAACACAATTGAACAAACATCATTGTGGTATGACTGAGCATTGTTTTTGTTTATGCCCAAAAGTGATATAGCTCAGTCTTGGGGTTGGTAGATAACCAATTTTTTGATAGTTTGCCATATTTATTTCCAAAGTGGATGTAAAATGTGTTCTTCCACCAGCAGTAGAGAAGTGTTCCCCTTTTTCTATGTCCACTTTATAATTGTGGCTTCTTTGTCAAAAAAACAGCTATCCATATGTTTGTGGATTTACAATTGGGTTATTCCAGGAAGTTCTTTTATTTACAAGATTGTTTTTTTTTTTTTTCTACCCTTTTCCACTTGAAAAGAACATTGTTCTTCCAAGGTATGTAAGGAATGTCATTGGAATTTAAGTGGGCATTTCCTTAAATATGTAGAAAGCTTTTGAGATGGTGGCCATTTTTAACTATGTTAATACTACTGATCCATTGGTATGAGAAATCTTTCCATCTTCTGATATCTTCTCCAATTTCTACCTTCAAATACTCAAAGTTCTTCTCATAAAGGTTTTCAACTTGTTGAGTTAAAATTTGAAGAAAAAAAATGATAAAATAAATAAAAGACATCCTGAGTGACTGAGGCCCAAAAAGACAAATGTGGTATGTGCTCACTCATAAGAGCATATTAGATAGCTGTAAAGATAACCATGCTAAATATGATTGGAGAAAACAATGTCAATATAATGATATCCAACTATTTTATGCAATACTCATAGATTGGCCCCTAGCTCAACTGTCATCAGAGACTCTTCATCCAGTAACTCATTAAATAAGAGTCATAGGCCCACAACCAAATATCAAACCAAGCACAGGTATTCGTCCTGCAGAGAGGGAGAAAAGATTGTAGAAGCTTGAGTGGTCAAGAAAGCCAGAAGAAAACCCACAGAAACAATTAACCTGGACTCATAGGAGCTCACAGTCTGAACAGATAACCAGAGAGCCTGCATAAGACCATCCTAGGACCCCTACATACATATAGCAGTTGTATAACATGTTCTACATGTGGGACTCATAACATTGGAAGAAGGGATCACTTTGAATCTTTTGCTGGCTATTAGAAACCTATTCCTCATACTGGGTTCCCTTGCTTAGCTTTAATGCAAAGAGAGGCACTAAGTCCTCCTGCAATAGGAATGATAGGCCTGCCCTTTTCTGAATAGAAACAGAGGAAGAGTAGGTTGGGAGAGGTGAAGGGGTGGTGCCAATGGGAGGTGCGGGGTAGGGAATGGGCACAAAGAAAGACAGGGAAATGATGATCTAGATTAACAGGTTTTTTATACTCCACTAATAGGTTTCTTCACGTATGCTGTAAGCCAGATCAAGCCAAATTAAGAAGTAAAAGACCAGGTTTATTTGGACAAATCACTCTGGTACCCTTCAACCCACAAAGATTGGGGTGGGGGATGGGGACAGGAAAAAAATCAAATGTCCTATCTGAAGAAAGGGGCATAAAAAGCCTGTAGGAAAAGGGGTGATGAGGCATCCTCTGCAAGCTGGAATTTTGCCAAAGTATAAAGCTATGGGTAAGTACTTGGGGGAGATGGCAGTTTTAGAGAAGGAGTCTTCACAACTGCCAGGAATACAGAACTATACTTTGACAGTGTTCTGAAAGGGTGGGGTGTGGAGATTTTAGCTGAACAGAGATGTAAAATGAATAAATAAATAAATAAATGTAAGCAATTGAAATAGTCACAGGTTTTTTGTTTTTTTGTTTTTTTAACCTTAAACTTTGTGCTATATTTAATTTGAAACTGTTCATGTGTTTTACCATGAAACAAACACAGAAATCTCTGGGGCATAATCTAATCTAGCATATGAAATTCTACATTCCCCTCTGGGTAGCACTGACATTCAAGCACAGATTTGTCATGTAAAGTTAACTATCACTAGCAATGGGCAGGGACCCACAATATATACAAATGAACTAAAGGAAAATATCAAGACATAATCCTTTACTCATGGTTGTCTACTTTTGAAATGATTACCATCTCATTTAAAATAAAATGGTTGAGATTAGAATATTCAAATGAAGCTTAGTCACTATTGAACAGAGTATATATATATATATATATATATGTATATATATATATAATTATTTTTATTTAAATTTGGAATAGCTTATTTTACATATCAATCCTAGTTCCTACACCCTCCTGTCCTCCCCTGTTCCCCCTACCCACTACCATCCCATCTCCTTTCTGCTGCCCAGTGAGGGTGAGGCCTTCAATTGGGGATCTTCTAAGTCTGTCATATCATTTGGAGCAGGACTCAGGCCCTCCCCCATGTGTCTAGGCTGAGGGAATATCCCTCTATGTGGAATGGCCTCTCAAAATCCATTCGTATTCTAGGGATAAATACTGATCCACTATCAGAGACACTATCAGTCCTTCCAACTAACACCACATTCGGGATCTGTGTTGGTCCTATGCTGGTTTCCCAGCTATTAGACTGGAATCCATGATCTCACCCATGTTTAGATCAGCAGTTTCTATGGGTTGTTCCAGACTTGTCTTGACCCCTTTGCTCATTACTCTTCCCTGTCTATAACTGGATTCTAAGTGTTTGGCTCAGTGTTTAGTTGTGGGTTTTGATTTTGTTCACTTTCTGTAGGCTAAATTTTTCTAGTTGAGCAACTGCAGGAATGTTAATGTTCATATTGCTAACAGATGTCTTTTGAGCAGAATCCTTTTCTCCAATACTGTCTTATTTACCATCTACCTACCTACCCAGCAACCTATCTTCATGTATCTCATGTATTTTTCATTTACTAGTATCTTAGATTGCTGTATGAATGTGGAGTTTTCCGTCGCTCATTCATTTTATTAACATTCTGATGCTATTTATTTACTTATTCTTCTCAATTATTTCATGATAAACTCATCCTCTCTGATGTATTTTGCAGCCAAAGTACCTTGATTTAGTGAAATTAAATATCATTAAAGCTCTGGATTTATTTTGCTAATAAAGACTCTGCCAGAACATGATTATAAAATGGTTAGTTTGCATTTCCCTAGTACTTTCCAAGTAATATATCAAAAGTAGCTGATAATTTCTGTAGGTTGCTCACAATAAAGAAAAATTATCAATTACTTTATTTGAAGCCTCATGGGAAAAAACTTTCAAATGAATATTTTATGATAAAAACTACTGTGTGGTTCTTGATCTAGAATAATGGAAAGAAACTGAGGGATAATCTTGGTGATAATTTTCACTTTGGTCTTTTTTGTTACATGACCTTTATATTATTGGACTAGAAAAACAAATCATTCAGAAAAGAGAGTAAACTATTTTAAGACTCATTTAGTTTTATTTTGTGTATGTAAGTGCCTTACATACATGCATTCAAGGGCACCACAAGTATGCAGTGCTCAACTGGAGTTCCTGATGGTTTTGTATCAAAAACTTTAAAACTCCATCTTTTAAAATTTATGCTCAGGGTTCAAAAAAATTACAAATAAGCAAGGGAACTAAAATCTGAGGGAAAAAAGAATTGACACACACATAATTGTTCCTCTGCATGTTCTCTCTTTATTCTCTCCTGCTGTTCTGTTTCTGTTCCTATCTCTGAATCTCTTTGTCTCTCCAATTCTCATCTGCACCTTACCTCATTTCTGTTTCTTTTATCTCTCAAGTTCTTGTTTTTCCATAGTGCTTGAGGATACAGGTATATATACATCTGCAACAGTAATTCTTTTTAAAATACAATGTGAGTCTTCAGTTTCCCAGGGTCAGTAAGGCAGATAAGATTTACACACAGAGCAATAAACTAAAACTGTTAAGAGAAACTTTTAGCATCAATTACTTAAGGCTGTAGGTCAAAGAGAGGGTCTTAGTTTGATTTGCACAAGAAACAAAACCTGGTGCCTTCCAGTGTTCTGGCCTCAGTGACATCACAGGCCTTCAGGAAAGTTTCCTTTTCCCTGAAGATGAACAAATGCACTGATTACCTTTGTCTTTATCTTCTCAGAGGAAACAGGATGGAGCAGTAAATTTCTAAGCTAAAATCTTGGGTTAGTAAAACAAAATGTTTGGGAATCTTTTAGTGCAGAGTTAGTTTAGGTTATTGCTTTCTCTATCAGCCAGTGAGGTAAAGCCAAGGGCATGCTTATTTTCTATCCGTCTAGGCAGCTATGAATCAACAACTTCGGGCATGTGGTAATTCTATTTTCTTGGATATTTGGAAATGTCTTAGATGGAGTGCTTTTGCCTTGGCCCTAAACACTGACCAAATGCCTGTCAATAAAGATAACTGCAGGAAAGCAGATCTCTACAATTGCAATGGAAAGGGGAACAAGGACCTGATAGTGGGAAACACGCCTCACACAAAGCTAAGTAATATGATCAGTAAACTAGGAGCTGCTAATGGAGAACAGGTACTTACATATAGCTAGGGAATTTAATCAGTAAACTCCTAATGCATGAAGGAAATTTGGTGCTTTAAGACTGTGGGTCTTAAATCCTAAGTTTGTTACAGAAAAGAATAAGCTCCAAGAATAATCTACCTCAAGACACAGCCAATTCATGACAATATAATGCCAGGTACAGCTTTTGTAGTTGGCTTCACCCTTCAGAAGAATTCTTAATTCTACTATGTTACTCGTGATGCAAAGGCTGTATAATTACCTTGTGATCACACAGCTTGTAGCAGTTTTGAGTCGCCAAGTGGGTGTTGGGAACCTAACCAAAGTCCTTTGCAAGCACAGCCAGTGCTTATAATCACTTGGTCACTTGCCTAGCTTAACATTTTTTCTTTCCACAGAATTAATGATTTTGATCATGAATAAATACAACAGTTTAACTATGTGACCTAATAATGGAAATATGCTCAGAAATAGGTCCAAGGCTTAACATTCCATATATGATAAATATTATTGCCATTGTTAGTATCCCAATAGCAGACATAGCTCTGTAAGGATGGAAAAATTTAGCCTAACTCTCCACTGACCCCAGGAGTAGGAAAAAAGGCCACATTCTTGACTGATTACGACAGGGTGGTTTTAACGACAGCACCTGTGAGGGGATGATTTTGTCACACTACCCAGAAGTCCTAGTGAAAGCAGACTTCCTGAGCTAAGCACAGGCTTGGATAGTTCAAATTAATTGGTCCGCACAGGATGCTATGAGATGATTGGTTTATGATACGTGGGCTTTGTTGTAATCCTATAAAAGCTGTCTAAACCCTGTACCCGGGTTCCCAGTCTCCACACTCCACGTGGAGTGTGGCTGTGGGCTCCAGTCCACTGGAATATAAAATACCTCATGCTTTTGCATCAAGACTGCTTCTCGTGAGTGATTTGTGGGGCAGGGGGTGCCTTTCCTGAGCTGGGGAGTGAAGGTCCACATCCTCCACAGATCTTACAGCATGAGTTTTTCACTATAATGTGGCAGAAAAGATGTCAGTTCTGATCTTCTTCTTGAGACATGTCTTGCTTTGATACAGATTAAGCAAAGAGGATGCTTGGGATGATCAGGAAATTCTGGGAGGCAAAGGGAGTCATTAACGTACATGGTTATTAGAGTATTTGATAGTAAAGCACAAACAAATGTTCAATAAAATTTGAATGAAATTTGTGTCAAACATCATTGTATAAGAATATGTAAGAAATGGCAAAGCTGTTAAAGAGACATCACTTTTTCCAGTGAGACTGAACAGAAATTTAAGAACCAATAAACCATAAAAGGCATTAGAAGAAGTCCCTGCATTCTTCTGCTTACTGTTGTACTATATGTGCAGTTTCCTGTAACATATCCACTATTTAATTTTTCACAGTTGTACCAGGTTTTTCAATATCCTTCCACATTCTCTCTCACTTGGGTGGGTAGCTTAGTTAATTGTCAGTGTCTATAATGTATATCACAAACTAAAGAAAGCAATGCTTCTTCTTCCCCTTAAGATAAGTACTAGCTGCAAACAAGTATTTATCCCATCATCCAACAGCATTACTCTTATAAGGCTGTTAAATATTTTAGTGAACTTATTTCATTTTGTAGTCATTAGTGTTAGCAAATGACATTTTTCTCATTGGAATCCTAAAGCTGAGGAGGAACGAAGAAGTGGGCCTGGAGGATAGCAGGAGGATGTATGTATGTGGAGTTGTACTGGGAGAGTGGAGGGAGGGGAAATTGCAGTCAGAAGGTAGTGTAGGAGAGAAGAATGGGGAAAAAAAAACTTAAAAAAAGAAACCCTGAAGCCAAACATTAAATATCATTACAGGTATTTTTTTAATTGATACTTAAGTGTCAAGGATAGCTTGGACTCCCTGTATTTGAATGTTCTTTGTTCTCTGGTTACAGGATTTATTCCATCTCCTTGCTAATAGTTTCTTTGTGATTATTATGTTTATAATTATTAGAAGTCATCATCTTGTGTCTTTACCTCCTTCAGTGAATTTGAATTCAGTAGTTGAAGACTTAGGTCTTTTGATGAAGCATATTACTTTGTTTTTTACATATTTCATTGATTGCTCTGATGTGAGTATAATCAGTCGTTAATGTAACACTCCAAGTACTCAAACTGCAGGATAATGAATTATCATGGAATGTACTTATTAATGGGGTATTTGTATCTCTGCTCTCAAGATTTAGGAAATACAGTAGAAATTTGGCTAGACAAAACATAAGAAGTGGGTTCAATAAAGAGTCCCATGGAATAGTATGTTCTGTACATGACACAATCATTGCATTCATGAACTCCATGGAGTTGTAGTTTCTGCACAAGATTGGATACTATATTTCATCATTTTCTCATGCATAGGCAAGGGTTATATGAGGCCCCATTTCTCAGTAATGACTATGAACAGTTAATAGGTGGTGCTGTGTTTGTTCTTCATTTAACCATTTTTTTCTTAATGTACTTAAAATTATATGGACAAAATTATAATAATGAACTGTTGTAAAAGATATGAAGAACTTTAAATATATAATACTAAATGTAAAAGGGCAGTGTGATAAATATATTTACTTTGAAAGTTCAAGAAGAATAAGTTGAAAATATGGAGCTAGTAAAAATATTTGTGTTTTTATGAGGGAAAGAAATGATGGATATGCAAATAAGGAGATTTGCAAAGCAATGGAAAGAGTCTGTGGGATACTACAGTTGTGCATACAGGTTTCTGCACATTTTTCTAAACTAAAATAGCTTCCCAACCAGAGACTGAATTCTAACTTAAACTTGTAAGATTGATGCCAATAGGTACATGCCTGTTCACAGTCTGGAGAGACTGGAGGCCGTAGATGAAAGAGAACAGAAATAAGTATGGGTAGTGTGTGGCATATCTGTACTTTCTTATTAATTTAAGCAAGAATCCAAACATTTCTAATAAAGACTACAAGAAACAACTAGGATCCTGGGATGTACCTCACTAGTTGAGCATGTGCTTAGCTTTGAAAACACCTCAAATTTACTAGTACAGACATTTTGGAGATCAATATGTTGGTTACTAGGGAAAAAGGGAATCATTCTACCACTGGACCTCGCAACTCCACTCTTAGTCATATTCCCAAAAGATGCACATCCATGAAAAAATGACACCTGTTCAACTGGGAACACGGGAGGGAAGGGAGAGGGAGGTAGTAGAGAGATAAGTGGAGAAGAGGAAGGGAGAGGAAGGCATAAGGGAGCAGGAAGACTGAGTCAGATAATAAAATAGAGAAGACCAAGAAAAGAGATACCATATCAGATGGAGCCATCATAGGTTCAAAAAGAGAAATCTGGAACCAGGGAAATGTCCAGAGATATACAAGGATGATCCTAACTAACAATCTGAGCAAATAGAGGAGAGGCTACCTTAAATGCCCTTCCCTGATAATGAGATTGATGACTACCTTATATCCCATCCTAGAGTCTTCATCTAATAGCTGATGGTAACAGAAGCAAACACACACAGCTAAACACTCTGAGTAACTCCTGGAATCCAGTTTCAGAGAGGGAGAAGAGATGAGCAAAGGGGTCAAGATTAGGCTGCAGAAACCCACAAAGGCAGCTGACCTAAAAAATGGGGAGATCAGGGACAGCAGACTGATAGCTGGGAAACTAGCATAAGACCAAGCCTGACCTCTGGTCTCAGTTAGAAGGCCTGGACAGTCAATGGAACCTCTGACAGTCAAACCAGGATGTATCCCTGGTTCATGAAAGGAATTTGGGATCACATTCTCCATGGAGGGATAGTCCCTTAGCCTAGAGACATCAGGGAAAGCCTAGGCCATACCTCAAATGACTTGACAGATTTTGATGACCTCACCCTTCCTGGAGAGAGGATGGATAATGGAATGGAATGGAATATCGGGGTGTCAGGCATGTATGGGAGGGTGGAAGGGAGAGGGGATTGGGGTCTATATGTAAAATTAGAAAAGAATTCCTAATAAATAAATAAAATAAAAATAAAATGTCAAATCAAATTCTTTAGAAATTCAATATTTAAGATTTCAAATACTCCTTTAAAATTCTCATAAAGCTATTAGTTACCCAACAATTTGCTTGCACTATGAATTTCAAATACAAATAATTTAAAGTTGTCCATTGTTTTATTGTTTCTTCTTTCACTTCTAAGTCTACTTGTGGTTTGCATTGTTTATTTTTTTCTATTACCTGGTCACTTTTCAAATATCATATAGCTTCTGGTTATACACATTATTAAAGGATGATCAATAATTTTATGCAAGTATTTTATGTATTTTTTACATCTTGTTTTTATTCACTCTAATTCTCTAGATTTAACCTCACATGCATCTGCTGTCTGTGTACTTTTTAGCTTCTTTTATTTCCTTTACTAAATTAATTTAAAAATACTAGAAACTGACATATTTAAAGATTTATATACCATCATTATAGGATCATTATTACCAGAAGGGAAACAAGATTCATAATACAAATGTATGTTAGTGTAATAAACCAGAAAAATACAATGAAGGGGAAATTTTTGCACAATTATCTTTATTACTTCAGAAAAAAATAGTTTTTCCCCAAACATTATCCTCTTGTCATAAAAAAAAAAAACTTAACAAATTAGCAACAGGAAAAAGCTGTCTCATCATTATATAGCCTACAGAATACCTGAGTATTAAACATCAGTCATCAGTGGATTAAAAATAATCCCTTTGATTCAGCAACACAGTGAGGGTACTCACTTTCCACCTTGGCTAGTTCTAAACAATACAGTATTAGAAATTCTAGCCAGTATCTGGGAAGGGCATTTATGGTAGCCTTTCCATAGTTGCTCAGTTGGCGGCAGTCTGGTAGGTCTCTAGACCTTTCTTTAGGTTCAATTTTCTCTTCAAACTAATAATGGGTCCCTCTTTTATGTTTGTTCTCTCTCTCTCTCTCTCTCTCTTCTTCTATTCCTACCCTGACTCAATCTTCCTAGTCACACGTGCTTTCGTCTGCTCCCCTTCTCTTTTTTTCTACTTCTTTCTCTATTCACTCAAGTCCCCCATGTGCTCTGGGGGACTTGTCCTTTCCCCCTTTTGTGAGGGACTTTATATGACTCTCTTAGAATACACCTTGTATCCTAGTTCCTCTGGTGGTGTGAATTATAGACTAACTTATCCACCATCATGGAGCCCTCGTCTGGTACCTGTTGGAAACAGAAGCAAACAACCATAACTGAACACTGAGTCAAACTAGAATCCAGATGCAGAGGAAGAGGACAAGACCAGGTTGCAGAAACACATAGAGACAGCTGACCTGGACAAGGAGGAGCTAACCCCACCCCCACACTGATAGCTGGGAATTCAGCATGGGACTGACTCAGGCTCCCCTGAATATGGGTCTCAGCTAGAAGGAATGAGCAGTCTAAGGGACCTCAGACAGTGGAACCAGGATGTATTCCGGACCTTGCTGACACATCTCTCATGGAGGGATACTGCCTTAACCTAGAGACAGGAGAGAAATCCTAGTCCCTACTACAAATGACTTGACAGATTTACATGACCCCATCTGGATGGCATTGCCCTTCATAAGGAATTGGGGTGAGGTGATGGGAGGGGAGGGTGGTCAGGGTGCATGTGAGAGGGGAGAGAGGGTAAGAGGAAGGGAGGGATGGAGGAAGGGAGAGAGGAAGAGAGGGAGGAAGGGAGGGACTGGGAACTGGGATGGACATGTAAAAGAAAAAAAAAAGAAAAGAACAAAAAAAAAAAAAGAAAGAAAAGAAAGAAAGAAAGAAAGAAAGAAAGAAAAGAAATTCTAGCCAGTGCAATTAGACCAGAAAAAGAAATAAAAGCGCCCCACCCCCACTCTTCAATGCCTGAGACAGGTGAGAGAATTAGCTCTGAGGCCAGAAGGGTAGAGTGCTGCCCTTGCTACAACACTCAGTTGAGTAGGAGGTCCTTCACATTGTTCAGGCAGCCCAATAGAACCAACTCTTAGAGGCATGGGTGAGCCAGCCCTAAGCTGTTAGCATAGGATAGTTGTCCCCATTACTCATCTGTCTTGTAGCAGATGCCCCTGCCCCACTCATTATTGCCTGAGGCAGGTCCCTCATCTGCTGCAGCATTCAGGGGCTAGTAGACTGATGAAATAGAACACAGTAAACAAATTAACCTTTGCATCCATGGTCAAACCTTTTTTCAACAAGGATGCCACTACCAATCAATGGATAAAGGAAAGTCTTATCAACAAATTACTCTGAGGAAATTAAATATTATCATGTTTCAAAAGGATGTGTGCTATTACTGTGCAAAAAAATCAGACTCAAATGGATACAATGTTTACATGTAATTCCAAGAACTATAAAATACTAGAAGAAGTCATAAGGCAAAATTCAAAACACTGACTTTGACAATTATTCCTTGGGGTTGTTACCAACTGCTCAGAAAATAAGAGAAGAAATAAACAAATTGGGTCTTTTGGAAAAGTTGAGAAATAATTTATGTATTTAAAATACCTAATACTACCAACAAAGTAAAGAGATAACCCATAGGGGAGGAAAATGAAGTCAAGATTATATCTGCATAATAAAACCATTAATATCTAAAAGTATATAATTTCTTAAATTTGAAATGTTTATTTGACATATCAATCCCAGTTCCTGCACCATCCCATCCTCCCCTGTTCCCCCCACCAACCCCCATCCCATCCCCTTTCTGCTTCCCAGGGAGGGTGAGACCTTCCATTGGAAATCTTCAAAGTCTGTCATATCATTTGGAGCAGGGTCCAGGCCCTCCCTCCATGTGTCTAGGCTGAGGCAGTTTCCCTCTATGTGGAATGGGCTCTCAAAGTCTATTTGTATACTAGGGATAAATACTGATCCACTACCAGAGGCCCCATAGACAGCTCAGTCCTCTCAACTAACACCATATTCAGGGAATCTGGATCTGCCCTATGCTAGTTTCCCAGCTATCAGAGTATAGGTCATGATCTTTTCCAAGGTTCTTCTCTCTGTTTGGTACTACGAATGCTGAATAAGGACTCTAATTCACATTTTATAACAGCGTACATCACTAGGCAGTTTGCTGAATTCTGAAATATGAATATATTTAAGTTGATTGAGAAGCATCAGTATGTGACTATTCACATGGTTCTGACAGATCATAGACTTCCTGGTAGATTTTATAAGCTATGACATTAAAAAATAGTGAAAATATTCAACTTTTCTGGAGTTTCTACTTAGTAATAGGAAGCAGCCTGGTCTACAGCATGAGTTCTAGAAAAACCAGATCCACACAGTGAAATCCTGCCTTGAAAGAAAAGGTGAAAAATAATATGACACTAAATGATATTTTATTCTTATTCATTCATTTATAGCTTTGCAAATACTAATTATGTTAAACCCATTGTTCTTTTATTGCTTCATTTGTTTTTCTCTTTCTTTTATATGTAAGGCAGCCTATTTTTCTACTTTGGTTTACATTTTCATAATAATTTCATATTTTTCTTATATGTACTAAATGATACAGTTTGTAAACATCATGAATCATGTATTATATGAAATATATCTTATTAACATACGAAGTGAAAAACACAATTCTATCATAAAATGTTGCTCTCTCATTTTATCTTTGGAAGAATCATAGGTCACTTCTTCCTGACTCTGGATCATGGATTCTCCAGTATGTTCTCCTTTGTAATGCTTTGCTTTATCTTTCAATTTTAGGTTGTTATTGCTGTACTGAAATTTGATAATTGATAATTATAAACTGTCAACTTATTTATATTTAATATCTTCACAGAAGCCATTGCATTTTCATTACATTTTAATAAGAAATCTGCCCATTAACTATTTCAATTTTTTAAGGAATTATCAACAGCTACAAGAAACTAATATCTCACATGGAGAAGTAAGGTAGATCAATATAATAAAATATTAAAAAATAAATATAATTAAACCAAGTGATATTATACTGTAGTTATTTCAATGAAAATGCAATACTATATTGCATTGCATGATACTATTCAAATAATAATTTGAAAACTATAAAAAGATAGAATCATATACTATATATGTAGAAAGAGCTGGCTATAAACAGACTAAGAGGTACTTAGGCAATGAGAGCACAATAAAATATCTTGGTTGTAGTATGAGCTATTCACACTAAGAATGTTAATTATTGTATTTATGTCCAGATATCTTTTCATTAAACAATCAATGCATTTAAATCATTTTTAAAAGAAAACAAAGTATACCCACAAATAATAATTTAATGAAATAAACTACTAACATATAGAACAAGAAACATTTTCAGAAAATTAGACAAGAAAAAATGATAAAAAATAAAATAAAGAATTAAATGAGAAGATATAGTAAAAGAGAAAGAGAAAGAGAGAGAAGCATGTGATGGGAATGAGACAGGAAAGACAGAGAATTTGATAACTAAAATATATATATATATATGTATATATATATATATATATATGCCTTTTTTGAGATTGGTCAATTGGTTAAGCATCTGATAAAGTGAACCACAAAAATATAGAAACAAATTATTGAATAAAATGCAAGGACTTCTAATTCTGACAAAATGTTATAATTGACATATTAATCAAATAATACATGTTAACATTTTTGAAAGTGTCAATGAGCCATACTTCAACTAAATTGTATCTCCAGCAAGATCTGTCCAGATGAGCTGCAGAAACCTTACATCACAAAGTCTTCAAAATCATTGTGATACACTGGCCTGCCTATCATTCTGGAATAGCTAACTGTGTTCTGCTTCTTCAATGGTGGACCTGACTTCCAGAATCACCTGACTTGACAACCCTCCTGCCTTAAATAACCTCCTAAACAAGTCTTGTTTTCACACCAAAGTTCTTGTTTTCTATGCTTACTATGCTAAGGGAAATGCAAGAGTTGTTGCCTTTAAGTCTTCCTGGACAGTAAAATCATGGGATACAGCAAAGGCGTTTTATTATATTCCTTTGCCTTTAACATTTACATCTCTTCAAAAGCTGTCCTAACAACCAGCTACTTCGGGCTACCACCTTCAGAAACTGCAGGAAATGCCATTTTATTAAAAACCCCATTTAGATTTAGGATATTTACCCAGACTTACCATTCTTCATTTTTAAAATCCATTGTTATCATGAGGAGAAACAGGTCCCATCAAGTCAGGGACTATGCAGTATTTTCATGTTCCCTACCCTCTCACATAACATTGATTTAAACAAGAGCACTGTTTCCTTCAAGTTTTCTTTGTTTGTTATGCTTGTATTATACAAGACATGACAATCCTGTTCTATCCTCTCCTTCACCATAATCCTAGAAATTTATATTTTTCCCTATTGTAGCATCTATAGTACATTATTTGGTAGAAATCAAAGAGAAAACAGATAAGGAATCATTTCTTCTTCATTTTTAACTTTTTTTTTTTCCTTAGGAATTTTATCTGGAGATCAAGGACAAGAATAATTCTAGTGAGACACCATCCACATGCTAACTTAGAGAGTCTTAGAAATGCTGTCAAGTCTAAATCATTTCCCCCATTCTCATTATTACACATTCCCTCAACCACAATATCCACATGAGCAGTCGTATACAATTGAGAATGACTTTCAATATCTGATCTACATACGAAGATTCCAGTGTACTAAATATGACAAAGATTAGGATAAAATGATTTAGATGTGTGGTCAACACTTGCACATTGTATTGATAAATTGTCATATATGGTTGAGTTCACCAAGAAGGTGTTTCTGGCAGTGGTGTTGTGACTTCTAAAAAAGCAGCAGTAGATAGAAAGATGCCATTTGACAGAATTAAAGTGGAGGGGTGTTTTTATTAGGGGAAAAGGATCAAAAAAGGGGGGAGGGGGAGACTAGCCTCCCAGAACAGGAGCAGCAGGAAAGAGGAAAGAAAGGCAGAAAGAGAGAGGAGCATACAGACGGAGGGAAAGAAAGAGTCAGAGAGGGACAGGAGGTTAAAAGAGAGAATACTGTTAAAAGAGGACATATTGAATTGGCACAGGTGTCCCTGTTAGTGGCAGGAGCTGGCGGTGTATCCTATCAGAACTACAAAGGGAGGCTAGTACAAATACCTAAATACTAACAAGTAGGGTTTACTTTTTATTCATCCCTTCTTTCTCTTGTTTTAGCGAAAGCCAGATTTACAAATCACTTCAGGAGCCCCAGATATTGAAAGGAACATGAAGTACAAGAAAGGGAAAGTACTGAACTCACGGGAAGGAAGGCACGTGAGTTCACAAGGAACTATCAATGGAAAGTTGCAAAAGATACTTAGGAGGGCAGTGAGTATTTGTCTGTCTGATGGAGAAATAGCTACAATAGACAGGATACTATTGTGCACAATGATGTTGGTTGGTATTTTCAATGACAGAGTAACCAAACTTCCAGTGCCCCCCCAAAAAATCACATGCTAACTTGAAACTTCTTTTTCAGAAACCTTTGTCATTTTTGTGATATACTTAACTTGAACTTTGATTTAATATTCTAGATAGTACTCCTTACTATCTAGAATAGCATGCTATATTTGAAAAATGTTGACATGTCTGTGAATCCAGAAACCTAATGCCTTCTACTGGCCATTGCAGCCAACATGCATGTACAGAGTCCACAGACATGTGCAAATGCACTCATACATACAAATAAAATTAAAACTTCAACAAAGAAATAAAACATAAAATGGAAACCTTGATATATATGTTTAACAAATGAATGTACTCTAAAACATGTTCTTTACACTTTAAGGAACTGTTAAAATTCATTATTATTGCCATTTTAAAGTTATATCTGAATTTTTCACACAGATAGACTTTGCATGTACTTCTTCATCTAGCATTTCTGATATCAGCTATTTGTTTGTGGTTATGACAAAAAAAAATTTAAATCATTGGCCAAATTAAGGTCATAGAAGTTTCATCTGTGTATTTCCACATAGTATTTTTTGAGATAATGATTCTTACATACAACTTTTGACACCACATTGAGTGGGTTTTTTTATAGCTTTAATTTCATTCTTCTAAATATATATCAATATCACTACCATCCTCCTATTCAATGAAAGATTACAGAAGGTTTTAAATCTTATTCCTTCTCTCATTTTCCATGATTTCTCACTGAGAATTTCAAATCCAAGTTATTTTAACCCTCTGAAAGAAATGCTATTGTTTTATGTAGCCAGTGGTTACTTCTATCTACATTAGTCACATTGTTCGGTACAATAAATGATTTCTTTGTTTTGATCAATATATTCTATTTTATAAACAAAATAAATCTATCCAATATTTTCATCTTTAAAAAAATGCACAAGAAAAAAGTGGACATTCTAGTTGTTATGCTACACAAATAATGTCACTAAATCCATACAAGTGAATTCCAGTTAATAACATGTATGTTCCACAGATATATTTACTTACACAGACTACTGGTAAAAAATGCTTACTATTTACATCAAACTGCTTCTTTTCAAATAAAGTATTACTCTGCTACATTATCCAAGATGGTATAGAATTCTTGACTTGGAAAAAAAAATCACTTAAAAATTTAGGCCTATATAAATCTTCTTCCCCCCACTAAAAAAAATGTATTTTGATCATTTTTTTGGACTAATTCCCCAATATCAAGCCCACATCTGTACCCACTCAACTTTATGTGCTCTTTCTCCCAGACATTAGAAAAAAAAGACAAAATAGACAATAAGAACTAAGAACCAATAAGAGAAAAAAAGAAACTAATACAAAAAAGTGCATAAAAAGCTATGGAGTCCAATTTGTTTTGGCCAATTGCTCCTGAGCATTGTGCCTGCCCTGGAGTTTGATTGATATACCTAGTAATACTCCATACTGAAAACTGATGTTCTTTCTCAGCAGGCGTCAATTGCAAATAGCTTCTTGGTAAAGAGTAGAACATTGCGTCCATTTTTCCTTCTCTATGTTGGGAATTTATGTGGTTTAAAGTTGTACAAGTCTTTTGTAAGTTGTCACAGTCTCTGTGAATTCATGTGTTTCTTTCAGCCTTATTTTGTTTAGAAATGCTGTTTCCATGGATTCAGCTAACACATCTGTTCTTACAATCTTCCTGTTTCATCTTTTGCATAAATCCTTAAGCCTTGAAAAAAAAGGTGTGATAAAGACATCCCCTTTAGGACTCAATGCTCTAAAATCTCTTGCTCTGTGCATGTTGTCCAGTTATGGGTCTTGGAGTCAATTGCTCTCTACTGTAGGGAGATGCTTCTCAGATGATGGTCTGATCTATGGGTATACAATATGTCATTTGGAGCCATTCTTGATATATTCCTTTAGTGTAATAATAGTAGAAGTTTGATGCTACCACTAAACACCTATACACTCCCTTACCCCAAATAAACAAAAGAGGCATAAGCAACAAACATAGAGTGGGCACCACACATGTACTGTGATGCCTAAGTGTTTCTCATTGCCTATCATTGGTAGCAGAAATAGTAATGATATTTAAATACTAATTCCAAAGATCAGTATGTAGACTTTAGCAGAAGCAAGTACAAGTATGTTCTTTCGTGTTTCCTATCTATTTGACACAGTTTTAATGGAATATCTAATAGCATTTGGTACAGCCTGGGAGGAACAAGTAAAAATATAAGGCCATTTGGAACACCTTGAGGAGCCATGACCCTCTATTTTTGTAAATCATGAAAACAGAATCCCAGTTGCTTGTATTGTTCTCCCCTCAGGCCTTTCTCCTTTACAGAAATGGATAAACACATGAAATTCTTTCCCCATTGCTGTTTTTGACATTTATAATCTGGAAATCTTTTTGCCCATTGTCACTACTAAAACTGAGGGAGAACTTAAAATACATATTCACTGAATGAAAAGACATATAACTTAAGTCATTAGTATTTCTTGCCTTCCGAAACTTATTACATGCTGTCAAATTTTTTAGCATATGTTAATGAATCCTTTTTTTGTTCAGGATCTGGAATGTCTGTTGTTCACTGAAGAATTAATTCTTGCTCTAACAATTTATTGCAACATATACAAATATTTTGGCACTGCAGTTTTTGGAGGACTATAGTTCCTTGGTTTTTAATGAGGGTCTTTCTTATAGCAGTATCCTTAAATGTAACATTGTATTTAAAATTAGGTCACTAGTCTTCCAATTAAGTCAGAAGTTCCTGATATAGCTTTGGGTTCAAATGTATCACTGAGTCTGAGGACATTGACTTAAAGAATCAGTACAAGGATGCACCTGCTCCCTTTTTTCATTGTTTAATTTGTCCTTGTCTAATTTCATTTACATTCATTGAGATTCAGTGAGCAATTAATTTGTGCAAGTGTGGATGACAGAAGCCCTCGATGAATGAATTGTATCAACTCCCCAAATGGGTTGTGTTAATTCATAGCTTCACATACTAGTACTTGAGTTCTGACATGCATGTAAACTGTTCATAATCATATGATAAACTATTTTTTTTTCAAGAGAAGTAACTGGGCTTCATGTTCTTATCCCTTCTGAACAAATAAACTATAAATATGGTCAATGGAATAGTTCCTGGAATACATACTCCAAACTTTAAATATATGAAGAGTAAAGCCCTGTGATACAAAACTTCTTGAAATGGATGACAAGGATAATATGACAGTTTGAATGTCTGCAACTTGACCTCTAATATTTAATTCTTTGGCCAACACATTAAATCTTTGTAAATATTAGTATCACCAGGATAGAATACAGGATTTCATAAATTATATGTTATTAAAAACCTATCACAAATAGCATTAGTCTCTACATCAACTTGTTTTTTAATATCTTTATAAATTTCATTTTATATTTTATTTATATATGTTTATTTATTTCGAAGAAAACATTCATGATAGATTATGTTATCAGATATTCACTATAATATTTTTATATTTTTTAATTGTGTCTTTGGTTTACATGAACAAATGATTTGCTCCCAAAGAAGTCTTTACTAGCCAACAATTCTGTATTTCTTTCTCACATTTTGTATAACACATCAGGGATGAGAATAGAAGGAGGGCTGAGTTTAACCTTTTAAATGTATAAAGGTGAAACTAATAACACTGAGCCAAAAACAACAACAAAGAGTTTTAGTAGTGACAGTAACACAATTTTCTTTCTTTGTAAGAAATAAATTTTAATTTGAACTTCAAGAACACTTATTCATGTTCACATGTAAATATGAGAGACTAGAATTCATTTTAATATCTAGAAATAAATTGTGGGTATGTATACTATATTTTAATTGCTTTTGTATTCCCTAGCATGTTCATTAGTTCATTATAATTACAATGAATATTGACAAATTCAAAAAGAAATGAACTCAAACCATAATTTAGTGTGTGTGTGTGTGTATATATATATATATATACATATATATATATATATATATATGCCCAATATTTATATCTAAAGAGACCAAGAACTTTTCCTTGATTGTGTGTAAGATTCAAACATTTTGACATTCTATTCATTACTTTACTCATTTCTACAGGCCTGTTTAACTTAATGATACCACAATGAAGAATACCCAGAATTCCTTTCCTGATACCTTTTATACATCATTGTGTCATTTTTATAACATTAGAAAGTTGATGAAAAGTTATAACAGTGGAACAATATGAAAGATTTTTAGACATTCAAATCTTGCCATTTTCTCCAAATATGTATGAGTTCTTAAGCAGCTAGATATTTTGTTGTTGCCAACTGTCAAAAAAAAAATCTCCTTTTTGAACCCCTTCTTCCTTGAATTTATCACATATATTTTTCTCTATGTCAATCTTTGGATTTAAATTTTTTATTTCCTTTGACAACAAATCGATCTTTAAGTTTCCAACTGGTTTTCCTCTCTTCCCAACTATGTTTTTACCAGGCCTATTCCAAATGTCTTCTCCAGGTTATGATTTCATAGGGAATGACTCTGAAGAACCATCACAGATTGTTTTCGATATTTTGTTTTACAATTCAGGATTATATGTAGAACAACAACTATCCAAAGTTTTATGAAGCCTACCTCTGAAATGTGAGGATAGATATTTTTTTTTTTTTTTTTTTTATGGATACTTAGGGTTTCTAATGCTTTAATGAAAAACCATGACCGAAGCAACCTGGAAAGCAAAGGGATAATTTACTGACAGTTACATAGGACTGGTCATCATCAAAAGCAGTGAGATAAGGAATTTAAACAAGGCAGGAAACTGGAGTCTGAAATTGTTGCAGAGGCAATGGTGGAATTAATTTTACTGGCTTGCTTTTCATGGCTTGTTCAGCCTGCTTTCCTACAGAACCCAAGAATGGCACCACCCATAATTATCAGTGTCTTCCCCCATCACTCTCTAGTTAAGAAAATGACCTACAGCTGAATCTTGTGGAGGTATTTTCTCAATTCAAATTCTTTCCGTTCATATTGTTCTAGCTGATGTGTAGCTGACAGTCAACTCTCCAGCACACATGGTAAAGGGTCAAAAGTTATAGTTGTCTTGATATGGAGAGATACTACTTGTTACATGTGGTTGTCATTTTGTCACTTAATTCTTTAAAGAGAAAATCAGAGGATTCAGCGTTAAAAGCAGAGACTGGAAAGATGGAAACTGGAAATGTATTTTCTCCAGAACATTTCCTTAAGAAAAAGAGAAAGCAGAAGAGAATTGATTTTAACCAGACTCATTCTATCACTTTTGCCACCCAGAATTGCAGAGTATAAAACTGTATTGTTTTAAACCATTCAGTTTTTAATAATTTGTTATGATGGTAATAAGAAACTAGCTTGTGAGGTTTGTCTCTGAACAAAAGGAGTAGGTAAAGACATACATGGGAAGTAGATGCAGTAGACAGTCAACAATTGAGACCTGTGTCATGGTATCAAATCATAAGGACATGAATAACCACCACAGCTTGACTGGAATCTGAAACATACACCAAGCTGCCCCACGGTTTTAAAGATGTCAGACCTCATCACTAAATTTTAAACACTTCTTTTTTTTCCCCCACGGTTTTAAAGATGTCAGACCTCATCACTAAATTTTAAACACTTCTTTTTTTTCCCCCTCTGCTTCTTCTTACATTATTGCTAGGGCTATCCTGTCTTCATATTTTCTTACTCCATTCCATTTGGTTCCTTTTAGAGTTTCTAGTGGCTTACCATAACCCCATGGCACTCACTACATACTCTCTTTCCTGCTTGTCTTTCAGTTATGCTTCTAAATCTGAGCTTTTACTTTATGTCTCTATTTTAATTTCTATTCCAATGGTTTAGATAATGCCCAATACTTATGTTTTTTTTTAATTTACATTTACTTTAATGCCTCTTTTTAGGTCAAAATTCAACAAATGTTTTCTGACCTTGGCCAATTCTGAAAGGAAATTGATTTAGGGTGCATTATGCTTACAATTACATTTTGTTTATATAATATGATTATGAGAACTTTGATGTATGGGATACGTTATTATATAGAGTGAGATGTGTATCATTAGATTGTCATTTCCTGATTCATTACCAAATATTGCCATCAGTTCTGCTAACTTCTAAGAGGAGGAGCAAACACAGTTTTGACAAACACCTTAATCAAAACATTTTAATGTAAAGCAGATGGTTCCAACATTCTTACTTATGAAATGAATTGAACATCTTGGTAAATATATGTCTGAATAAATATACATATTTTCACTTCTCTAAGAAGTGTGTGTATTTTACTTAATGTATTTCAAGTTGAACAAATATGTACACTCTGCTGGAACACTACAAACTTATGTAAAATGTCAACACTGATAAATGTTAAATTTTGATATCAATGATATTATTCAGAATTTGACTCATGTATTATGAGTGAAGTTATAGATTTCTCTCTGTTCAGATTTCAAATGACAATGGATTTCTAATATTTCGTAAAAAATATATACTTCTCCTGCACAGTTCAAAGATCTCCCAAGAAAATTCACATTGTCCAATGTTGTATACATAATTCAATTCTTTATTGATGTAAAATACCTGTTAAAATAACCTTGATACTGGTTTGTGACTCTTTCTGGTTCATTGTTTATGCTACTTTCATAATTAATCGATAAGACAATAGTAGAACACTGAATAAAGACTGGGGCTGATTAACCAGTTTTGGAATTAAACAGATGGGACAATAATGCCCTCTAGCTGCTTTCCAGTTAGTAAAGTATACAGGAAGTAAAATAGTATTTTTTCACCTGTGGTTTTTTTTTTTAAGATATTTTAAAATCAGTGTCTATTTATAGTTGTTTTAAGTAACAATAATAAAACCACCATGAAAGAAGACAAATATATACTTCCAAAAAATGCTGAAAATGATAGTCTATATGCAGAGTCTCATGGGACATAAGTTATTTTTCCAAGTCCCTTTCTTTCTGCTTTCCAAACACAAGGATAAAAGACCTGAAGACAAAATAAGAGTAAGCAAATACGTGTTAAAGGGAGATGTCACCAAATCCTTTCAGTCAGTCACATTTGCCTATTTCTTATCATCATTTCCTATTCCTTCATATATAACATGGCAAACTACACCATATTTTCCTGTTATCATTGACTATCTTATCTCCCATTTTTGTTGGTAAATATTATTGTTTGTAAAGTGTAAAGTGGGACAAATTTTTAGTAAAACTAATACATAATTAGCAGTTAAAATTTGTGCATTGGGGTTGGAGGGATGGCTGAGTGGTTAAAAGCACTGGCTACTCTTGAAAGGACCCCTTCATGTAAGTCTAGGCTCAAGAACCTAATGTCCTCTCCTGTCCAATCTTAGAACTGCATGTATGTGGCATAGACAAATGTGCAGGTCAACACACACACACACACACACACACACTTGCAAGCAGACATGCTCACACACATAGCTATAGAAACAAAAAAATAAAATTAAGAGAAAACAACAAAAGCCTTGATACTTCACAAGGGAAAAGGTACTTTTAACGTTTTTCTAAATAGAATATTATCTGTGATGACAGCTGATATGAGAAAAGATCAATTAAACACTTTTATGGGTAGCATACTGGAAAGTCACACTTATAATTAGCAACAATATTATTAATATCTAAAAATATTTTATTACAACTAATTAAGAATGGCAATAGGATCCCTTTACAGGTATAGAACTCCATAATTCCTAAAGTAAGTTTATTAAATAGATCTTATGAAAGTTGGTGGCCCATGCTCATCTTGGAGGCATTGTGTAGCCACGTGCAGCCTTTAAAAATTTGCTGAGATTAGAGATATGTGCCACCATGCCAAGATTTTATGGTAATGGTGATTAAAATCTGGCCTTTCTATATATTAAAGACACTTTCTATCAACTTAGCTACATACTCAGGCTAAATATGGTGAATATTTGAGGTGATTGTGAAGCAAGAGTTCTCACTGTGTTATTGAGGAAAGGGGGCCCATTGTAGAAACTACATGTCAAGCACAGATTTTTGGAGAAAATAGATGATAGTGTTAAAGGAAAAACAGAGCTAAACTGACAATGTTTGGAATAATTCAAAATATATAATAAGAGGCCTTGCAGCTGTGTATAAGACAAGGAAACTGACTACATAAGAGGAAATACTGTATCTCTAAGAAAAATGATCAATGCTAGTAACCTGATGTGCTAACTCTATTAAGGCCCTTGGAGAGCATATGGGAGAACTATCCCCCATTGTGTAGTCTTACCTGTAATTATATCAGACAAAGTTGTGAGTAAGGATTTTTCCTATAAAAGCTTCAACTTGTTGTAAAAAGGAGAGTACACATATACAAAGTGTTAAAATGAGATATCAAAGAAATGCTGCTAGGACATCTTTGTGGCTGTCATATCAGTTAGTCAAACAAATCTGCGGATGAAGAGAATATTTTTCAATTAGCAGCAAAACACCTATAAGGCCAGTGACTGGCAGATAGTCAAAGTCAGAGGTTAACAAAGCACACATTAGGGACAAACAAAATGAGGCTTCAACTACTGTACCTGGGTGGGCAAAATGTGAGTAGTACCTGATCATCTCACTGGTACCTAAGGGGCCCATGCAAGGGGGATGAGGCAATTCCATTAGTTTAGCTTATGATAGCCCAACAGACTACCAATCCCGATAAATATTAGCTCAGTTTTAGTCTGGTTTATGTCATAAATCCTAGAAAATAAAACCTGAACAAAACATTAAATTTCTGAACTTGGAACATGCTCCTCGTATGCTCATGTATTTTGAATACTGGGTTCCTGGTAATACTACTGAGACAGATTATGGACCATTTAAGGGGTAAAGTCTTGCTGAAGAAATAAAGTCAGTGGGTGAACTTGAGAATTTATAACTTGACCTTACTTCACTGATGCTAGTGTGTTAATGAAATGTTATCTCTCTGTTTCTTGTCTCCAAGAAGTAATGGATTATCTTTAAAAGATTAGAATTATCCATTATATATGAAGAAAAGCTTCTTAAATGTGAACAACACAAAAGTCAGCAAAAGTTCTCACTAACCAAGTGGATATCTTATCCTTGTATGCTAGGTTGCAGCCATGTTCCTCTGGTTTTGAGTTTCCTGTAGGTTAGTCTTTTTATTTCAAGAATGTTGTTTACTCTTTCATTTGGAAGAATGCCTCTTCCAGTTACTTTGCTACTTCTTTTCACCCCTGAGGCATGAATATTAAACTCCAGGAGTTAGATTCTGTATTCCATGATTTCCAAATCAAAAGAAGAACAGTTATTTTTTTTTTTTACTTTCATGTACTTTGTCTTTATTTGTGGAGATATATCTATTTTATGGAATATATTTTCCTCCCTCCCTTCTTACCTCCCTCCCCTTTCCTTTCTTTCTCCTTCCTTCCTTGCTTCCTTCCTTCCTCCTTCCTTCCTTTCTTATATTCTTCCTTCCTTCCTTCTTTGTTTCTGTCAGGAGATGTGCATCCTAGTGTTGGATCAGAATATCACTACCTGTCCAGTGGATTTCCTCTGGGCAAGGAACTCACGGAAATGCATTCTCACTGGCAAGGACCAGGAGACCACAGAACTTATAGGAATTTGCAAAACTAGCTTACCTCACAGGCCTTTTCCTCTCTCATAATATTGTTGATTCTTAGGGTAGATTTTTAGTATTACTTTTGTCAGTCACACATTCAACAACTGCAATATTCCCTGGAAATATTATTCCATTTCCTGTATTTTCCCCAAGGGGCTAATGCTTCTCAAATTTTGTATGTGGAATTACTAATTGCAACTCCTAATCCTGGGATATTTACAAACACAATAGAGACAGTTAGGTACATATGAGAAAGCAATACTTGGAACATTAACCATGTCTCAAAGTTCTAGAAAGGAAAATAAGGCATGCTTACACAGAATAGGGGAAAAATCTGAGGAATACACATAGTGCCAACTGTTGAAAGTAAGTTCCTTGGGCACCATACATAGACACTATATAGAATACATGATATATTCTAGTATGATTCAATGGGAAAAATTCAATGTAAAATGCCTGGTGCATTAAAGGACTTTAGGAGCACATTCCCCATGGAGGGATACTCCCTTAACCTAGAGTCAGAAGGGAGGGCCTAGTCCCTACTCCAAATGACTTAACAGATTTTGTTGATCCCTCCTGGAAGGCATCACCCTCCCTGTGGAGTGGGGGGGTCATGGGAGGGAGGGAGACAGGGCAGGATGGAGAGGGAATTAGGATTGTTATGTAAATATATATATATATATATATATATATATATATATATATATATATATATATGAATCTTCTGTCACTGAAAAAATTTGGGATGGATAGATCCATCTGTACCATACATAGGAGCTTAAATTAGTGGAGGAAGTACTACATATTGGGATGTGGGGAAAACTGCCATATCACAGAGTGCCTTTTATAGAGACGTTGAGACATGAGACCCTCTTGTGGGCAAGGAAAATATATAAAATCTTATCTTACAGATATGAAAGGATTATATGGTTTTGAATTGTGTTGTCCTTAAAGTATTGTACCCATGTCTATTAATTTTTAACTTTGTAACTTCAAGTAAGTAGCTGCCAGCTGATATAAGTGCTTCAAGAACATGGTATATTTGGCTGGATATTTAATTACGATTGCAAAAATGCTGAAACCTATGTGTAAGGAGTAGGGTTTTTCCGCCCGCCCCCTAGTCTTGTCCCGCCACTGTGCCAGCCCCAAATAATACACAGAGACTCTGTATTTGATACAATGCTTGTTTCTTATCTGCTAGCTCTGTCTTAATTATTAGCCCATTTCTATGTATTTCCACGTGGTCTTATCAGGGAGAGGAGGCTGGCGGTTCTTCCTTCTCCAGACTCTCCATCTTGGCTCCTCCTTACTACTTCCTCTTTCCTCCTTGTCTTCTAGTCCCTCCTATCTTCCTTTTCTATTGGCCAACAGTGCTTTATTCATTAACCAGTATGAGAAACATATATACATAATGGCATCTCTTATCATCTATGTATAGAATAAGGTTAAGTAGGGGGTGAGAAAGTATATTTTGGGAATGTTAAAGGTGGAAATGGGGGCTTTATGATAACTGTAATGTATTTCTTAAAATATTATGTATTTCTTAAATGTAAAAAAATAGGAGCCATCCTGAATGAGGTAACCCAGTCACAAAAGATGAACATGGTATGTAGTCACTCATAAATGGATTTTACACATAGAGCAAAGGATCCCCAGCCTATAATTCACACTTCCAGAGAAACTAAGATGCAAATAGGATTCTAAGAGATTCATACAATGTTCCTCACAGAAGGGGAAAGGGATAAGATCTCCTGACCATATTGGGAGGGGAGCAATGAGTGGAGAGGGAGTTAGGACAAAGAGAAGAGAAGCAGAGGAAAGCACTGGGACTAGAAGATTGAGTCAGGGGAGGAATAGATGAAAGAAAAAAAGAGAAAAAGATACCATAAAAGAGGGAACCATTATAGGTTTGAAGAGAAAAGTGGCTCTAGAGAAATTTCCAGAGACCCACAAGACTGACCCCAACTAACAATTTGTGCAGCAGTGGAAAGGCTACCATAAATGCCCTTCACTGATAATGAGATTGATAACTAACTTATCCACCATCATAGATCCCTCATCTAGTAGCTGATGTAAACAGAAGCAGACACCCATAGCTAAACACTGAGCTGAACTGGAATCCAGATACAGAGAGCAAGGACAAAACCAAGCTGCAGAAACCCACAGAGATAGCTGACCTGAACAAGGAGGAGCTAATGAGACCACAGACTGATAGCTGGGAATCCGGCATTGGACTGACTCAGACCCCCAAAAACAGGTGTCAGCTGGAAGGACTGAGCAGTCTAAGAGACCTCTAACAGTGGAACTAGGATTTATCCCTGGTGCACAAAATGACTTGGGGAACACATTCCTCATGGAGGGATACTCCCTTAACCTAGGGGCAGAAGGGAGGGCCTATCCTCTACTCCAAATGACTTGACAGATTTAGATGACCCTTCCTGTAAGGCATCACCCTACATATAGAGTATGTGTGGGGATGGGATGGGAGGCTGGTCTGGGGTCATGGGAGGGTGGGAGAGAGGGAGGGAGGAGGGAGGGGAGGAGGGAGAAGGGAGAGAAGGTGGGAGGAAGAGGGAACGGGGATCGTTATGTAAAATAAGAAAAATAAATAGTAATAAATGGGAGTCAAAAATGTGACTGTTCATATAAGCCTAGAAAAAAAGAACATTATGTTAAGGTGTAAAAATATAACATTTTGAGCTATTTCGGTCCACTTGAGTATAATCCACTTGGTAGTCAGAATTTTTCCATCTACCCTTTCCTGTCTCAGGACCTGAACCCAAGTTGATGCTGAACCCTAGCCATTTTTTCAATTTGTTTTTTTCCCTTACTTTCTCTTTTCCTCCTTCCTGCCTCCCTCCCTTCCTTCTTGACTTACTTCCTTACTTTCTTCTTTCGTATTTCTTTATAGAGATAGGGACTCACTTGAAGTCTGAAATAGATTTGACTGTCCCTGCCTCCTCAGTGCTAGAATTAGAGGTGTGTGTTACCACTCCGGGGTCATTATTCACTTCTTTAATGTTTAAATTTTAGTTTAATACACTTTTTTTTTTACTTGACAGAATTTCATGTAGTATGCTTAAACTAAAACAGCTTTTACAATAGAATATGTGACTAATTAATTTGCTTAGCTTTTCTGATCTGTTTTTAGTAGTGACTTTTCTACTTCCTTCCTTAAGGAATCTGAACCAAACCAGTGTATTAATAATACTTTCCCTTCATGATGACCTAGCATAATTCTATTTTGCCGCTGAGATTTAGATTTCTATCTTTTCATTTCTGAATAATATGAATTCATCTCAAAGTCCAGACTTAGAAAATACCAACCCCCCAAAAAAAAGCCCAGGGCCAGATATGCAGAAATCTACCACAAATTCAAAGAACAGCTTATACCACTACTCGTCAAAGTATTCCACACAATAGAAACAGGAGGTTTATCGCCATACTCTGTTTACAAGGCTAAAATTATCTTGGTACACAAGCTACATAAAGACACAACTATGGAAGAGAAGTACAGACCAATATCCCTCATGAACATTAATGCAAAAATTCTCAAAAAAACAAGTACTGGCATATTAAATCCAAGAATATATTATGGAAATCATCCACCATGATTAAGTAGGCTTCATCCTGGGGATGCAGTGATGCTTCAACATATGAAATCCATCAATGTATTTCACCATATAAACAAATTGAAAAAGAAAAACCATATGATCATCTCACTAGATGCTGAAAAAGCCTTTGACAGAATTCAATACCCCTTCATGATAAAGGTCTTGGAAAGATCAGTGATATTAGAAACATACCTAAACACAATAAAGAGAAATATACAGCATACCAACACCAACATCAAACTAAATGGTGAGTAAATTATTTCTCTATAATCAGGAACAAGACAAGGCTGCAATTCCATGTCTCTTCAATATTGTTCTTGAAGTTCCACCTAGGGCAATAAGAAAGGAAAAGGAGATCAAGGAGAAACAAATTAGAAAGAAAAAAGTCAAACTTTATTTGTAGATGGTATGACAGTTTATATAAGTGACCATAATAACTCTACCAGAGAACTCCTACATCTAATATAAAATACTGTGACATAAAGCTAACCAAGCAAGTGAAAGACCTATATAGTAAGAACTTTGACTCTTTAAAACAAGAAATTAAGTAAGATACCAGAAAATGGAAAGCTCTCCCATGCTCTTAGATAGGTAGAATCATAATATTTAAATGGCAATCTTCTAAAAGTATTCTGTATATTCAAAGCAATCCTCATCAAAATCCCAGCACAATTCTTCACAGACCTTGGAAGAAAAATACACAACTTTATATGGAAAAAAAAAAGACCCAGGATAGTCAAAACAACCTGGTACAATAAAGAACTTCAGGAGGCATCACCATCCCTGTTCAAACTATATTATAGAGCAATAGTCCTGAAAAAAACTTGGTATTGACACAAAATAGACAGACCAAGGGAATCGAACTGAAAACACTAATATTAGTTCACACACCTAGGAACACCAGATTTTTGACAAAGAAGCTAAAATTATACCATGGAACAAAGAAAGCATCTTCAACAAATGGTACTGGCATAACAGGATTGTAGAAGATTGCAAATAGATCTGTATTTATTGCAATGTGTAAAAATTAAGTCCAAATGGATCAAAGACCTCAACATAAATCCAGCTATTCTGTAACTCTTAGAAGAAAAAGTAGGATGTACCCTTGAAAAATTGGTACAGGAGACTTCTTTCTGAATATAACATCAGTAGCACAGACACTGAGATCCACAATTAATAAATTGGACCTTTTGAAACTGAAAATCTTTCAGTGAGGCAAAGGACATAATCAACAAGACAAAATGACAGCCCACAGAATGGGAAAAGATATCCACCAACCTCACATCTGACAGAGGGCTGATTTCTAAAATATACAAAGAACTCAATAAGCTAGTTACCGAAATAGCAAATAATCCAATTAAAAGTGGGATATGATAACTAACTTATATGCTCTTATAGAGCCCTCATCTAGTAGGCTATGGAAACAAAAGCAGACACCCACAGCTAAACACTGAGCGAACTCTTGGAATGCAGTTGCGGAGAGAGAGGGGTGATAAGCAAAGGGATCATACCATGGTACAGAAAACCACAGAGAGAGGTGAACTGGACAAGGGAGAGCTAATGGACCCCCAGACTGACGGCTGAGAAACCAGCATTGTACTGACTCAGACCCCTTGAACTTGGGTATCAATTAGAAGACCTGAGAAGTCTAAGGGACCTCTGAGAGTAGAACCAGGATGTATTCCTGGTGCACAAAAAGACTTTGGGAGAACATTCACCGTGGAGGGATATTCCTTTAGCCTAGAGGCAGGAGGGAGGGCCTAGACCCTACTCCAAATGACTTTACAGATTTTGATGATCCCTCCTAGAAGGAATCACCCTCCTTGTGGAGTTGGGGGGGGATAGATGGGGCAGTTGGGTGCATGAGAGGGAGGGAGAGAGAACTTGGATCAATATGTAAAAATAAGAAAAAGTATATATATCCATATACATATATATATATATGTATATATATAAAAGAAAATATGGTATTTATCTTTCTGAATTGGAGTTACTTTGCTTAATGTAATAAATAATTTCTAGTTCTAGGTTTATCCATTTTTTCCTGTAAATGTCATGACTACATTTTTTTTTAAGTGTCTGCATAAAAAGTCCCATTTTGTGGAATTAGTTTACCACAGGACCTGGCAATCCCCCTCTTAGGCATATACCCAAATGATCCACATCCATGCAACAAAGACATGTGCTCAACTATGTTCATAGCAGCCTTATTTGTAATAGCAAGAACCTGGAAGCAACCTAGATACCCCTCAACTGAAGAATGGATAAAGAAGATGTAGCACATCTACACAATGGAATACTACTCTGCAGAAAAAATTAATGGAATCTTGAAATTCGCATTCAATTGTATGGCACTTGAAGAAACCATCTTGAATAGGTAACACAGTCACAAAAAGAGGAACATGGTATGTACTCTCTCATATATGGATTTTAGAACTAGAGCAAAGGATCATCAGCCTATAATTCACACCACCAGAGGAACTAATACAAGGTATATTTTAAGAGATTCATACAAAATCCCTCACAGAAGGGGGAAGGGACAAGTCTCCCAGAGCACATGGGAAGTGGGGCGGGGGCAGTGAATAGAGAGAGAAGTAGGAGAAAGAGAAGGGGAGGAGGGGAAAGCACTTACAACTAGGAAGATTGAGTCAGGGTAGGAATAGAAGACAGAAGAGAGAGAGAGAGAACAAAAATAAAAGAGGGATCCAATATTGGTTTAAATAGAAAACTGAGAAAACTGAACCTAAAGAAAGGTCTAGAGATCTGTTACAAGACTGCTGCCAACTAACAATTTGAGAAACTGTGGAAAGGCTACCATAAATGCCCTTCCCAGATAGTGAGATCAACAACTAACTTATCCACCATCATGGAGCCCTCATCTAGTACCTGTTGGAAACAGAAGCAAACACCCATACCTAAACACTGAGTCGAACTATAATCCAGATGCAGAGGGAGAGGACAAGACCACATGGGTACATGTGGGGGGAAGAGAAGGTAAGAGGGAGAGAGGGAGGGAAGGAGAGAGGGAGAGAGAACTGGGATCAACATGTAAAATAAAAAATACAGAAAGAACGAAAGAATGAAAAAGTCCCATTTTGCATATGAAAAAATAAAGAGGGTATGGAACTACATAGAGAATTCTCACTTCTCAATAGAGGAATCTAAAATGGATGAAAGACACTTAAGAAAGTGCTGAACATACTTAGCCATTAAGAAAATGCAAATCAGAACAACTCTGAGATATCATCTTACTGCTGTCTGAATGGGTAAATTTAAAAATAACAAAGACAGTTTATGCTGGAGAGGATGTGGAGTAAAGTGAACAGTCTTCTACTGCTGGTGGGAGTCTAAACTCATACATTCATTTTGGAAATCAGTATGGAGGTTCCTCAGAAAAATTGGAATCAGTCTACTGCAATGTCCAGCAATTCTCACTTAGGCATATACCCCAAAGTTGCAAAATAAGGTCATCTATTCAGCTATGTACATAGCAACATTATTTGTAATAGCCAGAACCTGCAAGCAAACTAAATGCACCTCAACTGAAGGATGGATGGAGATAATGTGGTACATTTACAAAATGGAGTATTACTCAGCAGAAAAAAAAAACAAAAACAAAAAAACAATGGAATCTCGAAATTCACAGACATATGGATGGAACTAGAAGAAACCATGCAGAGTGAGGTAACCACCTTATTTTCCATCCTAGAATCTTCTTCCAGTAGCTCATGGAAGCAGAAACAGGCACACATAGCTGACTCTGAGCCGAACTCTTGGAATCCAGTTGCAGAGAGCGAAGAGTGAACACCAGGCTGGAGGACTGGGCATTCTATGGGGCCTCTGGTAATGGATCAGTATTTATCCCTAGTATATGAAGGGGTTTTGGGAGCCCATTCCACATAGAGGGATACTCCCTCAGCCTAGACACACGGGGGAGGGCCTAGGCCATGCTCCAAATGATATGACAGTAATTGAAGTTCCTCCATGGAAGGCCTCAGTTTCCCAGGGGAGCAGAAAGGGGATTTGATAGGGGTTGTGGTTGGACATGGGAGGAGAGAAGGGAGAAGGAACTGGGATTGACATGTAAAACCAGCTTGTTTCAAATTTAAATTAAAAAAGATTGATGTTTAATCAAGGTGCATTGAATGTGCCATGCTGACATAGCTCCAATACTGCTATTGGCTGCATTTGACTGCTCTGAAGTTTCAACTCATTTCTCTCATTAGAGTTTTCACTTGCCCCATTCAATCTCACAAATAACACATAAGGGAACTCAATCGTTTTCTTATTGAATTTGCATGGTGGGCTATCATATGTAGTAATCAGAAACCTAGATATACAACATCTAAGTATGGATTATCTCCCCTCATAGCTCTCCTTGAACCATTTTCAAATTTATATGATGTATACTTAGATCATAGATGCATTTTCTATATTGGTAATGTCTTGAATTACTGTACTCACATTAATCAATTGTCCTTTATCTATAAAACTGATGTTATTAATACATTTGCTGAAGACTAATTTTTCTCAATTAAAACAGTGATTCATGGTGGTATTTGATATGTGTTATAGACAGAGTTCTGCATGGGTTGTTGTTGTTGACAGAGATATGCTTTTTTTTTTTACCTTAATCAAAGATTATTAAGGCTGGAGACTTGATGACATGGCAACCATGTCATACAGTGGCAGATTATACAGTTATAACAGTAAGATTTGCAGGTAAAATTCAAGTACATATGTAAAAATAGAAAGAAACTTTTTGTCATAGCTTCTCAAATCTTGTATTTTGAAAGTAGATTCTTATTAATCAATGAAGAGCATGTAGGGTATAAAGAAAAAAATCTATACATTAGTACCTCACCAAACTTCCTAAATAAATTGAGAAAAAGACACCCCCCTCCCAAAAGGTCAAATTGTAAGTTTCACAAATGTAAGTAACCTTAGTAGATATAGTTTGAATGAAGGAAAATTGATTTATTATTCTTGACCTGTGAATGGCCTGAGGACCATTTTGCGGGTGATCCTGAAGATTGTAGAACAAACCCTATTGTTGTTTCCTGTGTGACACTTTGAAGGCAAGATGGAACAAGAGACAAAATTCTTCATTTCTCATGTACTGTATAAATACAAGCATGTTCTCCAGTAGCCTGACAAGTGGGTAAGTGCCTGCAGTTATTTGAGGACAATGTGAGGAAGGGCTGCTGAAATGGCTCTGTAGATAAATGTGCTTGTCAGGCAAGCCTGGCAAGCTGAGTTCACACTCTGCAAAGGAAAGGTGGAACGAGAATATTGTCTCCACAAATTTATTTTGATTTCCATGTACATACTGTGGAATACATGTCCAAGTACACACATCATTTACACATATACACACAACAATAATAAATAACACATCTTATAAAATGATAAGGAGTAAGCATTTAGGAAATGTTAAAAGCAGAAATGTAGAAGTACTTTGCTCCCTAAAAAACAACAACAACAACAACACACACAAAGTAGCCTGAATAACAACAACAACAACAACAACACACACACACACAAAGTAGTTTGAATATATATTCTTGGTCTTGATGGGATTTGAAGACATCACTGGCTCTAGTCCTGAAAAGCATGTGTCAAGTCTACATCATAGGTAAGTGTGATTTGGTTTTGTTTAACAGAAGAGTCTTATGCAAGTGTCAAATAAGTATTTTTCATTGTTCTTCACCAAGTACAAACATGGAAACTTAAAAAAAGACAACATAGCAATCATTATTACATATTGTTGCCAAACTCTGTACGTTATTTCATAAGTTGTTTTAACAGAAATGCTGGTGGTGGAAAGGAAAAACCAATTCCCAAATTGACATGTATACCATCCCATAAACACTGAGACATACAAAAAATAAATAAAGGAACAAAGGTAACTTTTTCTTTTCTTTTCTTTTCTTTTTTTTTTTTTTTTTTTGAGAACATCAATGGTTGTTTCTAGAGTTACGGTCAAGCATAAAATCAAGGAACTTGGAGCTGGAGAGATGGCTCAAAGGTTAAGAGCACTGACTGATCTTCCAGAGGTCTTCAGTTTAATTCCCAGCAACCACATGGTGGCCCACAATCATCTACATGATATTTGCTGCCCTCTTCTGGCCTGCAGGGATACAAGGAGGCAGAATGTTGTAAGCATAATAAATAAGTCATTAAAAAAAAAAAAAAAAAAAAACAATAGGTCAAGGGACTTTAAAAGCTTGATAGGATTTTGTTATTGGAGCTAGGAAAGAAGGGATAGGAATGAGTCATATGCAACAACTAAAGTAGAATAGTAGAATAGTAGATACAGCATGTTACTAAGTTTTCAGCTCTGTGTTACTGATCTAAGTTCTCCAGTAACATCTTTCATTCAATTATAAAGCAAAAGATCCATTATTGATCTACATAATCCAAGAAAGGGTATCATTACTTTTTCTACTTGTCCAGCTACTTCTCATTCAGTCTGCCCCAGAAACACTTGCCTGTTTGCTCTCCATTAGGAACAGCATGTTAGACTCTCCCTAAATGAATCTATATCTATAACCCTCATTTTCTTCTGAAATCTATTTTTTACATCAATTTCCATTACCTTTAAGTTCTGTATATTGGAAGGTGTCTAGATCTTCTCTAGGTTCCCCATGTAGAATCAGTCACATAGAATCAAAGAATGTTGGCTGAGGTGTATTCTCACTTGGGGGTATGGAGAGGGCCAGAAAGAATCTGGTCTTGAGTACAGTATTGGTAGAATCTAGGTCCTTGGCTGATGATCTTAGATGGCCATCTCTTTGATGGCTGTTAGTCAAAGGTCAATGTCAGTTCCCAGACACCACTCTAAATCCTTATGCCACTCTTTCATCATAGAACAATAATAGATTCAAGTGCCTATGATCCTTTGATTCTTTTCTTTCTTAAAATGTGGTGTGGAGTGTGTGTGTGTGTGTGTGTGTGTGTGTGTGTGTGTGTGTGTGGTGTGTGTGTGTGAAGACAGTGGTAGAAACAGAGAGGTGGGAGTCATGACTGCCCCATGCTCAAGTATAGAAGTCAGAGAACAGGGTTAGTTGTCAGTCCTCATTTGACATCCAGTTTTAGATAGGATTCCTTTTTTGACAGAAGTTACACCCAGCTAACCAGCTTGGGGGTTTCTAGAGACTGTCCTTTCTCCAGCTCCCATCTCCTCTTAGGCCTTCTGAGAATACACTTCTACACTACTGCATGAAACTTTATTTTCTCCTGGAAACCTGAACTCAGTTTTTCACACATACACAGCAAGCACGTTACTCACTGAGCAGTCTGTTAAGAATAAGGTGGCACGGGTTGGGACCCCATGTGGCAGGTCCCCACAGGTCCCTACATGGATCTCAGTCCCAGGGCAGGTGGGGTGTGGATAGGGAAACAGAGACCTGAGGCTGTGATTCATATTGAAAGTTTTATTGACAGGGAGGTAAGAAAACAAGGTAAAGAAACAGAGAGGACAGAGACAGGACAGCAGAGAAAGGGAGCAGACAGGAAAATTCTTGTCTCTCCCAGGGGAACACCAGGAAAAGAAAGTGAGTAAAGCAGGGTTCTTTCTTTTAATGGGTTCATTGCTCCTGCATGCAGAGTACATAGCCATGGAACACCTGGCTGACCATGGTACTGCCTGAGTGCATTCTGCCAGGTGAAAGGGGCAGGCCAGCATAATGCCTGAATCCTTACACAGTTTCTTCAGGCTTATGTGGCTTGTTTTCTATGATATTTATCACCTACCACTATGATGTTCATATGTGTTATGTTAATGTCTGAACCTTCAAATTTAGACACAGTCTCCGCCCAAGGAAGTATCTTCATCTCCTTCATTCATTAGTGAGTCTGATGAATGACAGGGCACCTACACATTGCCCTACTGAATGTTTCAAATCTCTGTTACCATATGTTCTACTGATATATACAGGCATCTCATCAAACAGTAACTATGCTGGATGATTACCCAGAGTAACACTCCTTCTTAGATGTCTCTCTGGCACTGGCTTTGTTCCTAAAGATTATCCCTCAGGTTCTGGTCCCTTAATGTTAGTGCTTAGTTTGGATTATATTTGAACGACATGTCATTTTGAGGGAAGGATATGTATTGTAGCATCCCAAACCATCCACCCAGAAACACCTCTGTTAGCTTTCTAAAAGGAACTGAGCAGAGAAGAGCTTGCTATACATTAGGAATCTTAAATTATTCAGAACTTTGGGTACAAACTTAACATCTACAATTTAGAAATTATAGCCAGATTTGAAACTAAAAAGAAAGAAAGAAAGAAAGAAAGAAAGAAAGAAAATGGAAAGGAAAAATAAAAGAAAAAGAAAGAAAGAAAGAAAGAAAGAAAGAAAGAAAGAAAGAAGAAGAACCCCTCTTGGTTTAATATGCAGAATGCAGAATATGAAAAAGAGATAATTCCCTTGCTGACATTTTATTATCTTATTTTCTGTGTTCTTTACTTGATTTTCCTCTGACTTCTACTAAATTTCATACGTTGAGGCTTGTCAGCTTCATGTCCTGTGGGCCGAGTTCCCATGCTTTACCTATCCGTATGTTAAATTTCCAGAGCAGGTGTGGAGTGTTGTGTTGAAACCTTCCATCTGCCAAAAAGGTGCAGTGGTGATCACTGAATGTAGTCCAGGAATAAAGCAGGGAGCGATGGCTTCCAGGGCCCAACTGGCTCATGTGTGTTATGGAAGTCAAGTAGCCAAGAAAAAGTAACTAGATCTAAACTTTTCATCATAGCAAGGTTGTAATTCTAGAACCAGGAAGGACCTATTTTTAAATCCCTGTGTCATTTGCAAGTATTATTAAGACTTGAGAGATAATCCTGCTATTTTTCATGGGATTCAACAAAATTGTTTGCCAACAAGACCTGAAACCTTGCCACTCCCTTGTTACAATCCCAACCTTTTGGGGACATTGAATATATATGGACTTCTCTCCTTTTGTTTTAGATACAAGCTACAGCTGGGTTTTAATCAGAGAATTTGTATAGCTGGGTGATAGGACATCACTTCCAGGTTCAGTTTATGCTGTGTTTAGTTTATGCTCCTTGCTTGCTCACTTGCTTTAGAGCAATTCTGTGCTAGCTGTGAGGTATGCAGACCCCCCAGGAAAGCCAGAGACCACTGAAGGGACAAACACACACACACAAACACACACACACACACACACACACACACACGCATGCACGCACGCACAAACACACATACACACACATACCACAAACACCAGGAGGAACTTGGAAAGCCTCAGTTTCCTGTGGTGACCTCAGCCCCTGGCTAGCCTGAATCTGGGGCACCCTATCCAACAGATGCCAGGAAATGAATTCTTCCCAAAGCCAAAGTTCGCCTGAGAGCAGATGTTTTTGTTAGTCCTCTGGGTGAAAATTCAACCCCAGCTGACTCTGCTCAGGCCTTTGATCCCAAGTGATTAATAACTAAGCTGGGATCCAGACTCCTGACCCAGGAGTCTTTGAAATAACAAAGTTTGGTTGTTTTAAGCATGAAGTTTGTGGTAAAAATGTATAAACCAACAAAGAACAAATACCTACATGTTTGTCTATGGGTAGGAAAAAAGACAGAGTCAGATTCAAACCAATCAAAATCAACCAATTAATCAACTACCACCTACAACAACAACAAAAATTAAAATGTTAAAGAATGTTGTCATATGGTTAATTGTCCTGTCTGCAGGTCCCCAAATACGTGTCCCCAGTCCCTGATTGGCCCTCGTGGTCTTCTGATGGAGAAGAACTGGGGAAATAGGATTTGGGGCAGAAGTGAGCAAGCCAGAAGGGCAGAAAGGACCTGGAGGACTGTCAGAAGACAGCCTGTTTACTGATATAATGGACTAGCTCACATCATGGACTAGCTTATATAGGAGTCATGGGGTAGAGGTGGGGGTAAAAAGACAAAAGAACAGTGAATGTACCTAATTTGCATGAGGGAATCCTATTTAGGACAAGCAAATGTTAACAACGAGTCAATTTAAACTCAAGCATAAGGGATGGAGGATGGGGAACTGAGGCAGACACTTTCTAAGACTATCACTTTGAAGACTGTAGGGCATATTATTTCTGAGGAGCCAGCTTTCCAGCAAGGAAAGAAAAGCTTAACTGACTGTGATGCTATGGCATTAAGTTAAGCTAGACCTAGTTTGGGTCTTTGTGGGATCCCCTTGATCTGGGCATAAAAATCTGTACTACTCCTGAGGAACTCTGAGCAATGTCTGGGACATGGTCAATGCTCTACATCCCTGATCTGCCCTTGTGGCTTACATCTCCCTCATTGTTTTTTATAAAGGGTCCATGCCGCCAAATGTGTCAGTATAGTCTGTGAGAATAATTTTATATCATATTTGGCAGCGACTTTGGCTATATTATAACTTGATTTTTGAGAAACGGTATACTGTATGGGGCAAAAAAGATGAGTAATTGGATAGCTGCAGTTGGTCCCATCAGGGGCAAGAGCCAGGCAATGAGAGGGTTGGAATACCAGGGGGCAGAGTCATTGGGGGGATATTGCAAACTCAAGTTGTTGTAGAGGTTAAGGAGGGTCTTAACATTTTGCTCAACCAGTCCTGATTCATTTAAATAAAAACAATCCTCCCCAGGATGATACAAGTCCATCCCTTGTTCTGCTGTCAAGGGATCTAGGGTGATCATTTATCAATGGAGGACACTCAAGTTATATCCATGATAGCTGCCATGGCTTGATCTAGTTTGTCTTTGAAGTCCCCAGCTAGGTGCAGGGTCTATACTAATGTCACTCAACCTTCCCCACTGTTTGCAACAAGATGCTAAGCCTCAGTCTGACTATCAGGGGGATGAAGTTTTCTTTTTTGTTTTGTGGAGTTATAGAGTAGGAGCGCTGTCTCATCTTATTCGTATAGATATACCTGGGGAAAAAATTACAACAGGAATGCAAAAATATTTAATAGTTAAGTTGGTTCAGGGGTAATAGACACAGACACACACACACACACACACACACACACACACACACACACACACACACACACACACCACAGGAACAAGGAAGGACATGAAATAGCCTAATGGTTCCCACATGGCATAGAGATGAGGGTGGCCTCAAAGAAGAGAATCTCCTGTAATGGTTAATTAAAGAAGAGACCTAGGTCTGAGGAGGAACCATGCAAAGTAATGTTAGTAGGTACCTTGCCTAAGAAAAAATGAAGAAAGGAAGCACAAAAGACATATCAAGAGGCATTAGGATATAAGGAGCAGCAGGTCAATAGTGTATTGAACATACTGTAACCGAAATGTGGTGAATTGAGCATTTCTAATCAGTTGTGTTTCCTGTTCAAGACTATCTTTATGTGATAGCTTGGATTAGGAGGCACAGGGATGTGTAGCATGACCAGTGGAATATAGTTTTTCAACAACTTCTGCTCTCCATCTTGCATCCCAGGGGTTTCTATAATAATGGTGAGATGGTTTTTAAAGTTTTAATATAGGCTATTTCTGTGGGAACTGAGATAAATTTGGCAGGGCCAGTAAAGACACTTGCTATAATAATCCTAGTTCATGAGGCAGTCTGATGCCCCTTTATGATCCTTTGTCCATAGGGGGTTTGGTGTCAAAGAGTTAGGAATAAAAACAAAGCTGTGTCATCCTTTGTTGGGGCAATGCAGGAAACTCATTTTTCTGGTCTTGCCATCATATGTTCCAGAATGGAAAAAATCCAGTGGTGGATGTTGGGAAGAGAATTAGGGGGTAGAGCATTGGTGGAATAGGAGTGTAAAATAACAAGGACAGCCATCAAAATAGTGGAGAGAGGCTTGAGCAGGGCACACACACTGTGCTGCCAGTGAATCATGAACGTTTTTCCTGGTGATATGCTTCCTGGGTCTCCATTTGTGTCTCCTTCTTCCCTTGCGGTCAATGACAGGCAGGCCATCTTCTTTGCTGGTGGAGAAGTGTTGGAGATTTCATGCTGGAATCCAGATAAACCAAAGCTGATCCTGTGGTAATACACAAGCAAAGCCTCTTCCTATTGTAAGGAGTGAGTCAGGTCCCATTGACATCTCCTTTATGGGGTCCTCCCACCATCTTACAAACAAGGGGGGGATCAATTATACTGTATGCCGATGGAGAACAATGGGGGGAATATATATATTATGTTTAGTTTTGTTAGGGTCACTGCCAATTGAACATTGGGAGGGTAAGTGGTTGTATCTTGCATTTTTATCTGTGTTTTGAAGGTTTGATATGCCCTTTCAATTATACCTTGCCACTGTGGATTGCAAGGGGTCATCTTAAGGTAAATAACTTTCATGTAGACCAGAAGATTTTAAAATGGATGCTGGTGAATGCAGGGACATTATCAGTTTTGATTTGCTGTAGCAGGCCCATAATGCTGAATGAAGAGAACACGTGTACTAAGTTTCATAGATATTTCTTCAGGCTAAACAGTGGCCCATATGAGGTAGGAGTAAGTGTCTATTGTAACAATAACAAGTTTTAGTCATCTGAATTGGGGTACATCATTCTTCCTGAGAGCATTGGCCTTGAGGCCTTGGGGATTAACTCTCATAACACATTGTGAGAATCATTTTTATGTAAGTAAAATGTGCTGGAGAAATGTGGTGCGCAATGTCAACATGCTGGAAGTTTGTCTAGCACCAATGATCACCATGTGACCATGTGATCCACATCATCTCCTCCTTTTTTTTTTTAAACTTAGACATTTTAAAATCATTTCAAAGGGATCTAACAGAGCTTGTCAGTCCATGGAGAAGAGGAGGAGGATGTGAATGAGCACAACAGCTAGAATAATACCCAAATTGACAATAAATGACCTGAAGGGTTTTTTGTTTTTGTTTTGTTTTTTTGGTCTGAGACAAAGGAATTCAAGGAATTTATAAACCTTTCTACCAATGTGAAAGCTGGGATAACGTAACAGCATGACTTAGTCATAGCAATTTGACCACATATGGTCTTTAAATATATAAAATAAATCAGAATCACTCCATATGTTCCAAAGATAAGTCTGGATTTGAGGTCATGCAGCCTTTTAGAAACCATAGGGAAGAGAAATGACACAAATCCATTTAAAATTTTGGAGTGGGTATGTGAGCCATACCCTGTAACAGGTATGGACCCAGGGATGCTGGAAGAGCCTGACAGCCAGGTGCAGCTTTGATATGTTGAAGAGGCACCTCAAATTTTTCCCACAGGTTTGAATCATATGTAAATATGCATATGTATATGAATATGCATATGCATACAAACATAAACACACACACATACACATAGACATACATGCATACATACATACATTATATGTATAGTGTTGTAGGTGACCCTACAGACACACACACACACACACACACACACACACACACACACACACACTTGTGGGAGGGGGTGAGAAGACCCAGAACCAATGACTCAGTTACTGGGAGTCATTGAGTAGCACAGCATGCAGCAGACTCATTTATGAAGCAATTTAGACCTGCCTTACTACTCCCTCCCAAGGTCCTGTTGGCTCAGGATGCTGACTCTGCTGTGTTGTCCCTTCCTTATTGGTGCCTCTGGGTTAGGTGTCTTTTCATCAGCAGTTTCTGGTCACACAGGCTCAGAGAGAAAGTGCTGCACATGTTCATGCCTGCTGGCTGGACACCTGGTCAGGGTAAATGCAGCTTGGATAGGCTGGCCACAAGTCCTCCCACAATTAGGGACAGAAGGAAAATTTGGAACTTGGTTCTGATAGGTGGGGGAGGTGTGTCGCAAGACTAAGGAAAGGGGAAGAGTTCCCTCAACCCTCTGAAATGGGAAATAGGCTGATGATTGGCAGTACTTATCTGGAATCCACAACCACAATGGATTGTATTGTTTGTAATAAAAAAGATCGTTAACTGGTGTCTGTAAAACAGCTGAAGTAGATCCAGGTCTTTGAGTCCTGGATCCCCTGTAGCTCTCGGGGATGTTTTACCAGTTTTTTTTTTTTTTTTTTTTTTTTTTTTCTGTGTGTGTGTGTGTGTGTGTGTGTGTGTGTGTGTGTGTGTTTCTGTTTCAAAGACACCTTTATAATATCCCAGAATTTGCCACTCTTTCTTTCATCTTTTTTCCTTTCTTCCTTCCTTCCTCCTTTTCTTCTTTCCTCCCTCCCTCCCTCCCTCCCTCCCTCCCTCCCTCTCTCTCTCTCTCTCTCTCTCTCTCTCTCTCTCTCTCTCTCTCTTTCTTTCTTTCTTGTTAATTAGTTTATTTATTTGATTTATTTGGCTCCATTTTTAGAAGATGTTACTTTTAGGCTCAGCAGAATAAATAGGTTTATATAAAAAAAAAAAGTTATTTATGTGATTTCCAAGCCAACAAACTGCATCATCTTTCTTTAGGAGCCGTGCTGTCTTTTTATTTTTTATTTTTCCAATTTGAATTAGAAGCAAGCTTTTTTCACATGTCAATCCCAGTTACCTCTCAATCCCTTCCTCCCCTGCCCCTAGAAATCACTATCACATCCCCTTTCTGCTCCACAGGGAGGGTGAGACCTTCCATGAGGGATCTTTAAACTCTGTCATATCATTTGGAGTAGGGCTTAGGCCCTCCTCGCTGTGTATAGGCTGAGAGACAATGGGCTCCCAAAGTCCATTCATACACTAGGAATAAATAAAGATCCACTACCAGAGGCCTCATAGACTGCCCAGGATTCCTAACTCCCACCCATGTTCAGGAGTCTAGGTCATACCTATGCTGGTTTCCCAGCTATCAGTCTAGGGCCCATGATCTCCCTCTTCTTCAGGTCAGCTGTATCTTTGGGTTTCCCCAGCCTGGTCTTGACCTCTTTACTCATCACTCCTCTGTAAGGAGTAAGGTTTTTCCTCCCGCTGCCTGGTCTTTTCCTGCCGCTGCGCCAGCCCCAAATAACACACAGAGACTCTGTATTTGATACAATGCTGTTCACCCGATTACTTGTTTCTTATTCGCTAGCTCTGTCTTAAGTATTAACCCATTTCTGTTAATCTAATATTTGCACAAGGTCTTCTTACCAGGGAAAGGGGCCAGTGTCTTGTCCAGCATGATACTGACTCAGGCCCCCCTGAATATGGGTCTCAGCCAGAAGGACTCAGCAGTCTAAGGGAGTTCAGACAGTGGAACCAGGATGTATTCCTGGTTCACAAAAGGACCTTGCAGACACAACCCCCATGGAGAGATACTCCTTTAACCTAGAGACAGGAGAAAAGTCCTAGTCCTTATTTCAAATTACTTGACAGATTTACATGACCCCACCTGGATGGCATTGCCCTACATGTGGAATTGAGGTGGGGGATTGGAAGGGAGGGTGGTATGGCTGCATGTGAGAGGGAAGAGAGGGTAAGAGGGAGGGAGAAACGGAGGGAGAGGGGACTGGGATCAACATGTAAAAAAAATATTAAAAAATATGGTAAAAAACAAATAATGCTTCTATGAACATAGTTGAACAATTGTCCTTGTTGCATGAGTGTGCATGTTTTGAGTAGATGTCTAAGAGTGGAATTGCTGGAACTTGTGGTAGGCCAATTTCTATTTTCCTGAGGATCCTCCATAGGTATGTACAAAGTGGCTGTACAAGATTTCACTCCCACCAACAATGGAGGACTATTCACCTTTCTCCACATCCTCTCCAGCATAAACTGCTTGTTGTTTTTGATTTTACTCATCACGACATGAGTAAGATAGTATCTCAAAGTTGTTTTAATTTTATCTCTCTGATGGCTGAAGATGGTGAGCACTTTCTTAAGTGTCTTTCAGCCATTTTAGATTCCTGTATTGAGAATTTTCTATTTAGTTCTGTACCCCACTTTTTAATTGGATTCTTTGGTATTTTGGTGACTAGCATCTTGAGTTCTTTGTATATTTTGGAGATCAGCCCTCAGTCAGATGTGAAGTTGGTGAAGATCTTTTCCCATTCTGTGTGCTCTCATTTTTGTCTTGTTGACTATGTCCTTTGCCTTACAGAAGCCTCGTTTTCAGGAGGTCCCATTTATTGTTGATCTCACTGTTTGTGCTACTGGTGCTCTGTTAAGGAAGCAGTCTCTTGTACCAATTCCTTCAAGGGTATCTCCTACTTTCTCTTCTAAGAGTTTCAGTGTGGCTGGATTTATGTTGAGGTATTTGATCCATTTGGACTTAAGTTTTGTGCATGGTATTAGATACAGATCTATCTGCAGTCTTCTACAATCCAGCAACCAGTTATGCCAGCACATTTGTTGAAAATGTTTTCTTTTTTTCATTTTATAATTTTATCTTCTTTGTCAAAAATCAGGTGGTGTTCTCAGGTATGTGGATAAATACCATGGTTTTCAATTTTATTCCATTGGTCTACCTGTCTATTTTTGTTCCAATGCCAAGATGTTTACAGGACTATAGCTCTATAATAGACCTTGAAATCAGGAATGGTGATGTCTCTGGAATTTTCTTTATTGCATAGGTGTAAGGAATAGGGTTTTTTCCACCCTACCACCGCTGGTCTTGTCCCGCCGCCACGCCAGCCCCAAATAACACACTGAGACTCTGTATTAGATATAATTCTGTTGGCCCGGTTACTTGTTTCTATTTGGCTAGCTCTGCCTTAATTATTAACCCATTTCTGCTGATCTATGTATTTCTCATACTGGGGAGCTGGCCGGCATACTGCTTTCTCCCGACTCTCCATCTTGGCTCCTCTTTACCACTTCCTCTTTCCTCCTTGTCTCCTAGTCCCTCCTATCTTCCTTTCCTATTGGCCAACAGTGCTTTATTATTAACCAGTATATGAGAAACATATATACATAATGGCATCTCCCATCACATAGGGTTGTTTATGAGCCTTTGTTTTTCCAAATAAAGTTGAATGTTATTCTTTAAAGGTCTGTGAAGAATTGCTCCTGTATTTTGATGGGGATTGCATTGAATCTGTAGATTGCTTTTGGCAAGATTGTTCTACCTTCCCTAGAGCATGGGAGATGTTTCCATTTTCTGGTATCTTCTTTAATTTCCTTCTTTAAAGACTCAAAGTTCTTGCCAAACAGGTCTTGCACTTATTTGGTTAGAGTTACCCCAAGAAATATTACTAAAACTCAAATCTCACATAAAACCTCATACATAGTAGGAGATTTCAACAGCCTACTCTCACCACTAAACAGGACCACCAGACAGAAATTTATCAAGAAACAGAAAAACTAACAGAAGTTATGGCACAAATGAATTTAGCAAACATCTATAGAATTTTCCATCAGAAAGTTGAATTAAATTTCATGTGGTATAATTGTCAAACATCAGTCTGCACAATAAAAAGATATTTATTCTCATAGCTCCCAAACTGTTGACTAGGGACTTTAAGGATGTAAAGATCTGTTTTGAGAAATACATTAAAATTTGGTTGTAGAAAGTAACAGTGATTTATTTAAACTTACAGGTCATTTTACAGGCATGGTAGACCTGAAATTCAGGTTGTACTTCAGGCCTCCAGAAATTAATTGGAAAAATAGATGGTAGGTCAGTTTTGTTTGGCGTTTGAACATGATGTGAAAATCAAAGAAGCAGGATTCGAGGTGCAGAAGTACAAAATAAGGGTGAGTGAACTGATCATATATACATACATATATGTATATGTGAATGTGCCTGCACAACCACACCAATATTCGTGTGTGTGTGTGTGTGTGTGTGTGTGTGTGTGTGTGTGTGTGTGTGTCTAAGCAGGAAATCTATTTACAATATTATTTCAGTTATTTTCACTTTGATCCACTAATGTACTTTTGCTTTCAAAAATGGACTATAGTTATGTTATCATTTTAATTTCATATAAAATACAACAACCCACACACACTTTTTATTTAGTACTATGCAACATTCTGAAACTTGGTTATTTAATTAAAAGAGCTACCTCAGCCCAGTTCCAAAGGAAGTCACATACTGCTTAAAATTTTAGAAAAGCTTAGTCACTGACTACAATTGCAGGTTCTGTGTCTGTTTATTCAACCAACCACATATAAAAACTATTTAGCAAAACTGACATGTTTCTACTGACTGTTTATCCCCCTTTTCCTTGTTCTTAACCCCCATGGAGTTTTGAATCAGTTAAGAGCATGAGAGCATGTATATACGTTTTAGGCAATTAGCTATTTTCTATGAGAGTTTGAGTGCCTTTATGTTTTTATATTCATAAGAGAGCAGGACACAATTGCTATAAATATTTGGGCTCTTCTGTGGTGGCAACTTATATGGGAGCCCCCACAGACATAGTGATGTGTAAGGAAGAAAAGAATATACAAATTCCCAGACACATCAAGTACTGATAAGAGATCAACAGAGGTTCAGCATGAACAGTTGGAGCATGGTGACCAAATATTCAATAAAATGTTCTTTGAAATGATTCTATGAATATTTTGTTGTTAAGATTACATTGACAGGACTGGAGGCTGTACAATGCACAGTGCCTTTATAATGTAGCAGGTCTCTTCCAGCAATTGGAAACTTTGGTGGAAGAATATCTTGGTTCCTGTGAGTAAGAAAACAATACTAACTGGTTGCCCTTAGAATCCTCTCAAAGTATTCTCAGATCTCCAACTTACAGTATACAGTTTGCAGTCCTTGAAGTTTTCATGCTTCTCAGGAGACACTCGACTTAGGAAAGCCAGTTCCTTGGATTCACTCTTGTTGCTCTGGGCATGCACTGTGTAATTACACACACACACACACACACACACACACACACACACACAAACAAACACACACACACACACACACACGAGAGAGAGAGAGAGACAGACAGACAGACAGACAGACAGACAGACAGACAGACAGACTTGTCCCTCTAGGAAGCTCTGGTTAATATGATTAGTTGTACCATTGTGAACTACTTATTCAAGATGGGTGAAAGTTCTCATTTCAAAAGGAAAAACAAAATAAAACAAAACAAAAAATAAAAACAAAAGGTGTGTGAGTGGTTTCACAAATACCTTACCACCAGATTTTCTGTGAACTGTTTGTGTATGTTTGTGCATACGTGTGTGTGTGTATGTGTATGCATGTATATAGGTATCTGTGCATCATGAAAGGACAATGAAGTAGAAACTTTTGGATGACTCCATTATATTTCCATGTTTGACTAATTGAATTTTAATCTTTTGTGCATGCTAAATGACATTTAATTTCATTTAACCTGAAAATATGAAGATTATTACACGTATTAAATATTTACATGCATATTTTATGTTTCTAGTGAACCTAATTAATATCTCTATGATATTGTTCTGAATGACTGAGGACCCTCACACACAATCAAGATATTCTATTTATTATTATACCTTTTTATGCATTTTTAAATCATGGGCTGACCAAGACAACTCATACTTGATTATCATTTAGTAAAGAATAGTTATTCCACCTTTGCTATATTATTTTGATTTTAAAAGCTAGCAATCTATAAAATGTTGTCATGAAAGTGTCAGCAAACACATTTACAAAAAGACAGAAAATAATTTATTTGCCTGAAAATCCATCCAGCCTGGCAACTAAGTATTTTAAGCAGATGGCACTGTGATAAATTATCCAGCACACAGAAATCATAGTATGAATGTGAAAACTTTGCACAGATGCCAATGATGAGGTGTTCATGATCACACAGCACTTCTGCATTCAGAGAATGGCAGAGCCTTCTGTTAGGAAAGACAGTTAAATGGCAAATCTTTCTTCATCATATTTAGTCATGCTGCTTTTGTTCAAGGGTGAAATATTCCTTAGTGAATATATGCATTGTATGTAGTATTTTCAATACTTAAAGGTAAAGCAATACTCAGAGCAACTTGGTTGAACAAGATCAATTGGGAATTTATGCATTTTCATAGAAAAAGAGCTAAGAATACTGTGTGCTAAAAGGTATACAAATCTAGCTTTCCAATTTCAACACAGTTTTGATTTTCAACTGCAGACCTCTCTATTCTATCAGGAAAAAAAAATCTTTATCTTTTTGTGTGGTAGAAATATTGTTTCAAGTGTAAAATAAGTGTTGATATCAAGATTTATAAATCTTGGCGTTGCATCAACTTTCCATGAAGCACAGGTTACAGATTAAAGATAAAATGGACCATTCAGAACAAAAGGCTTTTATTCACAGGCACCATCCTAATCAGACTTGATATGTAAAGGACTTTGAGATAATATAAACAGGGAGCTAGTGACTTAGAATGTTGAGTGATGGTTCCTCAGGCAGGCAGATAAATCACTTGACATAATATGAATACAAATAACTGGCAGAGAGACACTGCTCAGGACCAGTTTCTGGTGTTTTAACACTAAAATATATAATCTTAACTGGGAATGGAAACACTGAATTTCTTTGCTTAAAGCAGAGAGCTTAAAGCTTGTAACACATTCTAGGCTCAGTTATTTATTCTTACACTTGGTCCATAGTCTTTAAGTCTCATATACTACCATCCACAAAACACTCCTTTTAAAATATATGTCTTGATCACCCATTTTTCTCCCCCAAACTCCTCCCAGAGCTTCCATACCTACCCCAAACCCAACTCCATGTCCTCTGTTTCACATTCTTAAAAGAATGAGGAATTTAGAAGCACATGGATACACATACAACACACACGCATATTACAAAACCACAACTGATAAGAATAGAGTTTACCCTTGACCTTAGCCAGAATGCTTCGTAGCTATCTCCCTGGGAAGGAGAAATAGATTTGTGAGTAGACTGGCCACAGAAGGGGAAGAAAATAGGAGGGATCAGGTGAAAGTCGGGTGGTGGGGGAAGTCCTGGGAAAAATAACTACAATTGACACGAGGCCATTTCAGGGGTGAGATAACAACCTAGTTCACTGGAAACTTGTCTTCTATGAGGGTGATCCTACCTAGTAATGATGGATACAGAGCCTGAACCATCATCTTCTATAACCAGTCAAGGCCTCCATTAAAGGGACTAGGACACCAACCCAGACCAAACACCTTCAAACTACCATTTGTCCTGCATACAAGAAGTGGTGGAGTAAATGAGCACAGAACTTGTGGGAGTAGCCAAGTCCCTGCCTGATTCAGCTTGAGACTCCTGCCTCAAGAGGGAGTTCATTCCTGGCACTGCCTGGAGAGCAAGGGAACCAGAGACAAAGATGAGATAGTCCAGAGACCTAGGATAGAACCAAACACAAGTGGCAAAATCAAAAAGTGAATGAAAATTAATTTTAATGATATTCAGCTACACTTGCAGTCTAGAGCCTAGCATAATCATAATCAGAGAGGATTCATCTAGCAACTGATAGAAATAGATGCAGAGACTCACAGGAAAACATTAGGCAGAGACCAGGGAACTCTGAAGAGAAAGGGAGAAAGGGTTGTAGGAGCCAGGGGGTCAAGGAAACCACAAGAACATAGCATAAGAAATCAAGTAAGCAGGACTCATAGGGGCTCACAGAGGTTGGAGCCACAATCAGTGAGCCTGTATGGGTCTGACCTAGGCCTTCTGCATATGTTATGGTTGTGTAACTTGGTCTTCTTGTGGGACTCATAGCATTGGGAGTGGGGTTTGTCTCTAACTCTTTTGCCTGTGCTTAGGACACTTTTCCTAGTACTGGATAGTCTCATAGAGCCTTAAAATGAGGGTTGGTGCCTACTCTTATTTTAAATTGTTTTGCCATATTTGGTTGATATCCCTGGGAGGTCTGCTCTTTTCTGAAGGGAAATAGAAGTGTGGATCTGGGAGAGGGGAAGTAGGAGAGTATGTGGGAGGATGGGAGGCATGTAATATATGATAGAAGAATAAATTAATTAATTTAAACATCAACAAAACCAAACAAAACACTAAAACAGTATGCTACTTGGAAGGGGAATGGCTCCCATAGGACCATACATTTGGGTGTATGATCCCCAGAGGTGAACTGCTTAGAAATATTATAAAGCAGCCTTGACCTGTGTCTGTCTCTCTATCTACCTTCCTTTGATAAGGACGTAAATCTCTCTTCTTTTCCAAAAGTGCTATCCTTGCTGCCATGCTCCCTTCCATGATGATAATTGACTAAGTCTCTGAAACCATATTAAGTTTCTAATTAAATGCTTTTCCTTATGAGTTGCCTTGGTCATGGTGTCCTTCTCAGAAACTGAAGAGTATTAAGTCAAACAGAAACCAAAATATACAAGCAAAAGAAAATAAAGTTGGAGTGTATTTGTTTTTTTCCTAATGTATGCTATTATTACTTTTATGTTAGGAAAGTTATAATAAAATTTTACTGCACAATTTTCCTTAAAAGTGTGAGAGTATATATATATATATATATATATATGTGTGTGTGTGTGTGTGTGTGTGTGTGTGTGTGTGTGTGTGTGTGTGTGTTTGTCTGTGTGTATGATGTATGTGTTTCTTTTCTTTCTTCAAAATACAATTTTTAAATATTCTTACATTTATGAGGGGATGAGTCAAACAGTGAAAAAAAGCAGCTTTATCTCATAGTTTATTTTTTCAGTTGATATTTCCTTTGATAGATTATTCTTACGCAAAAGATCCATGTTCAGTGCTTCTAAGGAGCCCAAAACCATTCTTGACAGTCTTGCCAAAGGTTTTAATTACATAGTTAGGAATCACTGGACTTTTCTGGTATATTTTCAGGGAATGAATGAAGTCAATGCTTTGCCTAACACTGAAACCTTGTTTTCCCTCGGGTGTGCATAACTTGTGTAATATATTCACATTCATGTGGAGACCAAAGAACAATCTCAAATAATTTACTTTAGGAGCTATCTACCTTGTTTTGTTGGATACTTTCTTGAACTGGCCCAGAACTTACTAAATAGGATACTCTAGCTAGACAGCCAGCCCTAGGCGTCCTAATGTGTCAAGCTCCCCAGTGCTAGCATTAGGACTTTGCAGTAGGGCGTGAGCTTTTTCTCTATACCAAATCTGGGTTCATAACTGAGGTCCTCATGTTTGCAAAACAGCACTTTACTGACTGGGAAATCTCTGAAGTTCACACCACAATAAGGCTTCTTGACTCTTGTCATTCTTCTACAGAAGGAGGTGAAAGGGGAAGGTCAGTGGACTTTTATTCTGAGCATGTAGCCACTTCTTGTATTCCTTTCCACAGTAACTACCTCATAAAAATCTACCTAAATTTCTAAAGGTTCAGGACTTTAGCAACTAAACTCAAAGTTGACATGAGATACCAGATGACTGCCATAGAAAATTAGAAAAGAATTTACAAAAAAAAAAAAAAAAACCCAAAACAAAAACCCAAAAATAAAAAACCAAAAAAACAAACCCCTCTTTTCTATCTAAAATGTGTCTTTATATTAAATATGAATTAATAATAAAGTGGGTTTTTTTTGTTTTGTTTGAGACAGGGTTTTTCTGTGTAGCTTTGGCTGTCCTGTAACTCACTTTGTAGACTACGCTGGTCTCAAACTCACAGAACTCCTCCTGTTTCTGCCTTTCAAGTGCTGGGATTAAATGTGCACTGTTGTCCGGCTCTTTTAGTTTTAAAGCTTAGTGACCAGGCTTCCCTAAACTTTCTACTTCTGTCTGCTGCTAACCAAAAAAGAAAAAAAAAAAAAAGGAAAGATGTAACTTAGAATTTTGATTATGGTATCTTCCTGATGGTGTAAGAATTTCTCCCCAGAAGAATTATAAACCATGTCTACCTGTCTCCCTCTAATATCCCTATGACATACCAAAGTGTGATTCTACTTCTACTGAAGTCCAACTTGGAGAACCAATGGGTTACTGGCCTCACTTACTGTACAATGGAGAGGGACTGGGGACAAGAGTAGGAGTGACCTTCAAGCAGTACTTCTGGAAGGCCTGCACCCAGCCTGGACATGTTGCCACTCAGATGAAATCCCCTCTTCAATGACCTTCCCCAGCTGGTATACTCTAGCCTCTTCCTGAAACCACTGAGCCTACGAGCAATGAGGCTAAACTTCATACAAATGGTTGAGAGTAGTGGCTGTGTACCCAAGTGAGGATTCCCCCCCCCATCCCTCCTTATAGAAGGAAATGCTAACAGTCAACATTTTTGAGTGGACCCTTGCAAGAAGGCATGCTTGATCTCATGAAGATTAGAACAATTTTGCTAAGAAGACCCCATTCTTCACTCCTTGATGTACATATGTATGTTAGGAATTCTAATATTCAAATTATTGAGATAAGAATTAGGGCTAAACTTTTAATAAACTCCTATGTCAGTCTCAGAAGAGCACATCGTCCTGAGTCTGTCATATATGTCCAAACACAACAGGAGTTTAGGAGTTTGTCACTTGATGTCATTTCTGATTTATGGTAATAGAGTATTTTACCTAAAAGGCAGGATAACTACAAAATCCCAAATAGTCTTGTCCAGAAGGAATATTTGCAGAGATAAACTGTCTCCCAAAGTAATCTGTCTGGCTTGGAGCAGGAAGATCAAAGAAACAGAGAATGCAAACAACTGCTTCTCACCCTATCCCTAAAAGGGTCACAGTCACCCCCCCCAAAAGAAATGCATCCCCTTTCCCATGGGGAAGGTTTTGCCCTTCTTTGTTTAAACTACTTAAGGCATACTCCTGTCTTTTCCTGCCTTCTGTCTTTGTAAGTTGTCTGGAAAACCCAACACAAAGCATGGTTTCCTTAATGCTACATTTTACACAGGATGTTGCACCTTGGCTCTCTTTTTTTCTTTTCTTTTTTTGAACAAGAATGAGTATCACACTTCCTCCGTGTCAATGTCTCTTCTTAAGTTATGTTTGCTGCCAGAGAATTTTTAATTTAAGCTTGGTGTGGTGGTGCTACTGTAGCACCAGGCTTTTGAGATTTAGACCATACATTTCTTTTTCCTGCTAATACTAAAATGTAAAGATCAGCTTGTCATTCCTTGGCACTCAAATTACCATATGAACAGCGAAGGTTTTTAGTCCTTCTTCTAAGTTGCCTTGCTAAAGGGTAAAGGGAGCCCCTTTGGGATTCTTAGTTTTATTAATAGAATAATTCAAGAATGGACTAAAACAAAACTCAAGGACAATTTTGCAAGAGTTTAAAAGAAAATGAATGCTCAGGGAAATCATGCTGTAAATCTCAACAGGAGAATGGAAAAGGAAATACAACCATGCCAATAAAGGTGATAGTCAGGCATGGGTAGAGAAGTAGAGATTTGACAGAGCCAGAAGTCCAAAGCTTCACAGAAACCCAAAGTGTAATTAATGATGCTTATGTTTGAGATAGATAAAAAAGAAAGAAAGAAAGAAAAGAAAGAGAATTTCCACTTTTCTAAATTATTCAAAACACGAACAACAAAATAGACTTACAGTTTGCATAGCTACATGGCAAGGGCCCAGTAAGCTGCCACACTAGGAGCAGGGATTCTCAGAAGAAACAATACTGCATCTCATTAAAAATATAACTAATCTACCTGTCTCTAGTGTGGCTTAAGGTGAGCAAGCCCATCTTCTCAGTCATGGTCACTTGGAGAGAAGATTCATCAGTCCCAACTATAATGTTAGGGCTCCAGCCAGCCCAATGACACCTTTACATGAACAGATGGAACTGTTTTCCTTTCCTTATGTATTGTTTTCCTACTCTGGAACCACCCTATATCTCTGGGTGGTACTTTGATATTCCCAGATACCCAGCATGGAAATGGGAAGAATTTTTATCCTCTTAATAAATTAATCTATTTTCCTTCCCAGAAGTCTCTTCTCCATATAGATGTTTCTTGCTGCTTTCATATAAGGCAGTAAGTCCTGTGAAGCCTTTGCCTGGAGCTGTGGAACTCATTTAATGTTCTGAGTTAGTAGAGGAAGCAAAGGAAGCCTAAGCATAATTCCTTTGAATGATAATTACCAGAATTAGAGGACCTCCAGGGCTAGACTGAGCCTAGAAGGTGAGAGGGACAGTGTTAGACAGAAGCAATGCCATCTGTGGAGCTTTAATCATTACACATGATGGGATTTTAAAGTAAAGGAGGGACTTTCCTTCACACCCCAGAGAGGAACTAGACTCTTCAATAAGAAAGAGATGGACATGGGGAGAGACAGAGAGAGGAACTGCAGAGAGAGATGGACCAGTTGTGGGTAGAGGCCCAAGGAGCCTCCTCAAATAACATATACCATATGACCACTCAGTCAGTCCCTCTTAGGAATCTCAGGTGACTCTCCAAAACAAGGACAAGTCTGAGTTTTCCCGACCTTTTAGTGCTGATGGGAAGCTTCACATAATGTAATTTAGTGTGTGTGTGTGTGTTTGTGTGTGTGTGTGTAAGGTTATAGATACATCTCCACTTAGACATGGACTGATGATTCAGGCTACTGGAACTGGTGGAAAGGTGCAAATCCACCCATGTTTGAACAATTCCAATGCTTAGAAAGGTGTGGTAATTTATCCAACCACATTTTAGCTATAGAATACCTATTTCTTCAGTTTATTCTCCAAATATGGTGTTCTGGAAATATTTAACAAGTCCAGAATTCATAAGAAAACACTGGATAGTTCTAGGTTAGAATGGAAAATTTACAGATGGAAATGTGGACACCACATCCCTTGGGAGATATCTTAGGAAGACAAAGAAGTATGTTACATGATATTTTGACATTTTTCAGGATATGAAGACATCAGGATTATCTGTAACCAGATTCAACTGTGCAAATCACAAGTGGAAAGTGATTTCTAAGTGCTCAGAGAAAGCTTAGACTGTGCTGGTGGAAAGATCTTTGTTCAGGAAATGAAATCTGCTGAGTGAAACTCTGATTCACTGACTTGGAGTACTTTGGGGAAAGAACCTGGTAATTCCAAGCACACTAGTTAGTTTGACAATTATTCTTTATAAGTCATATTGCCCTCTTGTGGTTACATCTGGGAACAACCAGTAGTTTCTAGATTTTACATAGTAAATTTAGAGTATTAACTGGCCAATGATCGAAATATTAAATGCTGCAATATTCATGTTTCAACTTTTAGGATTAGGTGGTACTTTCACATGATAGTATCTTTTCTATAGAGAACAATGTTATGAGGGGTAGGATGAAACCATGATATTTTTTCAAATTAAAGCAAAAGCCATCCATGTGCCATATAGCATGCAACATATTACAGATAAAATACAATTCAGATTAATTATTTCCAATTAATTTTAAGTATTCAGGAAGATAAGTTTTAGTCTGTGTGGATATAAAGATGCTATATATTTTCTGGAAGTTTGTTCAAATATCAAGATGAAACTTATTTCTTAATGAGCTTTTCACATAAAAAACTATATAAAGGATACAGTGTGATGGGAGATGTCATTCTGTATATGTTTCTCATACTGGTTAATGAATAAAGCACTGTTGGACAATAGGAAAGGAAGATAGGAGGGACTAGGAGACAAAGAGGAAAGAGAAAGTAGGAAGGAGGAGACAAAATGGAGAGTCTGGAGAAAGCAGAATGCCGGCCAGCTCCCTAGTAAGAGAAATACATAGATCAACAGAAATGGGTTAATAATTAAGGCAGAGCTAGCCAAATAGAAACAAGTAACCGGGCCAACAGAATTATATCTAATACAGAGTCTCTGTGTGCTATTTGGGGCTGGCCCGGCGGCGGGACCAGACCAGGCAGCAGGCAGAAAAACTGTATTCCTTACAAATGGCGCCCACATGACTAATAAGAATTTCCACTTAAAATTTAACAAAAGCTTAAGAAAGCGTTTTAGAAACAAAAGAACAGAGACAAGCAAGGTTTCTTGTTAGCAGCATTTTTCTCGGTTGGACTCTGCTTTGCGAGAGACAAGCAGATATTTGCACAGCTCCTTTAAGGGAAATTTCCTGACTCAGCATAAGCAGCAAAAAAACACAAAGCTTTTAAATAACTCTGCTAAAATTTATTGATGTGTATCAGAGCTGGCAATGGCAGTGACCACATCTACAAGCTGGCAACCTGCTGCTTGCTGCCCGTAAACCAAGGCAGTGACCACAGCTCTCATTGCTGGTGGTAAAATAGCCGCTGCCATCTTTGGTAAACCAGGCAGGAACAACTATGACTTTCATTTCAGCAATGTTGTTGTTTACCACATAAAAGACTCGTGGCTACAAAAAGATAAAGATTTACATTAAAGACAGATTCACATTAAGAAAAAGTGCCAAAGGCTTACAGTATGTTCTGAAATATATGTAGGCTTGGAAGAAAAAGAGAAAAAAAAAATGGAATGGTTTTAAAGAGACAAAGAGGAACTGGGTGTGGTGGCACAAACCTTTAATCTCAGAACTTGAGAGACAGAGGCAAGCAGATCTCTTGTGATTTCAAAGTAAACCTGGTATGCAGAGTAAATTCCAAGACAGATAAGAGTTACACAGAGAAACCCTGTCTCAAAAAATAAAAAGTAAAAGAAACAGAGTAATAATAAAGCCATGGAAAGATGAAAAGCTCAGAGAGAATCTGGTTACTATATGGTGTTATATTGTCTTTCTATCTTTTGACTGCTGAGGAAATAACAACTGTTAAAACAAATGGTGCTGGATCAATCCAATTTATATATTTTAAAAATGCTTTGACTCCAAAATTTAAGTCTAAGGACAAGTTACTGGGGAAAAGGATTTCTATTTTTGATTTCCAAGAAAATAAAAAGCTGTGGATTCCTTCCAGACTAATGTGGTTTGATCAAGCCAGACCTCCTGAAACAGAGGTGATCCTACATTCAAAACAGCTGAACAAAGCAGCCTTACAGACTACAGCCAGGATTTCTGTATCTTCTTAGGATGCCCATGACAGCGCCCCCTATCAGCAGGAAGTAGTTTGGAAAGAATGACACCCAAATTCCCTAATATTGTTTATAAATGTTTGTTTTCATTTAAATGGGGTAGGTTACAAATAGTTAATAACCACAACCAATATCTTTTTAAAGGTAAAAAGGGAATTATGATATAGATATGAATACTTTGTTTGGAAATGGATTTTCATTTATTGATACAAATATAAGGTCAATTTTGTGATGTGTATATTTCTCCTTTTGTTTAGGTATTGCATTTATATAGCTCATTTAAAATGTAATGTATAATTTAGTATAGGTTTTAGATAGTTACCTATAATAGTCAAAACTTATGGCTAGGTGAGTTTTCTAGATATGCAGAGATGCATTTGAGATGAATAGGCATTCTTCAAACCTTTCAAAGACCTACAGAATATGGCATTTAAAATGGTTTAGGGTTTTTCTTGACAGTGAGACATAAATGTGCCTGGCAACACAACCTGAGTCAGAAAGGAAGATGAATTTGGACATCGAAGAAACGCATTATGAAGTTTGCTTTCATTATAGCAAGACTAGCCATTTGGACAAGATACTGCTCTTATCTGGACTGTTTGACTTTGTGATGTATAAACTGGACATGCAGGACCCACAGAAAAGTGACTGCTGATTCAAGATTGACATTGCTACAGAGTTCCTGCTTCATGAAAGAGTCTGCCTGACAGTCTGCAGGACACAGAGAAAAGTGATTGACAAACTGCCAATACAAGAAGACAGTTTAAAGTTTCCTACTTTGCTGAAGAGTCTTCTAGACACACTATGGCCTATGGGCTGAAGATGGAAGATTGTAGAAGAACTTCAGGTGACTGACAAGGTGAGATGTCTCTGTCATTTCTAGAGTTTATATACTATCGTTCTGTGGTCTTTGAAGGAGTTGAAGACAGTTATGGTTATAGTTTTCCTTAGTTAGGATTAAAGATAAGTTACATATAGGACTTTAGACTCACAAATATAGGATAGATGATAGAATAGTTTCTTCAAATCTTGTTAATAGACTAAATATTGTTAACTGTGATTCTTATTTGATAACTGTTATGTGATATATTTTGCTATATTAAGGTTGAAACCCTTCTTTTTATTTAGAAAGAAAAGAGGAGATGATGGGAGATGTCATTCTGTATATGTTTGTCATACTGGTTAATGAATAAAGCACTGTTGGCCAATAGGAAAGGAAGATAGGAGGGGCTAGGAGACAAGTAGGAAAGAGGAAGTAGGAAGGAGGAGCCAAAATAGAGAGTCTGGAGAAAGCAGAATGCAGGCTGGCTCCCGGGTAAGAGAAATACATAGATCAGCAGAAATGGGTAAATAATTAAGGCAGAGCTAGCCGATAAGAAACAAATAATGGGCCAACAGCATTATATCAAATACAGAGTCTCTGTGTGTTATTTGGGGCTGGTCTGGTGTCAGAACCAGACCAGGTGGCAGGCAGAAAAATTGTACTCGTTACAACACTGTTATATATAATATATATATATATATATATATATATATATATATATATATATATTATTAGGTAACTTTACATTTGTTTCTTATGACATAAAACTTTAAGCAGTGACAAGAATGTACATTCACAGAATAGAACTTCGAAGATGAGGAAGTTTCTGAGAAGGGACCTCATCCCCAGTTGGAAACAATGAAAGGGAAAAAAGAATCAAGGTAGGGAAGGAGCAAGCATAAGAAAAAAATTCTGTTCCCTAGTTCACTGTAACCACAGAAAACCAGAAATAGCACCTTGGCTTGTAGATTGAAGGAGCAGTAGAAGTGTACTGCAGGGAGCTCAGAGCCAGTGTGAGACAAGCAGGAGCCCCACAAGCGCCCTGCTGCCTCTTTGAATACATGCTTATACCAAGAAAACCTGTGGCCTACGAAGTTCCCAGTGCCGGAGTGGGAAGACAGCAGAATCCAACAGTCTTGTGATCTGATGCCACATGGAGTCACACAGGGATACTGAGTGCTGCCTGAGAGTCTAAAATCAGCAGCAAGCAAGGCGAGCTTGGCAAACATCAGTTCAGACCAAGTGCCTAAGCAAAGCCCTAAGCACACAAGAATGTGAAAAGCTGTGTTCTAAAACACATGGAAACTTGGCTTGGGACCAGGGGTAAACTTCCAAATGTCATGTTGAGAAGAGAACTTAAAGAAAATGTCCTGATAATATTGTTCTTTCTTTTTATACAGTACTTAATGAAAAGACATCATCCTCCCATAAGAAAAAAAAATGTAAGATTCAAAAAGATAAGGAACAGTCTTCTATCACCAAGAGAAATGTGTTCCTATGAGACAACAAAGTCAATTATAATAATAAATTCACATGACTAGGTTTAAAATTGAAACTAAATACCGAAGAAGTCTGGGTCTTGAAACTGCCTTCCCCAATCATCTGGGGTTTTCCAAGCAACAGCCTCCTCGAAGCAAGCAATCCACTTTGGTAACAGCTTATATGAGAGGATCAATTTTCTGTCCAAAGTAATTTTGTATTTGTCCTTACATAAACGCACACTATTTATCAAAACCAATAGTCCTAAACAATTTATATACTGCATAAGAGCAGCCTTATGCTATGTTTTTTTTAAAATAGATTTTTTTCATTCTCATTCTAGAATGCCTTGAAATAAGTCTGAAATGAAGCAAACACACTCAAGAAGTTCCAGAGAATATTTTATAAAATCCAGTGAGACTTGTTTACCAAGGTTCATTTGAGTAACAAGGCATATGTGATTCTCAAACACTGGCACTCACTCCAGGCCATCAGATATAGCACACAGCCAATGTTTGAGTGCAAACAATCCAAGAAATGCTACAGAAAATGATATAAAATGTGATAATAAATGCCTTCTATAAAAACAAGACTTCCTCATAAATGCCATTCTTTGTGGACAGATAACTCACAAACTCAGCTTGTGAATTCCAGAATTCTTTAGGTTCTTTTTTTGCTGCCTTGATTTCTGGGCCAAGTTTATAATGTTAACTAATCACCACCAAAAGGCAGCCAAGGATACAATTCAAAGCAGAACTAGAGAGCTTGGGATTGACAATGTCATGTGATGAAGGAAAAAAAAAAAAATCGTGTGTCTGTAGGTGTATGGACAAGAAGACAAGAAAAACAAGTATCAAATGGCAAAGATAATCTAGCAAGACCTGTGGTTCCAGAATCAGCTTTGCAGTTTTACTCTTCTACTAAAGTTCCTGAACAGCACACAGTTTCAAAATGCAGCCATTAATCTCTTTACAGCTTTGCTTATGCTGGACTACAAGCATTTCATTGTCTTTGTCAACTTGTCTGTAGCTTAGTCTGGTAGGTGACATTGTTCTTGAGCAGTAATCAATTGATGTCTCTGTGCCATCTGGCATTCTGTTGCTAAGCCCAGCTGCAATGCTGTGAGATGAAGTGACAGTGGCAAGAGGCAAGGTTCATGTTCATCACCATACAACAGTTCTCACTACATAGCCAATAAGTCCTTCCTCTGTCAGACCAGTCCCATGAACTGCTTCATCTTGATAAGTGATGTAATTCCCAGGCAACTCATTTTTAAAATGCTAAAAGTGATTTATTTCAATGAAGTTTGAAAACTTTACTACCTACACAAGGAGTTTAGGAATAACATTATACCTCATGGTGATGAATATAAGCATGTCACTAATGCCTACTTGATTGTATCAAAAAAATCTTATTGAAAGTTTCAGTTCACATTTCTACCTCTTTTCTCTGACATTATATATATTTCTCCTTGACTCACATGCACCTATCAGTGTAGACCTACATAACTTATCATCATATTCTTTGGAAGAAAATGCAGTGTTATTCATAATTAGGTCTAGGAAACCATGGGTGTCATAGAGAAACATAGTTTGTATCACACTAAATATAATATTCAATGAAAACTAAATCTTACCAAAATAGAAAATAACTGACAGTTTGATTTCAAAATATTATAAACAATCTGGTCTTCTTGAATGTGGTGAATTTACACAAACTTTGTTCAAGCAAAGGAGAAGGTACCTACTGAACTTATAATGACCAATGGACATGTGCCAGAATATTCCATGAAGCATTGCTACTCTGCTCCTGACAGACACAATTAGCATAACCTACCTGTAACCTACCTGAGACATGTGCGATGAGTTCAGGAGTATCTTTCTGAATTTATTATCCCAGATCTGCTACTACTTTCCTGAGACCAAAGATTTATGTCCACCCTTCAAATACATTGTTCTGAGAGTATCCAGCTGGAATAAGTCATTTAGAGAACCCAATAGAAAAAGGTACTGACAAAACTCCATGCTAGACAGCCAGCTATAACAGATATATAGTTTCAAAAGACATGGCCAGCTATAAGAAACACTTTTGAACCATGCATTTCCTCTATATAACAACAACAACAAATTTTCAGGGAAAGGGGACCTTGCACATTTAACAGTTTGAAGGAAAATGTTCTACATGTTTTATAGATTCATTAATCTTATAAGATTAATTGATTTTTCCATTATGTATTTAACAAGTCCCAAGATATTTGTACTGTGCTATAAATGAAAAGATAAACAGCAGGATATCCTTCTTTCTATTCTAACATGAGAAACCTCTACTTTTGCTAAGCCACATGCCTTTTTCTTTGTTCTCTAGTACTGCCCATTCTTACATCACATAATTGATCTGTAAGAACCTTGGGCAAGTTTAACTTGCAATGATGACTCTAAGTGATTTTTGTTAAAACATATGAGAAAGAGAAATATGAATAATTATGCAACAATCTAATTTTCTACTCTTGCTTTCACCCTGATTATTGCTATGCCAATGTAATTTACCATAATAATTTTAAACATAAGTGACCAGAATTACTAGCCATGGGTTTCCCTGAAGCACACATTGCCAGCTTGTGACAATAATGACCATGCTCCTGTTCTGCTTTGTTGCCCTTTTTGTGACAATAGATTAATAGAAATGAATGTTTCAAAAGCAAGGACCTCAAGTGCAAGGTATGTGTGAGCATGCTCAGTATAGGTATAATGGAATTAAGGAGGAATGCAATGATACAGTATTGCTTTTCTTTTCTTCTATTAATATGGAGTTTGACTTGTTCTTGTTTCTTTATCTCTTTGATGTGCAGAAATTTATTTTAAAAATATTTTTCTTATTACTTTTACAATTTCATATAATGAACTTTGATCATATTTACTTCTCTTCCCCAGTCCTTCTCCAATCCCTTTACACATCCCTACAGTTCCAACATCCCCTCTTCCTGTTTTTTCACCATGTTTTATTTATTTATTTTTGTACCAACCACAATTTCACCTTTCTCCTCTCCTCCTATTCCCATTCCCTTCACCTCTCCCTTCTAACTCAGCCTCCATTCACTCATCCTCCTTCTCCATGCAGATGGAGTAAGGCCTCCCATAGGAATCAAGAAAGCATGGTATATCAATTTGAGGCAAGAATGAGCTCCTCTATGCTACATCAAGGCTGAACAAGTCATCCCACCATAGGTAGTTGGTTCTAAAGAGCCAGCTCATACATCATGGACAGGTCTTGGTCCCACTGCTAGGGGTCCCACTAAAGCTAAAAAAACTGTCACAGAAATGCAGTTGGTCCCTTCCTTCCTCCCTTGCTGTCTGTCCAGAGTTCATGAGCTGTCTCTGTGGGTTTCCCCATCATGATCTTGACTGCACATTGTTCAAATAGTTCTTCCACTCTTTGTTCAACTGGACTCCAGGAGATCTACCCAGTACCTGGCTGTGGTTCTCTTCATCTGCTTGCATCAGGTACTTGATGAAGGCTCTATGATGATAATTAGCATAGTCACCAATCTGATTATAGGGGGAAAGCCTGTTCAGCCACCCTCTCCATTATTGCTAGGATTCTTAGTTGGGGTCATTCTTGTGGATTCCTGGGTTTTTTCCTGGATCTCATAATGACCCCCTTTATCAAGACATCTCTTTTATTACTCTCTCCTTTCATGCTCCAAACTTGACCAACCATCCTGATCCCTCATGTTTCCATCATCCATCCCCTCTCCTATACTACCTCCAGCCCCAGTTTTCCCAGGACTTCTCATCTATTTACTTTTCACAGGGAGAGTCATCCATTACTCTTAGCATTCTCCTTGTTATTTAGCTTCTCTGGGGCTGATGATTGTAGCCTGAATATCCTTATCTTTACATCTAATATCCATTTTTTGAGTGAGTACATACCATGTTTGACTTTCTGGAACTGGATAACCTCATTCGGGATGATTTTTTTTTTTTTTTTTTTTTTTAGTTCCTTCCATTTGCCTGCAAATTTTGTGATGTTATTTTTGTTGTTGCTGTTGTTGGTTTTCTGTTGAGTAACAAATATAAGACACTGAGATTGATAATTAATAAATGGGACCTCCTGAATCTAAAAAGTTTCTGTAAAGCATAAGAAATTGTCAATATGACAAAAAGGCAGCCTATAGAGTGGTTATTCACCAACCCCACATCTAACAGAGGACTGATACCCAAAATACATAAAGAATGCAAGACTAGTCAACAAATACCAAATAATAGCATTAACAATGGCATACAGATTTAAACAGAGAATTATCAACAGAAGAATTTCTAATGGCCAAGAGACATTTAAAGAAATGTTTATCATCCTTAGCTATCAGGGAAATGCAAATCAAAATGACTCTGTGATATAATCTTACATCTGTCAGAATAGCCAAGATCAAAAATGCTGATGAAAGCCAATGTTGGAGAGGATGCAGCGTAAGGAGAATACTCCTCCACTGTTGATGGGAGTGCAAACATATATAGACACTTTAGGAATCAGTATGACAGTTTCTCAGAAAATAGGGAATCAATCTGCTTCAAGACCCAATGATATCACTGTTGGGCATATACACAAAGGATGCTCAACCATACCATAAGGACACTTGATCAACTATGATCATATCAACATTTATAATAGACAGTACCTGGATGACACTTTAGGATCAGTATGACAGTTTCTCATAAAATAGGGAATCAATCTACTTCAAGACCCAATGATATCACTCTTGGGCATATACACAAAGGATGCTCAACCATACCATAAGGACACTTGATCAACTATGATCATATCAACATTTATAATAGACAGTACCTGGATGATGGGAGATGTCATTCTGTATATATGCTTCTCATACTTGTTAATGAATAAAGCACTGTTGGCCAATAGGAAAGCAAGATAGGAGTGACTAGGAGACAAGGAGGAAAGAGGAAGTAGTGAGTAAGGAGAGTGAAGATGGAGAGTCTGGAGAGTGCAGTCCACAGCAGCTGGCTCCAGGTAAGAAGACCACGTGGAAATACATAGATTAACACAATTGGATTAATACTTAAGACAGAGTTAGCCGATAAGAAAGTAGTAACTGGCCAACAGTATAATATCAAATACAGAGTATCTGTGTGTTAATTGGGGCTGAAGCAGCGGTGGGACAAGACCAGGTGGCAGGCAGAAAAAACTTACTTGTTACAAATGGCGCCCACGTGGCTAATAAGAACTTCCACTTAAAATTTAACAAAAGCTTAAAAAAGGGGTTTTAGAAAGAAAAGAACAGAGACAAGCAAGGCTTCTTACTAACAGCATTTTTCTCGGTTGGACTCTGATTTGCAAGAGACAAGCAGATTGCGCAGCTCCTTTAAGAGAGGTTTCCTGACTCAGCATAAGCGGCAAAAAACCACACAGCTTTAAAAAAGCACTGCTAACAATTTATTGGTGTGTATCAGAGCTGGCAATGGCAGTGACCACATCTTCAAGCCGGCAACCTGCTGCTTGCTGACCGTAAACCAAGGCAGTGACCACAGCTCTCATTGCTGGTGGTAAATTAGCCGCCGCCATCTTTGGTAAACCAGGCAGGAACAACTATGACTTTCATTTCAGCAATGTTGTTGTTTACCTGATAAAAGACTCGTGGCTACAAAAAGATAAAGATTTACATTAAAGACAGATTCACATTAAGTAAAACCTCTAAAGGTTTACAGTGTGTTTTAAAATATATGTAGACATGGGGAAAAGAAAAGAAATAAAATGGTTTTAAAAAGACAGAGAACAGCTGGGTGTGGTAGCACAAGCCTTTAATCCCTGCACTCTGGAGACACAGATTTCAAAGTAAACCTGGTATGCAGAGTAAATTCCAGGACAGATAAGAGTTACACAGAGAAACCCTGTCTCAAAAAATAGAAAAGTAACAGAATAATAAAAGAGCCAAAGATGAAAAGCTCAGGGAGAATCTGGTTATTATACGGTGTTATATTGTCTTTCTATCTTTTGACTGCTGAGGAAATAAAAACTGTTAAAACAAATGGTGCTGGATCAATCCAATTTAATTATTTTAAAAATGCTTTGACTCCAAGATTTAAGTTCAAGGACAAGTTACTGGGGAAAAGGATTTCTATTTTTGTTTCCACAGAAAATAAAAAGCTGTGGATTCCTTCCAGACTAATGTGGCTTGAGCAAGCCAGACCCCCTGAAACAGAGTACCAGGTGATCCTATAGTCAAAACAACTGGACAAAGCATCCTTGCAGACTACAGCCAGGATTTCTGCCTCTTCTCAGGATCTCCCATGACAGCGCCCCTATCCGCAGGAAGTAGTTTGGAAAGAACAACGCCCAAATTCCCTAATATTGTTTATAAATGTTTGTTTTCATTTAAGTGGGCTTGGTTATAAATGGTTAGTGATCACAACCAATATCTTTTTAAAGGTAAAAAGGGAATTATGATATAGATATAAATAGTTTGTTTTGGAATGGATTTTCATTAATTGATACAATTTAAGGTCAATCTTATGATGTGTATATTTCTCCTTTTGTTTAGGTATTGTTTTTATTGAGCTCAGTTAGAAACGTATGCATAATTGAGTACAGTTTATAGATAGTACCTATGATAGTCAGATATTATAGTTAAGTTAGTTAAGATTTCTAGATATACAGACATGTACTTGAGATGGATAGGCATTCTTCAAACCTTTCAAAGACCTACAGAATATGGCATTTATAATGGTTTAGGGTTTTTCTTGACAGTGAGACATAATTGTTCCTGGCAACACCACCTGCGTCAGAAAGGAAGATGGACATTGAAGAAACATGTTATGGAATTTGCTTTCAATATGGCAAGACTAGCCATGTGGACAAGATACTGTTCTTGTCTGGACTGTTTGACTTTGTGCTATATAAACTGGACATGCAGGGCCCATAGAAAAGTGATTGCTGACAAGATGGACATTGCTACAGAGTTCCTGCTTCATTCAAGAGTCTGCCAGACAGTCTGCAGGACACAGAGGAAAGTGACTGACAAACTGCCAATACAAGAAGACAGTTTAAAGTTTCCTAATTTGCTGAAGAGTCTGCCAGACACACTATGGCCTATGGCTGAAGATGGAAGACTACAAAAGAACTTCGGGTGACCAGGCAGTGTGTTGTCTCTGTCATTTCTAGAGTTTATATATGATCCTTCTGTGGTCTTTGATGGAGTTGAAGACAGATAGTTATGGTTATAGTTTTCCTTAGTTAAGCTTAAAGATAAGTTCATATATGACTTTAGACTCTCAAATATAGGATAGATGATAGAATAGTTTCTTTTAATCTTGCTAAATGTTAATGGACTAAATATTGTTAACTGTGATTCTTACTTGATAACTTTTGGGTAATATATTTTGCTATGTTAAGGTTAAAACCCTTCTTTTTATTTAGACAGAAAAGAGGAGATGATGGGAGATGCCATTATGTATATATGTTTCTCATACTGGTTAATGAATAAAGCACTGTTGGCCAATAGGAAAGGAAGATAGGAGGGACTAGGAGACAAGGAGGAAAGAGGAAGTAGTGAGTAAGGAGAGTCAAGATGGAGAGTCTGGAGAGAGCAGTATGAGGCAGCTGGCTCCGGGTAAGAAGACCACGTGGAAATACATAGATTAACACAAATGGGTTAATACTTAAGACAGAGCTAGCCGATAAGAAAGTAGTAACTGGCCAACAGTATAATATCAAATACAGAGTCTTGGTGTGTTATTTGGGGCTGGCGCAGCAGTGTGACAAGACCAGTGGTGGGAGGAAAAACCTTACTCTATACACCTGGAAATATCCTAGATACCCTTCAATGGAAAAATAAATAAAATCAGTGTGATATATCTCCTCTCTCTCTCTCTTTCTATCTTTCTCTCTCCCCCCTTTCTCTCGGATTCTCTCAAGATCCATTAACTGCAATTTGTGTTTCTTAAATAATCATGACTTTGTGACGTTTACTAGAAAGTAGTCTAATCTCCAGGATTCAGACCCTTAAAGAAAACTGAATTTCCCACTCCCAGGAACTATCACTTATTACTAGCCCCTCAGCTGTGTAAGTGACTTCATGCCTGCTTTCTGGACTCCATGACAGGATTTAGTCTAACTGAAGCTTGTAGTTTTTGTGCATGCTCTCATATTGTTGCTGAGTACATTTGTGCATCTGCTATGTTGTATTTAGAAGATGGTTTTCTTGAATTCATCCTCTACTTCTGCCTCTTACATTCAGTCTTACCCCTGTTTCACAACTATTCCTGAATTTGGAAGGAGGGCTATGACATAAACATTCCTTTTAGTACTCTGTAATTTCTTATCTATGTGCTCTTTCCAGTTGTGGGTATCTCTCTTTCTTAAGCAAAATCTAACCAGCATCTCTTATGAGGTTTGAGAGATACATTATCTACTGATGTAATGGTAAGTCACTGGGACTTGTTTTAACACTATGTTCATTTAGCAAAATAATAGTATTAGGTTCTTTGATATATATATGTGTGTGTGTGTGTGTGTGTGTGTGTGTGTGTGTGTGTGTGTATTTTCTTATTTTACATATCAATCCCAGTTCACTCTCCCTCCCTCTCTCCCTCTCTCCCTCATTCCCTCTTTCCCTCTTTCCCTTCCTCCCTCCCTCTCATTATTAGGTTCTTTGTAAGGGAATTATTACCTATTTAACCATAAGTTCTTGGCTTATATGATTGTACCAAACATGAGTTCCATCTCATGAAGTCCAATCAAATTATTCTTATAACATTAATTACACTATTGCATTTGTGGGCACATCTTATCAGGATAGTTAATGTAGTTTACAGGGTTCACAGCTGGGTAAGATTAGTGATTATTTTTCTTCTCCAGTAACATGTATCATATCATCCAGCACTATGGAAGCTAGCCAGGAGGAATAATACTTCTACATCAGCATGCCCTTAATTTTTCATGTATTTATGACTCAAATGTCTGATATCTTTAGCAATAGGGTCTTATTCTCAAGTTCTAAAGTGTAGTCAAGAACAGAGCAATAGCCTTCAATATTAGTGGGTCTATGGAACCCAAGAGCCAACAACCCAAAAAGAGGTAACTCATTCCTGATTTTATACTTATTATTTGATATCATATGGTGTCTAGTTGAGGAATTCGCTCCTGTTTTAGGTCAACTCTATTGAAATTCTTTATATTTGTACACATTTTAGGAAGGTCCTACAATAGTTTATACATGGCTTTTAAAAATACTTTTAGTGCTAGTTATCAATCCCCACATTGCCCTTTCTACTTTCCCCTCCTATGAATTCTACAACTGTGCAAGTGAGCATTTCTTATCAGGAGAGTTATAGCTCATAGGGTTCATGGCTGGGTAAGATTAATGATTACTTTTCTCTTCTAGTAGCATGCATAACATCAAGTGCTATGAAGGGTAGCAAGGAGATATTGTTCCGATCTCATTCCCCTTTCCCTTTTTTCCCTTCAGCACCTTCCAAGTCACCTTCCTCAAACTCCTTCTATGTTCACCACCACTCTAAAAGTGATAGTCTCTTCTTCTCTGATTATTAATGTGTGTGTGTGTGTGTGTGTGTGTGTGTGTGTGTGTGTGTACAGATATACATGTGCAATCTGTTGAACTGATTTTGTTTGTGTGTATATGGTTTCAGGGATGGTCTCTTTGTTTTGGACAACCAATTATGGGCTCATCCCTGGAATTTTGACTATGTCCTCTCACAGCAGTCATATTTGTCTGTAGCTACTTGGCTGCAGGTGGAAACCCATGGAAAATAGAATCCCTTTCTCATCAGAATGAGTGACGATATTAGCATAGTTTAGATCTTGCACATGAAACCATTTCTCTGAAAGACTGTTTCATATCTGAATTTCTCTTATTTTGGCTCTTTACACCCTTTCTACAAGTACTGCCCTGAGGCACAGTCACAGGAGCTATGCTGTAGATGTATGCTTTGAGCCATCCTTCTTTTTATATAGATTTACAGGTTGTTTGCTTTTAGTTTGAGTGTTCTTTATATATTCTAGATACTAACCTTGTGTCCAGTATATAGCTAGAAAAGATTTTTTTCCATTCTATAGGCTCTTTACTTTAATGATGGTTTCCTTTACTGTACAGGAACTGTTGGTCTTAATGTCTGTGTTGAGAGACCCTGTTGTGAAATGCTCTCTTAGAACGCCTATGAGTTATAATGCATTCTCTATCAGATTCAGGGTATCAGGTACACATTTGTGGTTGTTGCTTCATTTGGAGTTGAGGTTTTTTCTTTATCTTTTTCATTTTTTCTCTTATTTTTGAGGTTATAATGTAATAACATAATTTCAACCTTACCACTCCTCCTCTAAACCTGCCCATATACTCCTCCTTTTTCTCCATTTAAATTCATAGTTTTGTTTAATGATTGTTATTATATACATATATTTATCTACATATACATATTTATAAATATAACCTGATTAGACTGTATAATGTTACATGTATGAATATTTTCAGGGTTGATCATTTTGTATTGGATAACTAATTGATGTGCTCTCCCTTCAAGAAGATTATATCTTCTCCTCAGAGAATTCCTTAGTGGCCTGTAAGAGAAATCTTGTTGTTTTTTCTCTCTTTGGTGTATTTATTGCTGCAGTCCTTGTTCAGCTCATACTTAAGTACTCATGACTTTATTGGTGACACTATAAAGGTATAACTTCTGATGTTACTGGGAGAAAGTTTCAGAGCGAATTCCCTCATGTTCTGCATCTCAGTCCATATCCTACATGGCTTACTGAATCTCATGTGTCAAGAGTTTTGTAGATGAACCCATCAGGACTGATCTCCACAACTCTGTTTTGACTGGTTGTGATTTTTTCTATTATAGTCTCAATCTGTTCCAAAGAGACCTTTTCCTCACAAGAGTAAGAGCCACACTTACCTTTGGTTGTGAAGACCAACATTTGTGTGAGGTGAAACATAAGAATCTAATTTCCTTCCTCTATGTACAGCTATTCATTTTTACCACCTCCATTTGTTGAAGAAGCAGACTTTTCTTCAGTGTATAATTTTGGCCTCTTCATCAAACATCAGTAGCTATAACTAGATAGACAAACACAGGTCATTAATTATATTACATTGATTTATGTATCTGTTTTTGTACCAGTACCAAGATTCTTTATTTTTAATTACTAGATATTGATCAAATATCCTAAAATCAGAGATTGTAATAGTTTTAGTAATTCTTTATTGTACAGCATTGTTTTGGCTGGCCTGTTTCATTTTGGTGTGTGTGTGTGTGTGTGTGTGTGTTTCCAAATGAAATTTTATTTTCAATTTCTGTGAAGAGTTACATTACATTTTGATGGAGATTGCATTGATTCTATAAATTGATTTTTGGCAGTAGGGGACTTCATGAGAGGTTGCAGATCAGTTAGGGATAACTGCAATTCCTGAGTCTAGAAGCAAACCTTCTTTAACCTTAGAAGATTTTTTTTTTATGTTTATCTTCAGAACTTTGAGAAGGTTTATCAGGTTCTATAAGAAGCTTGCAAGTACCATGTATTAGAGTCAGAGTGAGAATGGATAGTATTTTGCACAGACAGAGTGTAATATGTCACACCTTCATCAGGTTTATGTGAGTAATGCCAGGCTCATGATACCTGTCTGGAATCAGAGACCCCATACAGGATGTAGTAGTGAGGCTTCCTAGCTGGGATAGGGTAGCAGACTAGCTCTGGGAGAGCTCTACCTGGAGTTACAGGTCACAAGACTTCAGAGGATCCCACATTCCCCTGTATATCTTTTGATAGCACATTTTCTTTATATAGTATGATTATAAATCAAAATTATAAGCTTGTATAATGATAAAATGTGTTTTAAAAATTTTTCAAAATATCTTTAGGAACAAAGAAAGTGACAGACAATGACTGCTTCCTTTATCACCCATTCAGGTCAAATTACTTTGTCCTCCAACTATAGTAATATTTTTTGGTAACTTTTAGTGTTTATAAACATTAATTTTTATTTGTAATGTATCTACATTTGCTATTTGCAAAGTTGAAAACAAAAGGCAGAACATTTTATTAATATTATTATAATATCTCATTCTTAAAATTTGAGTGTAGAAATTTAGATTATCACCACCTACAATTTAAAACACATGACCATTTTATCTATTTTTCTTATAATTGCACCATTAGTTGCATTATTTTTTGCTTTGCATGTATATAAAAATATTCTGCTTTTCTTCCCTAGCATCTTCTTTTTCAAAATAGGTGTTAATTTAATTTTCACACTCATTTTGGAATATTGTTTTGGCCTCTTAGCTTCTTGCTCAAATTTTCTTTCTGAAAACCTTGTGAGATTACATTACAAGATTGATTCAAGGCTTCAACATGCTTAATCATTTTTAAAGATAACCTCGGTTTCCAAAATTTAACATGTATATATCCACATTTCATTTTCTGCCCCTTTATCATCTTTCATCTTAGAAATCATCTCCTTGTATATAATTTGCTTTTCTACCACTTTGGATTTTATTTTTGTACTGCCTTTCATTCCTGTTTCCTTCCCTTGTGTGTGCATTTGTTATTGAGTGTGCATTTGTTATTGAGATTTATACCAAAAATTTGTACATGAAAATCAGTAGCTGTTTTGCCACTGAGCTATATCTCTAGAACAATGTTGTGTGTGGGGGGGGTGTGGGTGTGTACACAGTGTTATGAGTATGTTTTTTCCACCAGCCTGGGCCCACCGCTGTGCCAGCCCCAAATAACACACAGAGACACTGTATTAAATATAATTCTGTTGGCCTGTTACTAGTGTTACTTATTAGCTGGCTCTGTCTTAAATATTAACTCATCTCTATTAATCTAAGTACTTCAATGTGGTCTTATCTTACCAGAGACAGGGGCTGGCATTCTGCTTTCTCTGTCTTCCATCTTGACTCTCCTTCCTACTACTTCCTCTCTCCTCTTTTGTCTCCTAGTCCTGCCCATCATGCTTTCCTATTGACCTACAGTGCTTTATTCATTAACCAATACGAGAAACATATTTACAGAATGACATCTCCCATCAGTACAGTTTGTTTATTCTTTTAAAATTTTCATATATGGCACCAGAGGAGATGGTTTATTTGGTAAATTGCTTCTCATACAGCATGAAATTCTGAATTTCAATTCCCAGATCCCACCTCCAAAACAAGATATGATAGCTGTTTGTAATCACAGATGATTCTTTAACTGTACTGTCCATTAATGAGATGATAGTAGGATCCCTGCTCTCCCATGATAAGGTGCTGATATGGAAAATAGAAAAAGGAGAACTTGTGGACTTTCTTCAGTTAATTGGCCTATAATAAAGAGCAGAAAAATAATTGTGTGTGTGTGTGTGTGTGTGTGTGTGTGTGTGTGTGTGTGTTCTGTCTCAAATAAGAAAGAAAGCAAGGAATAACACCTAAGGTTATTCTCTGACCTGCCCATGAAGCCATGGGATATACACACGCTTGCACACACAAATTCACAAACACATCTTATAATGTCATATCATTCTTTTCTTTTATTATGATATATGCCCTTATCTTTGCCTTCTGAGTTTCTTCCTTGTAACTGCAGTTCCCACCCACTGTCTTGGCAGATCTTCCAACACTAGACTTCCTCTAGTAACTCTGACCTTTTATCTTTAGCAACTCTTGGTGTTTTTATTATTGGACTTTTCTTTATGTGGGATTTCTTTGTGGACTGGGTTATGAGCCTTCCTAAGCAGAAACATTTTGTGTTTTTGTTTCTTTCCCCCTAGAGTCTCTGTAATTTCATTGTCTAGGAATTGTTTCTTACAAGCATTTTTTTTTTTAGCTTTTATGTTCCAGTTTCACAGGATGTATACATTCTAGTGTCTCATGCTTTTTTTTTTTTGTTTTTTGTTTTTTGGCACAAGCTTCTTTATTTATATCTAAGGCAAAAAAGGAATTTTTCCTACTTGTTAGTGTTCAAGTAGATTTGCTTGTAGGTGTGTGTGTGTGTATATGTGTGGTGTATGTGTGTGTGTATATGTGTCTGTAGTTCTGTGTGTTTCTCTGTGTGTTTCAAATCAGTGCAAATAGTTCATACTGAAAAGGCTCTACTGAAACCTCATTCAGTTTAATTCATAGCTTTTTTCAAGTCTTTCGATTTCTTAACACATGAAAACTAAGATGATTTTATTGTAATGAATTAGTACCATACAATGTCAACAAATTAAAATCTTCTCACTCCTCTAAAGCATGGAAGAAAGAACTTTAGTAGCTTGATATATAAATGTAAATGTATCATTAAAAGACTAAATCCTAAATTAGAGTTTCCCCCTCCAGTAAGCAATTTATGACAGATTCCTGACAGCACAATCATGATAAGAACTAAGGAAAAGATATATAGCAACAGATACCATAGAGTATGTGGCCAAGTGCAACTATAATTTATAACAAGTTTCCTTGCATGACTTCACATAATTTTCCTAACGTTAAATCAAATACTAAAGATAAAATGTATGTTCCTACTATGGGATTTGCACTGGGTACACCACAAGAATAGGACAAGAGTATCTATCTATCTATGTATCTGTCTATACATATATATTCATTTGAATATCTATAGAGACATGTATTTATGAAAAAAAGTTATTTTCAAGTTGTTTTCAGAGACTCTTTTGACTATGGAAAAGTCAGACAACATGTCATCAGCAAGTCAGAGCTAAGAAATACAGTTGCATAATTCACACTGTTATGAAGTCCTAAAATTCAGAAAAAGTGAATGATCTAGTCATTTCTAGAAGGAAGTTAAAGAACTGAATACTTAAAAACGAGGAACTTTAATATTTGTTGTCAGAGAGCAAAAATTCCAGCTCAAGTATACTAGGATATATATTCTTCCTTCAAAGGATTGGAACGTTCAGTTCACATTGGTGGGCATGAATCTTCATTACTTAGCCTCCTGGTTCAAATACTAAATTCATCTGGAAACATCACTATTCATACTTCAGAAGTCCTGTTTTTCTCAGGCTAGGGTGTCCATTATCTCAACTGATATAAACAATTGGTCACTCAAATCTTTTATAAGTTTACTGATGCTGATTTACCAACCCTAAAACTTCATAGCTTTATCAATGTACATATAAATGTAAATTAGATGTGGATGTGTATTATACAGGAGCACTTTTGATGACTGTATGGTATGAAACATCAATCTGCATGTTTTATGGTACTTTGATCACTTAAACAGAGGCAAGGATCTGATTTCAAAGTAAATGAGATCTCCCTTTGGGAGACGGCTTAGAAGGTAAATTGCTTGTCATGCTACCCTGATCTCTATTTTTTTTTCTTTTATTCATCTCTCATACATTATAAATTATACAGGAACCACAGTTTTCTAAAAAAACTAAAACCACAGTTTTCTAAAAAGCCGCATGGCTTTTAATAAACACTGCTAAACAATTTATTGGTGTGTATGAGAGATGGCAATGGCAGCGACCACATCTCCAAGCCGGCAGCATGTGGCTGGATGGCAGCCTTGACCAGGGCAGTGACCACAGCTTTCATTGCTGGCGGTAAAGGTACGCACTGCCATCTTTGATAACGGCGGCAGAAACAACAAAGACTTTCATTTTAGCAATGTTGTTGTTTACCAGATAAAAGACTTGTGGCCAGAAAAAAGATAAAGATTTACAATAAAGACAGATTCATATTAAGAAAAACCTCTAAAGGTTTACAGTGTGTTTTAAAATATAGGTAGACATGGAAAAAAAATGGTTTTAAAAAGAGAAAGAGGAACTGGGTGTGGTAGCACAAGCCTTTAATCCCAGCACTTGAGAGACAGAGGCAAGCAGATCTTGTGATTTCAAAGCAAACCTGGTATGCAGAGTAAATTCCAGGACAGATAAGAGATAAGCAGAGAAACCCTGTCTCAAAAAATAGAAAAGAAACAGAATAATAAAAAAGCCACAGATGGAGAAAATTTGTATACTGTACGATATTATATTGTCTTTGTATTGTTTGACTGCTGAGGAAACAACAACTGTTAAAGGAAATGATGCTGGATTAATTCAATTCATATATTTTAAAAATGCTTTGACTCAAAAATTTAAGTCTAAGGACAGGTTACTGGGGAAAAGTATTTCTATTTTTGTTTCCACAGAAAATAAAAAGCTGTGGATTCCTTCCAGACTAATGTGGTTTGAGCAAGCCAGACCCCCTGAAACAGAGTACTAGGTGATCCTATATTCAAAACAACTGGACAAAGCATCCTTGCAGACTACAGCCAGGATTTCTGCCTCTTCTCAGGATCTCCCATGACAGTGTCCCCTATCCGCAGGAAGTAGTTTGGAAAGAACGACGCCCAAATTCCCTAATATTGTTTATAAATGTTTGTTTTCATTTAAATGGTGTTGGTTATAAATGGTTAATGATCACAACCAATATCTTTTTAAAGGTAAAAGGGGAATTATGGTATAGGTATGAATACTTTGCTTTGTAATGGATTTTCATTAATTGATACAATTTAAGGTCAATTTTGTGATATGTATATTTCTCCTTTTGTTTAGGTATTGTGTTTATATAGCTCATTTAAAAATGTAATGTATAATGTAGTACAGATTATAGATAATTACCTATGATAGTCAAAGCTTAGAGTTAAGTTAGTTAGGTTTTCAAGATACTCAGAGGTGTATTTGAGATAGATAGGCATTCTTCAAAACTTTCAAAGACCTACAGAATATGGCATTTATAATGGTTTAGGGTTTTTCTTGACAGTGAGACATAAATGCTCCTGGCAACACCACCTGAGTCAACAAGGAAAATAAAGATAAACATTAAAGAATCTCGTTATGGAGTTTACTTCTAATATGGCAAGACAAGCCATTTGGGTAAGATACTGCTCCTGTCTGGACTGCTTGACATTATGCTGTATAAACTGGACATGCAGGACCCACAGGAAAGTGACTGCTGATTCAAGATAGACATTGCTACAGAGTTCCTGCTTCATTCAAGAGTCTGCCAGACAGTATGCAGGACACAGAGAAAAGTGACTGACAAACTGCCAATACAAAATGACAGTTTAAAGTTACCTGCTTTGCTGAAGAGTCTGCCAGACACACTATGGCCTATGCGCTAAAGATGGAAGATTACAAATGAACTTCAGGTGCCTGACCAGGTAGCAAAATGTCTCTGTCATTTCTAGAGTTTATATATGATCCTTCTGTGGTCTTTAAAGGAGTTGAAGGCAGATAGTTATGGTTATAGTTTTCCTTTGTTAAGCTTAATGATAAGTTACATATAGGACTTTAGACTCACAAATATAAGATAGATAATAGAATAGTTTCTTTTAATCTTGCTAAATGTTAATGGACTAAATAGTGTTAACTGTGATTCTTATTTGATAATTGTTATGTGATATATTTCGCCACGTTTAGGTTAAAACCCTTCTTTTTATTTAGACAGAAAAGAGGAGATGATGGGAGATGCCATTATGTATATTTGTTTCTCATACTGGTTAATGAATAAAGCACTGTTGGCCAATAGGAAAGGAAGATAGGAGGGACTAGGAGACAAGGAGGAAAGAGGAAGTAGTAAGGGGGGTCAAGATGGAGAGTCTGGAGAAGGCAGAATGCCGGCCAGCTCCCTGGTCAGAGAAATACATAGATCAGCAGAAATGGGTTAATACTTAAGACAGAGCTAGCCGATAAGAAAACTAGCACCGGGACAACAGAATTATATCTAATACAGAGTCTCATTGTGTTAATCGGGGCTGGCGCAGCGGCGGGACCAGACTGGCAGCGGGAGGAAAAACCGCACACCTTACAGTTTTCCTCCATCTATTCCACACAGTCCTCCCCTATACATTGCCTCTACCCCTAATTCCATCCTCCTCAATTCTCTTAAAGTTAGAACAGTCTTCCCAGGGACATTTAATGAACACAGCACAAGTTACAATAAGAGTACCCACAGACTCTCATACCAAGTTTGCATAAGGCAGTAAGAGGAAAAAAGTCCCAAGAGCAGGTGAGAGTCAGAGACAGCCCACCCTCCCCACCAATTGTTAGATGTCCATCAAGAACACCAAACTACACAACTATACCATATATGCAGAGCACCTAACTCAGACCCATTCAGGGTCCATGATAGCTGCTTCAGTCTCTGTTATCCTAATAAGCCCTGTTAACTTGATTTTGTGGGCTTTCTAGTGTCCTTGACTCCTTTGCTTCTTAAATTCTCCCCACACCCTTTCTGTACAGTTGCAAGGTTCTTCTTGTTCCACTTAGTGTTTTGGCTGTGTGTTTCTATAACTACTCTTATTAAATGAGTTGTTTAATTCAATTTCTGTTACCCATACAAAAGCCCATTCTGACAACTGTCTACAACCCCAGAGCTTAGGGGAAAATGAAGGCATATCTTAGCTACTCTGTGGAGAGTCATACTAGACTAAAGAGGAGCCCCAGGTTGAGTGAGATATTTTGTATCAACAACTAAGGTACAGAGTGGTAAAGTACACCTTATTTGACTATAAGCTTTCACATGTGCACACATGAGTTGAATGTGCCAGAGTTCCAAAAGAGTGCTAAGGTATCATGAGATGCCTCTCAAACTAAAACCACTACTTGGAAATAACAAATGATTGTGCTGTTGTCTTGTCATCAGTAAAGTAACATGCACACATTTAAGAATAAATCTAACTTAAACATTGACTATAATCAACAAATGGGAAGAGAAAGACAAACAATGTCAAGTGACAGATTGTGAGCAGAATTGGATTATAATGTATGTCGCTATATTTAGTAGTGCTAAAGTCCTTGCAACCCAGTATTCAGTGAAATGTCTGGTGATAAACACATCCTCCATGTTTTAGCTCTAAAGAAGCTCACATCACTGACTCTTTGACAATATTACTTTGTATCCCTTCCACAAAGCAATACATTTGTAAAGTCAATTTAAAGGTAATCCAATAAAATCTCAATGAAATAACAGAGTGACATACATCTGGATATATTGTAATGATGACATGCCATTGACAACTGAGAGTTTGTCACAGGAAGAAAAGCCATCTGAAGAGACAAGCTACCTTTGTTTTGAAGATGAGTCTCTGACATAAAAAGTGCTACTTTTAATTACAGCAGAGCTCCAAAATAAAAAACTTATTATATGGGTTTTGTTTTACTTAAATTTACTGTATTACCTCTTCAAATTTTCAAAGTACAAAAATGAATAAGGATTCCCAAATGCTTTTATTCCCCACTTTCCAAACATAATCATTTAATCACTTCACTTTATACTAAGTAAAATTCAATGCTTTTTGATTTGTTCCAGGGTTTCAGGTCCAACCTTGAATAGGCATGTACCCAATGTCTCTCAAACATGTGGACACACAAAGGTGCTCACAGGGGCACACAGACTGTATACACACCTGGTCCACAATTGTTGAAAACTTCACCACAAGTACTGAATATTGTTAGGAGAGATCTACATACCATCAAACTTCCCCAAAGTTTTTAGTATACACATAGCCATGCATCACATCTAATTTTTGGGATGCCTAACAGTTGGAGGATAAACATTTGTATGTTAATAATTCATGGTTAACCATTTTCCCATCCAAGGTTGTCTGTCTCACTTTGTACACCTTTAACAAGCCTACGTTGTTTCATGTTTCTTTTGTTGGTTTTATTATTCTTTTGCTCTTGGCCTTTTGCGGGGGCCTGACACCCAGTTCTCAAATAAATCAAACACAGAGGCAAAACCTTATTTATAAACACCTGGCCTTAGCTTGTCTTTTTTTCTAACTATCCTTTCTTATGTTAAATTATTTCATCTTCCTTTTGCCTCTGGGATTTTTCCTTTTTTTCTTCCTGCATATCTTACTTTCACTCTTACTCCATGGCTGTCTGGGTGGCTGGTCCCTCACATCTTCCTGTCCTTGTTATATCTTGCTCCTTCTCCTCATCTGCTCAGATTTATCCTCCTATTTATTCTCTCCTCCTGCCAGACCCACCTACCTTTCTCCTTGGCCATTCAGAACATCAGGTGGTTTAGACAGGCAAAGAATCACAGCTTCATAAAGTCAAACAAATGCAGCATACACAAAACACAACAATCTTACATCACTAAACAAATGCTCCACAGTATAAACAAAAATAACACACCTTAAAATAATTTTCCACAACATGTTTCTTTGCTTCCAATTGTTCCTCACCTGATTTGCTGGACATTTGCATCATTTCAGTAGTGTGAACTAGACAACTTTGCCAAGATAAAATTTAACCATTTTCATAATTTTGAATAAAAATGTCACATAACACATACAAGGTCATCTAATTATAGATGGCCTTAATTAAAATCTGTGGGGTTTGTTCACAATATGTAGAAACAATGGTTATGCAAAAGATGCTTTTCATTGCTGGGAGCTGTAAAACAAAGAAGCAAATATTTGTCTCTGTGTACTAACTATACAACCAAGTCCACTGCTGTTATGGATGTGTGTGTGTGTGTGTGTGTGTGTGTGTGTGTGTGTGTTTGTGTGTGTACATATCCACATACAATCATGGGATATATTCTTCATGAGTTCTTGATATGTTTTTAAAAAGTAATATCAATTATTCTTTTATGAGTTAATATTCATAAAATTTAAATTTAATTTTAAATTCCAAAAACTGACCATAGAAATGTTCTCCATATCTATTCCTCACAATAAGCCACACATTCTTCTTGATCTTATAGTTAATATTTTGTCAAAGCAGCTACACAACTAATATTTCACTACTTTTACCCTATTGCAACTGTGAGTTGCTTATTTTTCATATAAATAAAATTTGAATCTTAAAACTCAAGAATGAATAAATGAATAGTTCTAGTGAATTATGATTAAATAACAATGTATGCCTAATATTGTAGGTCCTAACACTAGTGTATCATATCTTTAATTGGCTCTGCTTGAGTTGTGGAATTCTGAATCAGCCTGCATAATTCCTCAGGATTGTCAGCCCAGCTCCCTCAGTCACATACCTGGTATTTTTTTTTTTTAAATCAAGTCTATGAATCCTTGTTTCTAACCATGTTCTTTCTACACTTTTTCTTCCTTTAAAATCAGAGCTGTCCTCAATAGCAAGACAATTTTGTTTTATAATCTGTTTATTGGACTGTTGATTGAATTAACTTTCTATAGTTCAGCCAGATAAAACCTGAAATCCTTATATTTTTTGCAATGTTTAAAAATAAGCTTCATGTTATTGCAAACACATGTACATATTTTTATATACACAGAGAACACACACACAAAAACACACTCATGCACGCACACACAAAAATCAGGCTTCTGTCCTTCATCTGCTGATTCAGGTCCTCAATTATCAAAGCATCTCTTTTAAAAGTTAAATTGGAGCCAGGTGGACAACTGTAATTCCAGCACTTGGGAGGCAGAGACAGGCGGAACTCTGTGAGTTCCAGATCAGTCTGGTCTACAAGAGCTAGTTACAGGACAGCCTCCAAAGCCACGGAGAAATCCTATCTCAACACCATGACCCCCCACACACAAAAAAAAAAAAATTGAATTTCACTAAACATGTACAGTCATTTTTTCTCATCATGATCTTTAAAAAAGTATTATATATAGTCTTTTATAGTAATAGGTATAAATATCTTAGAGATAAAGTCATGGCAATTTGTCATAGACTATATGCAAATATTCCAAATATTTTTATACACAAAGACAGAAAAATAAAGAAAATTTATTAAAATATCACCATGTGAATAATCTGCATAATGACTATGAGTTTTAAAAATACTACCTAAAATGTTTTCAAATTTGAAATTATATATATGTAAACTTCATAAAAGTTATAAAGCCATCAAAACCTGATAGATTATAATGAATAGACAAAACATACTTGATCATAAGGAATAAAATTTAAAAGTTACATTGTATTGAATAAGCAAGAATGAAGAATGAAAATATTTAAACAAAAATGTTTTTCCAAAGAAGGTATACATTTTCTTATATGTCTAGTGTAAAGGTTTCTAACATTTTATACTGTATATTTTATTCATTTTAATGTACATACACACACACATATCTGATCATAAAGTTCTTATCCATAAGCATACATACCTTTTAGGCAATTGTGATTTAATTTATTATTTCATAAAAGTAGGTAAACAAAATTTTGGGATTTTGATATTTTTCTGCCCTTTTCACAGAGCTTCATGTGCTCTATATTTTGCTTAAGCTCACTAAATACACAAGACTGCCTTTGAACTCCTGATTCTCCTGCATCCCAAATGCTAGTATTTGTATTACTGTTTCTGTGAGAAGTGTCTACATTTGTAAAAGAACTAGATTAGATGAGTTATAGTAAGGGCTTTGTTAGCGTTTCTATTGCTGTGAAGACACCATAATCATGACAACACTTACAAAGGAAACATTTGATTGATATGGTTCTCCTACCGTTTCAGAGTTTCATTTCATTGCCATCATGGCAAGTAGGATGGTGCTTTGCAGGCAGACATGGTGTCAGAGTAATACCTGAGAGTCCTATATCTTGCAGGCAAAATGAAGTCAACTAAGATACTGGATAGTATCCTGAGTATGGGAAACCTCAAAGCCCAACCCTACAGGAAGACACACTTCCTGAAACAAGGCCACACCCACTACAACAAAGCCATATCTCCTAATAGTGCTACTCCTAGTGAGATTGTAGAGGCCAATTACATTCAAACTACCACAAGTGTATTTATTTAACCTGTTAATAAGCAGACAATGAAATAAAAATATTTTATAGTGGATTGGTTAGTTTTATATTAACTTGAGAAAAGCTAGAGTCATCAGAGAGAAGGGAGAAACTGAGTAAATGTGTTCTTAAGATTCAGCTATTTTCTTAATTAGTGACTAACATGGGATGGACAAGCTCATTTTGGGATGTGCCATTCCTAGAATTGCAGAACTAGGTTCTACAAGAAAGCAGGCTGAGCAAGTCAGTAAGCAGTATCCTTTCAGGGCCTCTGCATCAGCTCCTGCCTCCAAGTTCTAGCCCTTGCTGCTTTTGATAATGAACTGTGATCTAGAAATGTGAGGGAAATAAACCCTCTTCTTCCCAAGTTGCTTTTGGTCATTGAGTTTCACCACAACAATAGTAATCCTAACTAAAACAATTTGGTTCTGTCATAGTAGAATATTACAGTTACTATGGTTTTGAGATTGTGGAAGGAATTTGGAACTTTAAGCTAGAAAAGCCATTGAATGTTGAAAACTCAGTGGGATAGTTTATAGGCACTTGGAAGAGATGAATGTTGGGAGACTGGGAAAAGTTGGAGGCATGGTTTGTGAAGTTTCAGAGGGGAGTTTAAATAGTCTTTGAGGGTCTTTCTCTATTTTGAATTGTGATTCTCTTGTTCTGGTGAGCTGGGGCTGAACAGTCAGCCATGATATAGAAGAGACCAGTAGCACTGAAGTGATACCTTTGCATTACTGAGAAAACTGCTGCTGATTATTCCAAGCTAAGAAATTAGCAGTGATTAAGAAGAGACTAGCATCATTGAGTTGAAGTCATCTGGAAAGTGTTTCCTCAGGGTTAGCACACACAAGCTGTGTTCCAGAAGCTGCTAAGTTTGTACCTTGTGCTGCCAGCAGAATTTGGTGGTGTAGGAGTCACCCAGGTGGTACCAGTTTTGAAGGCATATGAGGATCATGGAGAGCAGCTGAAGTTTCACTGTGTGGCAGGGCTGGAGTTCCTGAAGTGAGCCTATGAGAAGCTATTGGTGAAAGTACAATCCTGTTACAGCAAGAGACCGCTGCAGTTTTAAGATACCAGTACCACTGGGTGACCACCCAGGGCAGCAGCAGCAATGGGGTGGAGCCAGGCACAGCCTAGAGGACAACCTGTATGTGCTGCAGAGAAAGAACTAGAGAAAATCACAAGTAAATCTTAGATATTGGATAATTTATACTCTTGGTTTTGTTTTCTTCAGATTGTGACTGTTCTGGTTCTTCCAACTTTAAGTAAGAAAGCACTTAATTTTAATTTTTACAGGAGTCCACACTCAAGAGATTTTGAATTATTAAAAGTTACTTTGTTTTTTTTAAAGAGACTGTATAGTTTAAATGGATTACAATTTTATTGTGTTTGATTTTGTAAAGACTATGAGACTTTTAAAGTTAATTATGTTTTTTAATGTGATATCTTGAGGATGAATGAGAAAGAAAGGATTGTGGCAAAACAATGATGTGTTTATGTGCCAAGGTGACAACTGGTCAATTGTGCTGGATAATTTTGTCAAGATAAGGTCAACTGACAGGAGGGAACCTCAATTACTCCAAGTGGCATTACAAGTTTTTACTTCCACCAGCCGTGGAGCAGTGTTCACCTTGCTCCACATCCTAAAGAAAGTTGACTCCTGTGCCAATAAGTTCAATTCCTTACTTTCTTCTATCAGTTAGTTTTTCAGAAAACTGGGAATTGATATACTTCAAGCATCAGCTATACCACTCTTGGGTATATACCCAAAGGATGCCCTATCTCATCACAAGGACACTAGCTCAAGTATATTTATAGCAGATTTTTTTTTTCACACAAGTCAAAAACTGGAAACCACTTAGATATACCTCAACCATAGAATGGATAAATAAAATATGGTGCATTTACATAGTATTAACTGTTAACGGCAATGACATTATGGCATTTTCAGGCAAATGGATGGAAGTAGAAAAGTCATCCTGAGTGAGGTAACACAGATCCATCAAGAAAACATGATATGTACTTACATATAAGTGGATATTAGCTATAAAGTAAAAGATAATCATGCTACAATCCACCAACTCGGAGAAGTGACATAGAAGGCTCAGTAGGGATGAAAGGATCACCCTGAGAAGGGAAAACAAATTTTTCAGGTGGACTGCAGACAAGTGGAGTTATGAGCAGGAGGGATCAGTTGGGGAGGTAGAAAATACGGAGAGAGATGACAGGAATTTGGAGTATTCTGGGGGTGGCAAGTTAGAAACTTAGTTAATGGAAGCTTCATAGAATCCAAAAGAGTAACCCTAGCGAAGACTCCTCATAATGGGAAACACTGGCCATTTTCTGTAACCAAGCAAGGCCTCAAGTGGAGGTATTGGGACACCAACCCAAACACAAACTTTCGAACTACAGTTTGTTCTACCTGTAGAATATTTTGGAAACACAGCCAAGAAAAATAGTTATCAAAGAGTACAGATAGTTCATCCAGTAACTGATGGGCGCAGATGCAGAGTCCCACTGACAATTTTTAGGCAGAGTTTGGAAATTTCTGCAGATGAGGAAGATGAATGATGGGAGGAATTGAAGGGGACAGGGAGACCAAAAGAACATGGGCCATAGAATTAACTGACCAGGACTTATGGGGCCCAATAGAGATCAGGGAGCTTATAGGAATCTGAACTATGTCCTCTGCATATCAGGTTATAGCTGTATAGCGTGGTGTTCTTGTGGGATTCCTAACAGTGCAAACAAGGGACAAGGACAATCTTTTCCTCCCCCTAGATTTGCATTGGCTAGCCTTGGTATGAGGGTATGTTACTGGTCTTATTGTAACTTTTTATGCCATGTTTGATTACTATCCATAGGAAGCCTGTTCTTTTCTGAGGGGAGATGGGAGAGTGTACTTTGGGAGAGAGGGAAGAGGAAGAGAATCTTAGTAGAGGGGAAGGAGGGGGAGTGCATTTAGGTATAATATATAAGATAATAATAAAAAGTAAAATTAAATAAAGAGCAAACAAAAAATAGGTCTTCATAAGATTGGTCAATATGCAAGACTATAGTGCATTATCTTAATTAATGATTGATGGGGAAGGCACAGCCCACTGTCAGTGGTGCCATCACTGACCTGTGTTCCTTTGTTTTATAAAAAGTCAGGAGTCAAAAACTATGGGGATCAAGTCAGTAAACAGTACCCACCTGTGGCTTATGCATCAGCTCCTGCCTCCAGGTTGCTGCCCTTTTTGAGTTTTGATACTGACTTTCTTCAGTGATGATCAGTGATATAAAAATTGAAGCCAAATAAACCCTTTCCTCCCCAGCTTGGATTTTTGTCATGGTGTTTCACAGAAGCAATAGAAACCCCAACTAAAACAGATAGTGTTTTGAAAAAGCTTAAGGTGGGTTATGTGACATTAGATCATAGAAGAGTCAACATGACATCACTACAAATTAGCTGAATATAAATCACAGATAAAGCATATGCCTGGTTAATATTTTACATCCTGTGAAGAGTCTGCAGTTTTCCCAATCAGTCACAGGAGGCCAGTTGGGAATGTGGGAATCTCTGAACAGATCTACTGAAGCCAAGCCAGAACTTTGACTGTATGGATGACTAATGAATACTTTGACACAGGAACCCTAAGACTAACAAAAGTTTGTCCCAGTAAATTTAAGCCAATAAAAGAAACTTATAACTAAAATACTACAATATATCACCCCGAAGTGTGTGTGTATGTGTGTGTGTGTTCCCTCTTCTTTTACAATGTTTACATGAAACAAAAGACTTCCTCATCTTTTTCAGATCCTAAGCAATCAAGTTTCATGGTTAATTGTCAGATTTTTATTCCTATACTTTTGTGTTTGTATAAAGAACTTCCTGTGGCCTGCCTGTGGGGGCTTCCTGGTTATCTTTTCAGTATGCCAGGCTTTTATCCATTGCTGATACCTTCAAATCTATTTCCAGAACTTCCTTTACACTATATTTACTGTCACACATAAAATAGCACATTCCACCCCCCCCACTTGTTCATTTTCCCCAATCTCAAAAGATCTGTGATATCCTCACCGAAGGCACCACCTACAGATATTTTTACAATAGCTGTCCCTGTTTCCTTGAAGCAATTCTAATTTAAAGGCTGAGGAGGAAACTATTTTCAGACTCATGCTGTATTTGAGAAGGAATGCCCTTGCCCTAGACTATGGAAAGGGCCTGATTTTGTCCTAATATGGGGTCCAGGGCATGTTTCTAACACAGTCACAAAATGACAAACATAGTATGTACTCACTCATATATGGATTTTAGACACAGAGCAAAAGAGTAACAGCCTACAATTCATACTGCCAGAAAAGCTAGGAAACAAGGAGGACCCTAAGATAGACATGCATGGTCCTCTGGAGAAGGGGAAAGTGACAAGATCTCCTAAGCAAATTGGGAGGATGGAGGGAGGGGAGAGAGAGATAGGATGAAGAAAAGGAGAAGAGGAGGGGAGATGTGGGCATGAGGGAACAGGAAGATTGAGCCAGGGAAAGAATAGAGGAGAACAAGAAAAGAGATACCATGATAGAGGAGCCATTATAGATTTTTTTCTGCTGATGATGGGATTTTTTTTCTTTTCTTCTTCTTCTTATTTCTCATTTTACATATTGATCCATTATAGATAATGAGAAATCTGGCACTAGGGAAATGCCCAGAGATCTAAAAGGATGAACGCAACTAACAACCTAAGCAATAGTGGAGAGGCTACCTTTAATGCCTGTCCATGATAATGAGATTGATGACTACCTTTTATACAATCTTAGAGCCTTCATCTAGTAGGGGATGGAAGCAGAAGCAGACCCACAGCTAAATATTGAGCTGAACTCCTGGAATCCATTTACAGACAAGGAGGAATGATGAGCAAAGGGGTTAAGACAAGGCTGGAGAAACACACATAATCAGCTGAACTGAACAAGGGGGAGCTCATGCACTTCAAACTGATAGCTGGGAAACCTGAATAGGGCTGACTCAGACCTCCTGAATGTGGGGATTAGTTAGGAGTACTGGGCAGCCTCTAGTAATGGATCAGTATTTATCCCTAGTATAGGAATGGACTTTGGGATCCCATCCCACATAGAGGTATACTTCCTCATCCTAGAAACATGAGGAAGGGCCCCACATGATACGACAGACTTTGAAGACCCCCATGGAAAGTCTCACCCTCCCTGGGGAGCAAAAAGTGGATGGGCTAGAGTTTGATGGGGGTGATAGGGGAGGATGGGAGGGTGAGGGAACTGAGATTAACATGTAAAACAACTTTGTTTCAAATTTAAAATAAAAGAAAAGAATAAAACAAATAAAATTGAGAGAGAGAGAAACAACCAAAAGAAATTGTTTGTAAAATGCTATAAACAGACCTAATTCATGGTGAGGTTACTAAAAGTAAAGAACAACAAAAATATAGAGATTAAAGGTAAAGATCAGAACATTTTTGTATGTGGCATTGCCTAAAAAAGATTATTGTGTAATTAAATGAATCACACACTCTCAAATCTTCAGTGCTACTACCAAGAAAACAGTGAACCCAGGCATAACTGAATTATGATACTATCTTAAACCTGAATGGTTTTATGACTGGCTACAAAAATGTGTTCCCTGAAGGGAGCTGACATGGCTAACCTGAACATCAATAATGAGAAGTCAAGAGTTCTGGTGTACTATGTCAGAACCACTTATAACTAGTACAGAACACTTGGCAGTAGTGTTGACAAAATACCAGGCTATGAGGTAACAGCATGAAACTTAGCCACCTGACTCAACAAACTCATGGCACATGACCAATAACATCTCACTGGAAGCATGAGAAAAAAGATGACAGCACAGAAGCAAAGCACCTGTTGCATGTTGAGCCACAAGGCAAAGGTCAACAACTCAGGGAAAAAATGCTTTAGGAATAAGCTAAAGTAGTGCTTAGCCAAGTAACACGGCTGAGAAACCAAGACACAAAGAAACCAATGAGCATGGAACCCAACTTGTTCACTAAAGTAAATTATTGAGCAGAAACAAACAAACAAACAAAAAAGTAGTTATATAGTCACCCAATGTAGCTGGCTAGCTGGTTTAAACATGCATTAGAATCTTCTAGTAAGCAATTTTCTTATGTTCATCACTATTTTAAAAGACACACATATTATGTAACATGGAGTAGACATGAACAGGATCCAAACATATCAGATAAATTCACTCAGTAAGATCAGGACTTGAGCTTAAATTTACTTTTATGCTACTACAGAAAACAATGCAATGAAAGAACTGGTATTGGAAGAATAGTATTGACATTTGGTTTTAAAAACAACAACAACAAAAATCACACATTTTAGGGGCTAGAGAGATTTTGCAGCAATTAGTAGTACTTGTGGCTTTTTCAGAGGACCCAGGTTTGGTTCTTAGTACCACTGTGATTCCTGTAACAAGCTGAAACTAAAGTTCTAGGACATTCAACAATTTCTAACTTCTGAGAACAACAGAAATGCATACACATATAGGTAAAACATTCACAAATATACATAAGTAAAAACAAATAAAATCTTAAAGAATAGTGCTTCCTAAACTAGTGAATTATTCAGTGGGCTACCCAAGTTACTGTGTTTTTAAATACAACTACCGTAACTTTTAAAACATTGTAAATTTACAGTATACATTTACAATTTAATTCTTATTGTTAGAGATATAATTATGTCATTTTCCCTTTCCTTTCCTCCCTCCAATCCCCTAATACATCCCACCTTTATGCTTTCAAATTCATAACCAAATCCAACCAAGAGGTAGATTTGTGGAGCCCATCCCCAAAGAATATTCCTACAAAATATTCTAAACCCACTGTTCAGGGCTCATTACAGAAGAGGGAGTGGGGAGATCATAGGATTCAGAGAATGGGTGAGTTAGCTGTGTGATGTTGTCTCCTAATGATATCAGAAGCTACACCCATAAAATCTCACCAATATGACTGCCTAAAAAAATATGAACAAGAGCAATGATAATAGGTGTTGTAAAGTAGAATAAGGAAAGTCCATGAGGCTTCAACCCTACACAAGAAGCCCAGACAACTAAGAATTGGAGAAAGTGGGAGAAATATCTTCCCCAGGGAAAAGCACATCAATTGCTTATGCAACACTAAAATGGTCAACTCTGAAAACACATACAAGTAACATTATACAGACTAAGCAGACTGTACTTATATATTTAGAAATAGGTATGTATATACAAATAACCATGTAACAGCATTTAAAGAAAAGAATATTGTACTTGTTTTTAAGGCTTTGGCCATTGGTTACAAAGGAAGCATATTATTGTTACATTGTGAATGCTTGTGATTGTAATGTTTGGTATTTAATCAATATTGCCTAAGTAACACTTTCCAGAGAAAAGATAATTTCAGTTAATAAAAGTGTTTACCATTTAGGAAGCATTTTATATAAAATGGTGTCAAAATGCATGATTCAAAAATTTAACTGCAAAAGTACTTATGACTAGTAACATACCTAGATTTTGAAACTTTAAAGATCAAATTTCATGACCTGAAATTTTGATTAATCATGTTAAACTAATGTTCATTGGGTTAATATAAGTAAATTTGAGTCACCATGATCCACATTGGCCAGAGGTAAAGTACAAGTTCTTATATGAATGTGTTTGAAATATTAGCATACTATGGAAAACAAAAACATGCTTTTCTACTGATCAAGGTACTCTTGTTTAATTTGTAGTGGGCAGTTAACTGAGATTTAAAATTGAAAGCCGACATTTACAAAAAGTTAAAAGTGCAACTGTATGGAGAAACAGCTATTAAAGTATTTCTTGAAAGTTGTTTGCTTTATTTTTTGTTCTTTTGCAAAATACATATGTAAAGCATAATAAGTTTGAGACATAAAATGTATGTTCAGAACCACTGTCAGTGCTTAACTGGAAATGCCTTTTTTTACTGTTTGCTGAAGAACTTCGGACTTTTCTAAGGTATTATAAACCGTGCCTTTTCCTATATAACTAGCAGGGACTTTGGAGAAGTTGTTAGGAACTGTGAAATCTTAAGTGTTTAAATAAATGTTGAGGTGCAGGGTATAAGGACTATAGTCAGAGGTAAACAATCTTTTGATTTTCATTGTTTATATCTAGTTTGTTCCCTATTTTGTTTTTTTATGAGGCTTTATGACCACACGATTTTTCACAGATTAAAGGTACACCTGCTTCCAAACATTTCTTTAGAATAATGTGCACAATGTTTACTGCTGTAAAACTCTTAACTGGGAAAAAAAAAAAAAAAAAAAAAAAAACCCAAGTTAAAGCAAAACACAAAACTTTAAAGTCCTGATGGTGTAAAACTAGCTCATTTTCTATTACACTGGCGCCTCCCTGCCCTTTCTTCTCTCCAGGAAGCCGGTCTGAGATGGCAGAGGAAGACCCCCAGCAGTCTCTAAAGGCGTCACTGTTTTCATGCCATTAGCTTCTGAACAGATGTCAGCCAGTGAAGCAGGGCCAGCAGCGCCAGATCGAGTTGCTGCTGCCAGCTCTCGCGAGCTTTGTCAGTAAGAGTTGACTGAAATGTCAGAGCTGTGCAATTCACAGGCGGGGCCGCGGCTGCATCCCGCCTTTCCCCGAAGTATTAGATGACTGCCACTTTGCAAACTTCATCATCCTTTTCTGCAGTGATTCCGGTGAGTTGCTCAGAATTTACACCCCTAATGAGAAGGTTCCCGCGAAGATCGGGCTGAGAGAGGAAGGGAAATCTTCACTGTTTGCTGCGGAGTCCTTTTGCTGCTCCTCTGGGAATAGTCCCTGATTAGCAAGTGGGACAGAGCAGAAAGGCTAGCAGGCACTGCATCAGAGCTTTCTATTATTCCAGAAACACAAATTCAGTTCCTTTTCTTGTCGAGGAAATGATTAATCTGTTCAACCTTGAATGAAGAGACTCAGCACCTGTGGAGTCTCTTCCTTATTTATTTTCTCTGTTAGGAGATTTATTTTAGGCTCTGGTTACCCTCTAATGCAGGGTTAATCAACCCTTCTTAAAAACAAAAGTTCTGTTTGGACAACCTTGACTTTTTCGCAATGCCATCTCTTTTGGGATGGCATGGTTTAATTTTCTCTTATTACTTAACAGGGCACTTTTATCACTCAACATTTTGTCCCCTGAAACTTTCACAACATCAGCTGGTAAGCAGAAAGCAAAGTTCCTTTTATGTCCAAGAAAATCTATTTCCTAATTTGATCTACAAATACCCCCTCCTTCATTATTGACCACTTTTGAGTGTTTAATCTGGAGTAAAATATCTTCTGCTACCATTATTTTTATTTATATAGGAACATTAAGCAAATAAAGAGTTTTGACTCATCCTGGATTCTTGGAAAACCTGTCATTATTTTAGGGCATCAGATTCTCTTGAGTTATTGACTATAAAATTCATGAGAACAAAAGAAAATTAAGGTACAAACAAAATGACTTTATCAGACTTCTATGAGTATCATCTTTGCATGAATAGGTATTCTGTATTTGAAGGAATATATTCCAACTAGCAAATTCAATGCTTTCTTAATGTGGACAATAGAATATTTATGGTAAATATGACCACAATTCATTTTGATAAAGTCACGTTGTTTGACGTTAGCAGGATTTTAATTATTTGAACCATAACTCTGGAGTTTTTGTAGACAAAATACCATTGCCTTAAGATGCCAAATATAATCTCTTGTTATCTTTTAAAAGACATGTTTTATTCAGTTATTTCTGATATATATATATATATATATGTATGTATAAATATATATATTCTGCATCTTTAATTTTAAGAAGAAATCTGAAATCTCTTTCATGTAACAGTTTTATAAAAGATAAGTGAAAAAGATCTTACAGGATCTATGAATATATTCCTCTTTATAAATTTAGCCTTTGATGCATTACTTCATCACAAGTGATAATGCAATTTACACTTCGATTCTTTGTTCTGATATTTTGCCAAACTCTGCTTATTCTTACTGAAATTGACTGACTATTTTGTTATCAAATTTGGAGGTCATTCCCTTTGGTTTAAGCCACCCAGCTCTTTATTAAACTAATGTAAATAACTAAATTAATAGTGGAAAGTAGAAAAGAGAGATGTGTTCCATGTAACTATATTTGGAAAAGGGACAAAGCTTTCCCTCCCACTATCAATCTTTAGGGTCCCAAAATGAGACTAAAGTTTTAACAGTACCCAGGAATGTGCCCATCCAAGCAGTCCTGGTTAAGGTGTGGTCCTACCTAGCACTGACCTATCATTGTCTATGCCTCAGTCTTATGCCAAAAGGTGGTCCTAGAAGTTGTGAGAATTGTACGGAATCTCTTTTAGAAATGTACTTTTTCTTCTTAAAACATGCTTTTCCTGGGGAAATTCCCATTTCTCTGGGTTCCATTGTTTTGACAGTATGATAGTCAGAGTGAGAGAACCAAGTGTCACTTTAATATTGTGAACATCCATTGTGCGTTTGATCAGAAATAGATCTTGAGTTCTCCAAACTCATCTGTCATCTACTATATACTTGGGTGTCTCAACAGACATTCAAAGTTCGAGGGAAGACCAGGTCGCTGTCCTTTTATGAACAGATTTCTTCGATATCCCACTTCACTTAGCCTGTTTTTGATTTGATATAGAAACTTGTTGTTCTTTTGTTATAGTTATAGGAATAAAGCAGGAGAAGGGGAGCGGGTAATGTCCTGCGTGGGGGTCCCAAGGTAAAGGACAACGTGGGAGATCATAGTGGGTTCCATAATGAGTGAGGGTGGTGACCAAGGCGGAGGCGGGGGTGGGGGAGTGGGAGGAATAACACACCAGGCAGACAGAGCTTAAGTGAGAAGTTCATTTAGAGCAGGGTATGAGGGGGAAGGTAAAGGGACATAGAGACACTGGGAGCAGGAGAGAGAGAGAGAGAGAGAGAGAGAGAGAGAGAGAGAGAGAGAGAGAGAGAGAGAGAGAGAGAGAGAGAGAGAGAGAGAGAGTAGAAGGTAGAGGGCAAAGAGCAAAATAGATGGTAAGTGGTGGTCTTTAAATGGGTCCTTTACACCTGCGTACAGACCAGTACTCATGGAACCCTGGGCTGGCCAGAATACTGCCTGGGTGCACTCTGCCAGGTAACAGGGGCAGGCCAGAGATGTTGCTGTTTTGGTCTAATAGAATCCTAATGCTGCTTCTATATTCTTCCAATACAATCTAGATAGCACTTTCCCAACACATTTAAAGAATCACCATTTCCAGATGACAGCTGCAGATTTTAGTGGTGTTTGAAAAATCAGACCATGATACTGAGAGAACACCATAGAGATCCTTTTTACAATTTTTTTTTTTTAATATTGACAGGCTAATCTACTATTTTAAAAATTTGAAAAACATATCATTATCATCACATCAATAAGTTATAACATAACTCATTTTAACACATCCACATGTTAAGGTATAATGACGCTATATATTTTCCCATGAAATTTTCTGGGGAATTTAGACTTCAAATTTAAATTAAACGTTATTTTTGTAAAATTTTATATCAAGGTAGTGTTTATTAAACTTGAATTTGTTATCTTGAAATTCTTTTTCTTCCCACTTCTAGTATGTATTTACTTTTGCCTCATTAGTAAAATATCCTAATCTCTTTGAAACATTAACTACTATTTCAAAGAATGAGCTTGTCTACATTAAGATAGACATATTCACTTTGAAAGTTTACCTCATTTTTTATGATAAACATGTTTCTCTGAGTTTAATCTTTTATTTTTAGCAGTTTTGCCAGGTGCACCACAAAATGTGAAAGGCAATGGAGTTTTATAGGATTTTAAAAGCTTAATTAAAGCTTTTAAATTCTTTTTGAAGTTTTTTCTTTTGATTAAGTATTTGATTAATGCATGTTAAATATGTCTTTAATAGAGAAGTACATAGTATCATAAAAATGTCAGATTTTGAACAGAATGGAATGATGTTGATTTAAATGTAACAAATTTAGAATACTGAATGTGGTAGTATCGGCATATTTTCATTAGGCACTGCAGATTTATAACTCCTCATCAGGTAACATGGGAGAAAGAACTGAATTGTTATCCTTACATAAATATATGCATGTGGTGGTTATTTCTTATGTTATATTTTACTTTGCATACAAGAAAAACTCATATGTGTCATTATGGAGAATATGATTCTAATTCATAAAGACAGTACTCTGGAAATTTAAGGTTCATTGGGGGAAATTGGATATTAAATTACAGAAGTAAATTCTATGAGCATACATATAGGAAATGTGGACAATACTTGAACTTTTTAGGTGTGATAGCAGCTATTCTGGAACACTATAAAAATGCAGTGGCTGTTTATTTTATTCCAAGCAAATACACAATAGAGGTGGTTATATTTACTTACAAGGAATTGTTGAAGACCTGTTTGTATGTAAGTAATTGTGCACATGTTCATCTGTGTTTATGTGTAGTGTGTTTGTGTGTGCATTTGTATGCTCAGATGTTATCCATGGTCTGTGAGGCCAAAGGTTCATACCAAGTGTCTTCTTTGATGACTTTCCACTTTTCTTTCAGATCCAAGACTTGTCACAGACCCAAGTCTCACAGATTTGGTTTGACAGTCTGACTATGAAGTCCCTAAGACCACCGCTTGTCTCTGTCTCCTGAAGTGTGTGAAATCACAGAGGGCCCACCATCCCACCTTTCTTTTTTCATGTGGGTGTTGGGAATCTGAACACAAGTTCTGATTATTCAGCAGACCCTTTCCCAACTGTGGAACTTCCCCAGCCTCTGAACTAAAGTTTTAAGTTACCAAAAATTACTTTTAGTAATTATTAAAATTTAATTCAATTTTTATAAGAATATTTAAGTTAAATCAAAAAAAAAAAAAAAAACAACTATGGGGTACTGAGAGGAAACCTGCTCTACTCCATACACACAAAGACAAGCAGTCAAGGGGTCCCAGGGGTCCTAGGCAAACTTACTGAAGTGTGCTTAGAACAGACAGATCAAGTACATGGCTTGTCATTTTCCCTTGACAAAGCTGATGTTCCAAAATAGGAAAAGAAATTCCACATGACTTTTTTATTTATTTAAGAGAAAGGGCTTTGTAATTACCAGGGATAAAAGTATAAAAAGCTATGAGCAACAGTAATTAATATATACTTCCTGTCCAAAATATAAAATTGCCTTAGTAAATGTCAGGTTCCCAGACTTTTATTTTAGTATTTCATGTAGTTTTCTTATTATTACTTACAAATTACACCCACAGTGAGTAGATACTTAAATGTCCTATGAAACAAACATACAGTATTATGTTTCATTATTACAGTTAATGGATTTTAGCAAATACCCTATTGTATCAAAACAGAGGATATTATATATAATAAAATCCTGTGACTTGATTTTAAAACTTGAACTTATGACTATAGCAATCAACTTATGCATAGTTATTTACATAAAAAGTCTATTTTGGATAGACATTGATATTGATAAAATTATACAGAGATGTGGGCATTAAGTATTGGGTTCAAAAGTGAGTACTATATATTTAATTTATTTATGTATTTGTTCCCTAGATTTCCTGTGAGCAGAGATAAATGATGTTGATTCAAAATTAGCATCTTCTAGGTATAAAGTGTGGAAGGAGGACTTTATGGGTAAAGGGTGGAAATTCTGACTTGTCCTCTCATCTTCAACTTACACATGTGCACATGTGTCCCAACCCCCTCCCCAATAAATGTAAGTAAATTAAAAATATATTGGTCGTGATCAGAAAACATAGCTCTAACATCTCTTTCTTTCTCATTGTCTACCAAAATAAACTTGATTATACATGCAGAAATCCATAGCAAATGATTGCAGATGATAGTATTAGCTTCCTGAGCAGGCAGGTTGGACTAAAATTAGATCAGTAGAAAAAGTAACAGAAGGACTATGTATTTGTTAGTGTTGGCCATTGCTATGTGGGTGAAAGCAGTGCTTGTTAATATTTTCATTGTGTTTCTTGCAACTATATAAAAAGCCATTGATTCTTTTTAATGATATTTGCATTATGCTTTTATATTCTTTTATATCACATGGAATTTGGAAAGTCTTATTTCTCAGAAGCTCATGTTGATGTTATGAATTTTAATAAACTGTGAGCACTCCAACGAGTCTCTGTATGACCTTAAATAAATATCATCTACACTACAACATTAAGTACATTTCATTTTGTAGTTTACAAAGGTTACTATCGCCTCTTCCACTAATCCCAGTAATTTCATAGCATTGGTCCTCTGACTTCAATGATTTTTGTACACTGTGGAAAACATGATTATCCATGACTTTGCTGACATATTTACCTATTTACATGTGTTGTAATCAGTTTACAAATTAAATGTTACTAGTTATGTAAAAATTCCTTCTAAACCAGTATCATCTCACATAAATATCAACTGGCTCTCCCACAATGGAGACTGATTTAGGCAGAAGAAGCTGACCTTAAATTAGTTTCAGAGATCTTCTCTGAACCATCCTGATAGCACACCCCAGCCATCTGTGTTTTAATAACCAGAGTGAAAACGGGCATGTTAGTGTTGATACCCGTAACTAAATGACGATTACTTCATTTTTTCTTAACATTCTACAAAATGTTGTCTCAATTCCCGTTTAAGGGTAAACTAAGATTGTATATAGGTAAAATGTACAAAAAAAAAAAAAAAAGAAAAAGAAAGAAAGAAAGAAAGAAAGAAAAAGAAAAAAAAAACGTGGGGGGAGGGGAAGACTATGAAAAGAACCATGGGACAAAGAAAGACAGAAAATGATCCACACTTCCAGATTTTTCCATGTTCTTAATAGCCTTCAGAGTTCAGAGTTTAGTGGTCTGTTATCCAGCCATGCTATTTCAGAAAACTCTTGCATTTTGTCCCCAAGTCACGTAGAATTATTCCTGACATGTCTGCTACTAGCTATTCCATATTTGATATGTTATGTGTCATGGATGATATCAAATGTACCTGGGGAAAACTACCTTTTTATAGTGTTGAAACTTCTTACAGATTCCTAACAATGGTCTTTCCAAGGCAAGATCATTTATATTTTCCTTGCTATATTTTTCTCTTTTAAGTGAAGAGAAATCCATTTTCTTCTTAGTACTTAACATATATCTTTGGTTTGGTAACATATACATTAAGTCATATAAGTTTAGGCTAGATAGGAACTACTGTATTTTAGCAAAGAATCGTCATTAGATCATAACACAGCCTCTGCAGGACGTTTAACATATTTTACTTACTTTTCTCTTAGCAACATGCAAACCCAGTGCACCACCATCACGCAGATCCGGTTCTGCCTGAGCTTTCTTCTGCTCTGCATGCTTTGTGGGAAGTCACACACTGAAGAAGACTTCATAGTCACAACTAAGAACGGAAGAGTACGGGGGCTGAACCTGCCTGTTCTGGGAGGCACAGTGACTGCCTTTCTCGGAATCCCCTATGCACAGCCTCCTCTTGGTAGTCTAAGATTCAAAAAGGCACAACCATTAAGCAAGTGGACTGGCATCCAGAATACCACCAAATATGCAAATTCGTGTTATCAGAACATAGATCAAACCTTCCCAGGCTTCTCTGGGTCAGAAATGTGGAATCCGAACACAAACCTCAGTGAAGACTGTTTGTATTTGAATGTTTGGATTCCAGCACCCAAACCTAAAAATGCCACTGTGATGGTATGGGTTTATGGTGGTGGATTTCAAACTGGGACAGCCTCTCTACCTGTTTATGATGGGAAATTTCTAGCACGGGTTGAAAGAGTTATTGTAGTTTCAATGAACTATAGGGTAGGAGCCCTAGGATTTCTAGCTTTACCCGGAAATTCTGAAGCTCCAGGGAACATGGGCTTATTTGATCAACAGTTGGCACTTCAGTGGGTCCAAAAAAACATAGCTGCCTTTGGAGGAAATCCTAAAAGTGTCACACTTTTTGGAGAAAGTGCAGGAGCAGCTTCAGTGAGCTTGCATTTGCTTTGTCCCCAAAGCTACCCCTTGTTTACCAGAGCCATTCTGCAAAGTGGATCCTCTAATACCCCCTGGGCAGTAAAGTCTCCCGAGGAAGCCAGAAATCGAACTTTGGCCTTAGCTAAACTGACTGGCTGCTCAAAGGAGAACGACACAGAGATGATTAAATGCCTTCAAACTAAAGAACCTCAGGAAATTCTTGTGAATGAAAGGTTCGTTCTCCCTTCTGATTCCCTCTTATCGATAAATTTTGGTCCAATGGTGGATGGTGATTTTCTCACTGATATGCCCCACACACTACTTCAACTTGGACAAGTGAAAAAAACTCAGATCTTAGTGGGTGTTAACAAAGATGAAGGGACATCCTTTCTAGTATATGGTGCTCCGGGTTTCAGCAAAGACAATGACAGTCTCATCACTCGGAGGGAATTTCAAGAAGGTTTAAATATGTATTTCCCAAGAGTGAGCAGCTTGAGCAAGGAAGCAATCCTCTTTTACTATGTGGACTGGTTAGGTGACCAGACACCGGAAGTTTACCGAGATGCCTTGGACGATGTTATTGGAGATTACAACATCATTTGCCCTGCACTGGAGTTTACTAAGACTTTTTCAGACCTTGAAAACAATGCGTTTTTCTACTATCTTGAACACCGATCTTCCAAAGTTCCTTGGCCTGAATGGATGGGAGTGATGCATGGCTATGAAATCGAATTTGTCTTTGGCTTACCTCTGGAACGGAGAGCTAATTATACGAGAGCTGAGGAAATGTTGAGTCGATCCGTAATGAAATTGTGGGCAAATTTTGCAAAATATGGGTAAGTGCTGATTTCTATAATTGTTACCTGGTTTTGCTTAACTTTGCTTGACCTCTACTGCAGACTTCATTAAAACATTGAAACATTTCAAGTGTTTTTTCGCTTTGTATCTAAGCTGCCTTTGTGTCTCATTATGTGATGAATTTCAGCTCTTTCTCTGTGCTTAAGAAAAATCAGCTGAGAATTTTTCTGTAAATGACGTTCTGATTTCATTTCCAAAATGGTACAAAATACTTTAATGATGTTAACTAAAGTTTAGAAATAAATGCTTGTATCAGAGTTACAATAATGAAAATGCTTTTCAACCCACACATTTATTAATGTTACCAGGTTTAAGAGGAGGAATGTTTCTTCTCATTGTCTAAAGCCTGGGACAGTGGCATCTGATAAAGGGGTAAACATGACCTTCTTAGGAATATGAGTGGGGCAAGAAGGTAAGGGATTTCGATTCCCCCCTTATTCTAAAAACTCATGGCTCTCAGAATTTTACCATTTTCCTCTAACAGATTTTATCAGACTTCTTAGGTAACCTGCTTCACTCGACTTTTGAGGTCCCCCATGTTTACCTAAATTGTTTTTCTACTGGAAAAGTTTTGTGGCCAGCTTCCATCTCACCTTTGTTGCTCTGGAGTCTTAATAGCTAGCATACATGTCAATCCCTAGTGGCAGATGGTTTCACTAAGGCTTTTGCTACAGTAGGATATTTCAGAGTTTATTCTGTTCACTAGAAATCATACTTTGGATCTTTATAATTTTTCTGTACTAGCTAGTGATGTGAGGAATCATAGTCTCTCAGGATGTTGGACAGAGCTGGCATTGAGAACACAGCTCCAGCCCACACACTTCACAGCAAAGCAAACAGCCACACTCCTGGCATTCTATCTTGCAAAGCCACACTGTTTCCTTTAAGTCTATTTTCAGTATTGTTCTTGAAATATATTTATGAGAAGATTACTCCATCATAAACCAAAATGCATGTATAATCTCTTGCAATTCTGTTTCTTTTTTTCTAATTTTTAAGAGAGGCTTTCTGTATATAATTCAAAGCTAGCCTTCAACTCATAATCTTTCTGTCTAAATCTCAAAAATGCTGGGTTTACAGAAAGTATACTACCATACCTTTTCAGGAATATATTTTCAAATGTGTATTCATGTGTAAAAAAAAAACTTGGTTATAAAATATATAGATATCAAATAACTGAGTATGTTAATCTAAATTTAAAAGTTAGGAATAAAAATATATTTTTGAAATGAGTACCTGTGTCAGTTGTAACTATATAGATTTGATAATACAATTGATACTTCTATAGGCTAAGAGAGTATTGACAATAGTATTAATTTATTTATTTTCTTTTTATTACATTCTTATTTATTTAGATTGTGAGTGTGTTTGTGTGTGTATGCATGTGTTCCCTTGTGTGCATCTGTGGAGGTTTCAAAACAATTTACAGGAGTCAGTTCTTTCCTTCCATTATATGAGTCATAGGGATCAAATTGAGTTCATCAAGTTGGGTTGCTAAGCACTTATCTCCTGGGCCATCTTGCCCAATTCCAGTTCCCATTTTTATCCTCAATTTAGACTTCATTACATTCCATGATGCTGTGCATCCTCCTATAATATCAGTTAATAGTAATTATTCCCCCCACTACTGTATCAGTCTATATACCCTTCGTAAAATTTAAGTGCTCCTGCTAAGACTTAAGGGACTTCTACATTCTTCATTCTCCTTACCATGTGTTTCAGCCAACAGGAATTAGCTGCTCATAATCCATGTATTTTAAGAACACCTAAGCTGGGAAAGTTCATTGTAGCATATGGCTGTCATTTGGCAGTCTTCTGACTCCTCAGTGGTACAGGTTCTGTTTATTGATAGGTCCAGACTAAATATACTGGTTCACCTAGCCTGCATTTGCTTTCAAGAGCAGTTGCTCTAGATATATGTAACTCTCACAGAAGTCATGGTCATTTATTATAAGGTAAGCCTTCTAAATTATATTAAATTGGATTATTGAAAAAAAGTCTGTTTCTGGGGATATTCACTAAAATATTAGAATAGTTATACCACAATAAATATTAGGTTAATTGCTGAATGAGACCTAGTAATATAATTTGAATTTTTTCAGATATGTTAGTTATACTGTATTATCTGGATACTCAATATGATCCTAATGTTTTGCTAAAGGATGTGTTAGAGTTATTTAAGTCCCATTCTGTCCCTCCAAAGGCTATGTCCTCAGTGAGCCATTTGCATATGTTTTTATTTTTTCTTCCAATTCTAAAAAGTATGAATTATTAAACATAAAAAGTCCTTCCTGCCACTAATGTCTGTAATTTTTAAAGCAGTTCATATTTTCATATTAAAATCATTAAGAAATTTATATTTCCACTATTCATATTGAACTGTCAACAGAATATGTTTAATGTCTTATTTAAGACACACACAGCATCAGATCAAAGACAAGACACTTTGACCTTTAATGTAATAGTTTAGCCCTAACTAAGTGTGTCTCTGATAGGTTTATTTTATGGGAACTAAATGAAAGCTGACATATTAATTATAATGTGGAACATATAAGATGAAACTTATAAAACACATCAAAAATATTAAGATAATCTTGCAAAGTAGGATAACCAACATGTCATTGATAAGGAAATTTTTCTCAGAGTCCATATTTGTAGTCAGACAAAGGAAAAATATGTCATGCATGTTTCCAGTTCAATTGAAAACAAATGGTAATCTCAAGTAACTTCAGTGGAGGCAAGGGAATCAAGACTTAGGTTGACATGATTTGGTTCTGAATTTCTCAAGGATGGGCACTTTGCTTCATGTGTCACCCTGCTGAATGTAGAGGGCATTGAATATTGTCTGGAGCCTATTTTGGGGACACTTACCCAAATGCCTAGGACACTTCTCCAAACAAACACTATTTCAAAACGTTAGAAACACCACAGTTGAGAACATTCCCCTCACTCCCAAAGTATGTTTTTAACAAAGAAAAAGTAGGCTGTGGCTCTTTGAAAAGTTAAAACCCTACACCTTCAGGATATCTGAGCTCTTTTCTTTCTATTAAACTTCATGTTTTATCCTATATTAAAGAGAGGTGGAGTAGGAATTGAAACTGTAATTATCATTTAGGAAGAAGGATTTCATGTTACCACCACTGTTCTAATCAATTACTCTTGCAGGTTAGTTTAATATATGTGTGTTGCCTATGTGATTCATCAGTATGTAATTTTCATATGTAGTTCAATAAACTCTGGCTAATGTCTATAATTCATCATCCTACAACCCTGTTCATTTTGCATGATTTTTTTTTTTGTTATTCATTTCTCATGACAACTTCTGCTCTGTCCAATATGCCTGTAATAGGACCAACCACTCAACAGAAAGCTTCATTTTACATGTGTGTGTGTATGTGTACAATAGATTTCAGTTTATTTTTTGTATGCATTGTTGTGAGAGTCCACTAGGATGGGGGTTACAGACATTTGTGAGCTGCTGTGTGGGTACTGGGTAAGGAAACTTAATCCTCAAGAAGGGCAGTCTGGAAGAATAGCCAGTAGCCAGTGTTCCTAAACACTGAGCCATCCCTCCAGCCCTGTATTATAGGTTTTTTTTTTTTTTTTTTTTTTTTTTTAGGTGTATGTAATAGAATGATTCCTTATGACACTTCCTTAGTCCAGTTTTACCTGCATTATTGCTTCTGTATTTATTTTCCTCCTCACTTACAGAACCCTTCTTCACTTCTTTCCTGTTGTGTTGATTAATCATTACTTTTTTCATTTTTTTTTTTTTTTTTGGAGTCAAAGCATTTTTTTTAAATTTAATTTATTATTTTACATGTCGATTCCAGTTCCCTCGCTCTCCCTCCTTCTCTCCCTCCCTCCATCCCTCCCTCCCTATATTTTACCCTCTCTGCCCTCTCACATGCACCCTAACCACCCTCCCCTCCCATCCCCCCACCCCAATTCCATATGTAGGGGAATGACATCCAGTTGGGGTCATGTAGATCTGACAGGTCATTTGAAGTCGGGACTAGGGCTTCTCTCCTGTCTCTACATTAAGGCAGTTATCCTTCCATGGGGGATGTGTTCGCAACGTCTTTTGTGCACCAGGGATACATCCTGGCTCCACTGTCTGAGGTCCCTTAGACTGCTCAGTTCTTCTGGCTGACAACCATAGTCAGGGGGGCATAAGTCAGTCCCATTCTGGCTTCCCAGCCATCACTCTGGTGGCCTGTTAGCTCCTCCTCATTCAGGTAAGCTGTCTCTATGTGTTTCTGCAGCCTGGTCTTGTCCTCTCCATCTGCATCTGGGTTCTACTTCAACTCAGTGTTTATGAATGGGTGTTGCTCCTGTTTCCAACAGGCATTAGTTGAGGGCTCCATGGATAAGTTAGTTGTTGATCTCACTATCTGTGAAGGGCATTTATGGTAGTCTTTCCACAGAAGCTCAAATTGTTAGTTGGAGGCAGTCTTGTAGTTCTCTAGACCTTTCTTTGTGTTCAATTTTTTTCTTCAAACAAACATTGGCTCCTTCTTTTATGCTCTCTCTCTCTCTCTCTCTCTCTCTCTCTCTCTCTCTCTCTCTCTCTCTCTCTCTCTCTCTCCTGTCTTCTATTCCTAACTGGGCTCAATCTTCCTGGTCGCACATGTTTTCCTTTCCTCTCCCTCACTTTCTCCTACTTCTCTCTCAATTCACTGACCCCCACCCCACTTCCACTGTGCTCTGGGGGACTTGTCCCTTCCCAGTTCTGTGAGGGACTTTATATGAATCTCTTAGAATATACCTTGTATCATATTTCCTCTGGTGGTGTGAATTGTAGGCTGGTGATCCTTGGATCTAGGTCTAAAATCCATATATGAGTGAGTACATACTATGTTCCTCTTTCTAAAATCCATATATGAGTGAGTACATACTATGTTCCTCTTTGTGACTGGGTTACCTTATTCAGGATGGTTTCTTCAAGTGCCATCCACTTGCCTGTGAATTTCAAGATTCCATTATTTTTTTCTGCAGAGTAGTATTCCATTGTGTAGATGTGCCACATCTTCATTATCCATTCTTCAATTGAGGGGCATCTAGGTTGCTTCTAGGTTCTTGCTATTACAAATAGTGCTGCTATGAACATAGTTGGACAGATGTCTTTGTTGCATGGATGTGGATCATTTGGGTATATGCCTAAGAGGGGGATTGCCGGGTCCTGTGGTAAACTAATTCCCATTTTCCTGAGGAACTGCCATACTGATCTCCAAAATGGCTGTATGAGTTTGCACTCCCACCAGCAGTGGAAAAGTCTACCCTTTTCTCCACATCCCCTCCAATATGAGTCATCATTGGTGTTTCTAATTTTAGCCATTCTGGCAGGAGTAAGATGGTATCTCACAGAGTTGTTTTGATTTGCATTTCCCTGATAGCTAAGGATGTGGAGCACTTTCTTAAGTGTCTTTCAGCCTTTTTGATTTCCTCTATTGAGAATTCTTTCTTCAGTTCTGTACCCCATTTTTTAATAGGGTTATTTGATGTTTTGTTGACTAGTTTCTTGAGTTCTTTGTATATTTTTGAGATCAGCCCATTGTCGGATATAGGATTGGTGAAAATCTTTTCCCAGTCTGTGGGCTGCCGTTTGGTCTTGTCCACTGTGTCGTTTGCCTTACACAAGCTACTAAGTTTGAAGAGGTCCCATTTAGTAATTGTTTTTCTCAATGTCTGTGCCCCTGGAATTAAGTTCAGGAAGCGGTCTCCTATACCAATTTGTTCAAGGGTACCTCCTACTTTCTCTAAGAAGACATTTAATGTGGCTGGATTGATGTTGAGGTATTTGATCCATTTGGACTTGAGTTTTGTGCATGGCAACACATGGGTCAATTTGCAATCTTCTACACACCTTCATCCAATTGTGCCAGCACCATTTGTTGAAGATGCTATCTTAGCCCCATTGTATAATTTTAGCTGTTTTGTCAAAAATTAGGTGTTCATAGGTGTGTGGGTCAATATCAGGATTTCCAATTCAATTCCATTGGTCTACCTGTCTATTTTTATGCCAATACCAGGCTGTTTTCAGAACTATAGCTCTGTAGTAGAGCTTTAAGTCAGGAAGGGTGATATGTCCTGAAGGTCTTTTATTATATAGAGTTGTTTTGGCTATCCTGGGTCTTTTGTTTTTCCATGTAAAGTTAATTATTATCCATTCAAGGTCAGTGAAGAATTGTGGTGAGATTTTAATGGGAATTGCATTTAACCTGTAGATTGCCTTTGGCAAGTTTGCCATTTTTACTATGTTTATCCTACCTATCCAAGAGCATGGGAGCTTTATCCATTTTCTGGTATCTTCTTTAATTTCTTTCTTTAGAGCCACAAAGTTCTTATTCTATATGTCTTTTACTTGTTTGGTAAGCGTTACCCCAAGATACTTTATGTTGCTTGTTGCTATTGTAAAGGGTGACATTTCTCTGATTTCTTTCTCTGTCTCTTTTTCGTCTGAAAAAAATAGGGCTACTGATTTTTTTGAGTTTATCTTGTATCCTGCAATTTTGCTGAAGGTGTTCCCTGGTAGAGTTTATTGGGTCGCTTATGTAAATTATCATATCATCTGCAAATAGAGACAGTTTGACTTCTTCCTTTCCAATTTGGATCCCCTTGATTTCCTTTTGTTGTCTTATAGTAATAGCTAGAACTTCTAGTACGATATTGAAGAGATATGGAGAGAGAGGGCAGCCTTGTCTTGTTCCTGATTTTAGAGGAATTGGCTTAAGTTTCTCTCCATTCAGTTTGATGTTGGCAGTTGGTGTGCTGTATATTGCTCTTATTATGTTTAGGTATGTTCCTGTTATCCCTGACCTCTCCAAGACCTTTATCATGAAAGGGTGTTGAATTTTGTCGAAGGCTTTTTCAGCATCTAGGGAGATAATCATATGATTTTTCTTTTTCAGTTTGTTTATATGGTGGATCACGTTGATAGATTTTCGTATGTTAAACCATCCCTGCATTCTAGGTATGAAGCCTACTTGGTCATGGTGGATGATTTCTCTGATGTATTCTTGAATTCAGTTTGCCAGTATTTTATTGAGTATTTTTGCATCGATGTTCATCAGGGATATTTGTTTGTAGTTTTCTTTCTTAGTTTTGTCTTTGTGAGGCTTGGGTACCAAGGTTATTGTGGCCTCATAAAAAGAGTTTGGCAATGAACCTTCTGTTTCTATTTTGTGGCAGAGTTGGGATTCACAAGGAGTATCATCAACCACAGGAACCACAGGAGCATCTTCTTGAGGGATGGCTGTCACTCTTCGACATAATTGTTCTTGTACCCAAATTGGATTTTCTCTGTCCTGTGGAAAAGCAAAAATAGTTCCCCTGGATCTTATTAAGATAGGATCCATGCCTTTCCATGTACCTGAGAGCACATCTTTCCATTTGACTTGTTCTTTTGGAGGTATAAGCCAGAGGCCATGTCTATTAGCTGCTGAATGACCATTAAAATGCAAATTTAAAAAAATTAAAGTAAGGAGTGAAAAAGATATGGTGGCTTTTGGTGGGAGAGAGGGCATTTCCTCTATTCCCCCTTTTTGTTTTATTAGGTAAGATTTGAGTGTCTGATTGACGCGTTTCACAATGCGTTGCCCTTGTGGATTATAAGGTAGACCAGTGAGGTGTTTGACACCCATCTGTTGACAAAAATGCTTAAATTTTTCAGAAGTATATGCAGGTCCATTATCTGTCTTCAATATTTGAGGCATGCCCCAAGCACTCCAGGCTTCGAGGCAGTACTGGATGACACGAGAGGCCTTCTCCCCTGTTAGTGGGGAGGCATGGATAATACCCAAGCAGGTATCCACAGAAACGTAAATATTTCATTTTTCCAAAAGATGACACATGAGTGACATCCATTTGCCATATTTGTAGAGGCTGAAGGCCTCGTGGGTTAATGCCCACATGAGGTGCTGGAAGAAAGTCAGAACAATTTTTGCATTGCAAGACTATTTCCCGAAAAACACTTGCGCAGGGTTTCTGATGTTACATGAAATAATGAATGAAATTTAGTGGCTGTTTCTATAGGATCTAAAATAGCAAAAGCTGCTGCTCGAGTGGCCAAATCTACCAGATTATTCCCTTGTGCCATTGGCCCAGGCTGATCTGAATGGGCACAGATGTGGGTAATGAAAACAGGATATTGTCTTGCTAATAAACATTTTTGGATCTTCTTAAACATCTCAGCCCCTGTACTAGAAGGCTTAATTAATCCAGCTAATTCTAAGGTTTTAACAGCATTGACTACATAAACAGAGTCAGAGACCACAGTCAAAGGTCCAGGAAACACCTTTAATACCTCCAAAACTATGTTACATTGCACCATTTGTGGGGAGTATGGTGCATATCTGTGACTGGTAACAACTCCTTCATGTACATAAGTCCCTATTCCTGTTTTTGATCCATCTGTATACACTATCTCCCCATCAGGGAGAGGCGTGGCACCTACCATTTTTGGAAAAATCAAAGGATGTGTTCTAGCAAATGTTAATAAAGGATGTTTGGGATAATGGTTATCAAATTTCCCAAGAAGGTAGAGGCAAGAATTGCCCAATCATCACTCATAGCACATAGGGTCTGAATTTGTTCCATATTATAAGGCGTAATAATTTGCTTAGGAAACTCCCCAAAATGGGTAAGAGCCGTTTTTAAGCCCTTCAGGGCAATTTTTGCAACAGCAGTTGGATAATATTCTATAGATTTTGCTGGGGAAGCTTGAGGGTGTATCCAAATTAATGGATCATTTTGCCATTAGACTGCAGTTGGCAGCAAAGCGGTCTGTAACACACAAAGATCAAAAGGCTCTTGCGCTGAGATTCTAACTAATTGTGCTGCAGTGATTGCTTGCTCCACCTTATGGAGAGTTTCCACAGATGCAGGAGATAGGGTTCTTAATGAAGTCAATTGTGGATCCCCTTCAAGAACATCAAACAATGGTTTTAACTCTGCTGTGGATATTTTTAAATAAGGCCATGGCCAATTAATATCTCCTAGTAATTTTTGAAAATCATTCAAAGTTTTAAGTTGATCTCTTCTAATCTCCATCTTTTGAGGTTGTATAATCTCTGGTCGCACAACAGCCCCTAAGAACTGTCCTACTTCCGACCTTTGTACTTTCTCTGTAGCTATGCTCAGACCATATTTCTCCAACCATTTTACCAAATCTGCATAAGCCTTTTCAATCTCTTTCTCATTATTCCCACAAAGAAGAATATTATCCATATAATGAATAATTCTTAGAGAAATATATTTTTCCTTAACTGGTGCTAATGCCTGTTGTACATAAAGTTGACACATGGTGGGGCTATTGGCCATGCCTTGGGGTAATACCTTCCATTGAAACCTCTCATCTGGTCCCTCATGATTAATGGCCGGTAAAGTGAAGGCAAATCTAGCTCTATCTTGCTCAAACAATGGAATAGAGAAAAAACAATCCTTAATATCTATTATAATAACTTGGCAATGCTTAGGTAAAGCTGATAAAAGTGGAAGGCCCCATTGGACTGGGCCAAACAGTTGCATTTGTGCATTAATGGCTCTGAGGTCATGAAGCAATATCCATTTTCCAGATTTCTTCTTGATAACAAAAATAGGAGTATTCCAAGGAGAGTTGGATCCTTCCAAATGTCCCAAATCTAATTTCTCTTTTACTAATTGAAAAGCGGCCTCTAATTTCTCCTGTGAAAGTGGCCATTGAGGTACCCATATTGCCGCTTCAGTTATCCATGGTAAGGGCATCCCTTCCCCAACAGCCCCTAGGAAAAACCCAATCCTGCACGATCATTTTCTGAAATGACTTGAACAGGTTCTTTAATGCCTTGATACTGCTTTCCTATCCCTAGCCCTGGTATATATCCCTTATCTAACATCATATTTTGTGCAGAGATGGAATATTCATTCATTAGTTTTAATCCTAAAGCTTTTAAAATATCTCTTCCCCATAGATTTACCGGCAAGGGAAGAACATAGGGGGTAAACAACCCTGACTGACCTTCTGGTGGCTTCCATCATAGGGATTTAGAGCTGATAGCAGGAGTGGCTTCATACCCTAGTCCCTGCAATGAATGTTCTGATTGGGTTGTTGGCCATTTTGAAGACCACCAGGAGGTGGCAATGATGCTTTTATCAGCTCCTGTGTCTAAAATTCCCTGAAAATTCTTTCCTTCTATATTTAATGTTAATGTTGGTCTGTTATCAATGTCAGCTGCAAGATAAGCAGAATCAAATTTATCTGAGTGGCCAAATCCTTCTGCCCCTCTGTTTTGTTTAATGGCCCCAAAATCCTCATGACAACTAGGAAGAATAAGTAACTGTGCTATGTGATCACCCACGGAGATTGGAAAAATCCCGCGTGGTGATGAGCACATGATCTTGAGTTGTCCCTCATAATCTTGATCTATAACTCCAGGATGGACAATTAAACCTTTTAGGGTGGTAGATGACCTTCCTAGTAATAGTCCTACTGTGTTTTTTGGCAGAGGGCCTGAAAAATCAGAGGGAACAGGTTGTACACCCATTTGGGGGTTCAAGACAATTCTAGTGGTGGCACAGATCCAAACCTGCAGAACCTGCAGTGGCTCTCCATGGGGCTTCCTCCTTTCTAGGCTCAGGGGGGAGCTCATTGCCCCATATATTAGAGGGCCCTGTGGGTGGGGGCCCCGCAGGGCATTTTTTGGCTCAGGCAACTGTTTACCATTAACGTCTTTGACTGACTTACATTCATTTGCCCAGTGTTTGCCTTTTTTACATCGGGGACAGATTCCTGGCATCCTCTTAGGTCCTGACATGCACACCCTACAATTCTTTTGTATATGTCCCATTTTGCCACATTGAAAACAAGTCTTGTTCTTGTCCGCCATATTGCCCTTTCTTTGTCCTTGTAAAATGGCGGCCGCCAGCCCTGCATTGGTCAAAGGAACTCCTATTTCTCTACAAGCCTTAAGCCAAGCTTGTAAGCCTTTTCCTTTCCAAGGAGTTATGGCTTGTCTACATTCCTTGGTGCATTGTTCATAAACTAGTTGTTCTATTAAGGGCATAGCCTGTTCTTGATCTCCAAAAATCCTTCCTGCTGCCTCCATCATACGTGCTACAAAGTCTGAAAATGGTTCATTTGTTCCCTGAATGACTTTTGTAAGGTTCCCTGATACTTCCCCTCTATTAGGTAGTGCCGTCCAGGCCTTAACAGCACATGTGTTAATCTGAACATAGACCTCTAAAGGATACACTGTCTGATTATTTGTCCATTGTCCTTGTCCAGTAAGCATTTCAAATGTCCAAGTGGGCTGCCCCACTGCCGCGTTAGCGTGGGTTTGTGATTGACTCAAATCATGTCATACGGCCTTCCACTCTAAGTATTGTCCCATAGTGAGACAAGCCTTCACAACAAATATCCAGTCCGAGGGAGTCATCACCACCGTGGACAGTCTTTCTATTGGCAACAGAGTGTAGTTCACGCTGATACCATAAGTGCAAATGGACTCTACCAATTCTTTAACCTGTTTATGCTCAAGAGGGTGATGGGCACAATTCCCATCTTCCTCAAACACAGGAAACATCCGGGTTATCTCATGTCTGGTTTCAGGTGAGCAAAAGGAGTATTTACATTCCTTCTCTGCATAAGGAGGAGGCGCGGTATGGACTCGTGCAGCCTCCTCCTCCAAATCTTCCTCCTCAGAGGGTGATAGTTCCTCTTTCGAGGGGTGACTGGAAAGCTCTAAAGCCTCCAATTCCTCTAAAGGACAAAGATGTTTTTTCTTTCCTCCACGAGATGGATCCGTCTCGCAGGGCCCTTTCACGTTCTCTTTATTATGTTTTTTCTTTTTACGTGCACCCATCTTTTCTTCATGTTCTGCTTCTGACATGCTTTCTTGAAAATCTGGTAATGGTCTAGTGCCTGCTTTTAGCTGCCCATCATGTGCTTCCTCAAAACAAAACAAATACAGTAAAAACAAGCAGGCAACCAAATGCACAATAATCAACCCTTCAATGGCAGGATCAAGCCCAAACAGTAGCATGACTATCAGAACTCACCTTATTTGTTACCTTTGTGCCACAGTTCTGAATCCTCTCCAGCCTCAGGAAGGGTCCCCCGTATGCCATTGATGTCAGGTTCTCGGGTTTCGGCACCACTTGTGGAACACTATCACCTTTCCTGCAAGAACGACGCTCAACAACAGGATTCTTCTGCAGCTATGTTTATTGTACGGCTCATTACAGCAAGTTGAGGGAAGACCCCGAAGGAGGAAAAAGGCACTGCTTATATATACTTTAGGGAGTCGTGTCCTAAATGGACAGGTGCAGCCAGCAACACTCTTAACAGTCACCCCATGATGTGGATGGCTCATTCGCATTGTCAAAAACAACCACTCCTTGCTGGCTTATGGACAGGAAACCAGCGCCATCTTCGGGAATGGCACCGGTGGCTCTCTATATTGGAAGGCTTTCGATGACTGCTTCTATTTCATTGAGGGTTATAGGTCAATTAAGTTGTTTGTCTGTTCTTGATTTAATTTTGGTAAGTGATAGATATCCAGAAATTTGTTCGTTTCCTTTGAATTTTCAATTTTTGTGGAAAAAGATTTTCAAAGTATGACCTGAAAATTGTCTGGATTTCCTCTGTGTCAGTTGTTATGTTCCCCTTTTTGTTTCTGATTTTGTTAATTTGCATGTTCTCTCTCTGCTTTTTCGTTAATTTGGATAAAGGTTTGTCTATCTTGTTGATTTTCTCAAAAAACCAACTCTTCGTTGCATTGATTTTTTTTTTTTTTGTATTGTTTTCCTGGTTATTATTTTGTTGATTTCAGCCCTCAAGTTGATTATTTCCTGGCATCTACTTCTATGGGGTGAGTTTGCTTCTCTCTGTTCTAAGGCTTTCAGTTGCTCTGTTAATTCTCTTATGTGGCTATTTTCAGTTTTCTTCATATGGGCACTTAGTGCAATGAACTTCCCTCGTAACACTGCTTTCAAGGTGTCCCATAAGTTCAGGTATGTTGTGTCCTCATTCTCGGTGAATATTAGAAAGTCCTTAATTTCTTTCTTTGTTTCTTCTTTGACCCAGGAGTGGTGCAATTGCACATTGTTCAGTTTCCATGAGTTTGCAGGTTTTCTGCTATTTGATTTGTTGTTGAATTCCAATTTTAAAGCATGGTGGTCCAATAAGATACAGGGGATTATTCCTATTCTCTTGTATCTGTTGAGGTTTGTTATGTCTCCTAGTATGTGGTCGATTTTAGAGAAGGTTCCATGTGGAGCAGAAAAGAAGGTATATTCTTTTGTCTTTGGATGGAATGTTCTATAGATGTCTGTTAGCCCCAGTTGAGATATAACTTCTGTTAATTCTTTTGTTTCTTTGTTGAGTTTCTGATTTGTGGTCCTGTCTAGTGTTGCGAGTGGTGTATTGAAATCTCCCACTATAAGTGTGTGAGGTTTTATATGAGCTTTGAGTTTTAGTAGTGTTTCTTTTTTGAATGTGGGTGCCTTTGTATAAGGGGTATAGATGTTTAGAATTGAGACTTTGTGTTGATGGATTTCTCCTGCGATGAACACAAAATGACCGTCTTCATCTCTTTTGATTAATTTTGGTTTGACTTCTTACTTGTTAGATATTAGGATAGCCATGCCTGCTTCCTTCTTGGTTCCATTTGATTGGAAAATCATTTCCTAACCCTTTATCCTGAGGTATTGTCTATCTTTGAAGCTTAGATGTGTTTCTTGTATGCAGCAGAAGGATGGATTCTGTCTTCGTATCCATTCTGTTAGCCTGTGTCTTTTTATAGGTGAGTTAAGACCATTAATGTTGAGGGTGAGTAAGGACCATTGATTGTTGATGCTTGTTTGATTTAGGTTTGTTGTTGGCAGTGGTATTGTGAATATATTTGTTCTGCTTCACCCTTGGTTTCTGGTGTAGTTGGATTATCTGTTGCCTACATTTTTGTGGGCATAGTTACCTTCCTTGGGTTGGAGTTTTCCTTCAAATACTTTCTGTAGGGCTGGATATATAGTTAATTATTTGAAAATCTGGCTTTGTCATTAAATATCTTGTTTTCTCCATCTATAGTGATTGAGAGTTTTGTTGGATATAGTAGCCTATGCTGGCATCCGTGTTCTCTTAATATTTTAGAACATCTATCCAGGACCTTTTGGCCTTGAGAGTTTCCATGGAGAAGTCAGGTGTAATTTTGATAGGTCTGCCTTTATATGTTACCTGTCATTTTTCCTTCGCTGCTCTTAATATTCTTTCTTTATTCTGTATGCTAGGTGTTTTGATTATTATATGTCAAGGGGTCTTTTTTCTTTGGTCGAGCCTATTTGGGGTTCAGTATGCTTCTTGTACTTTCATGGGCATGTCCTTGTTCAGATTTGGAAAGTTTTCCTCCATGATTTTGTTGAATATATTTTCAGCACCTTTGAGCTGGGCTTCCTCACCTTCCTCTATGCCTATTATTCTTAGGTTTGGCTTTTTCACGATGTCCCTCATTTCCTGGATGTTTTGTGTTAAGGATTTGTTGGATTTATGATTTTCTTTGTTTGATGAATCTATTTCTTCTAGTTTATCTTCTGCACCTGAGATTCTCTCTTCGATCTCTTGAATTCTGTTGGTTATTCCTGTGTCTGTAGTTCCCAATTTTTTTTTTTTTTTTTTTTTTTTTTTTTTGCCCAGTTTTTCTATTTCCAGCATTCCTTAGGTTTGTGTTGCCTTTATTTTCTCTATTTCAGTTTTCAAGTCTTGAACCGTTTCCTTCACCTGCTTAATTGTTTTTTTTTTTGTTTGTTTGTTTGTTTGTTTTTTTTTTCTTGGCTTTCTCTACTTTCTTTGCTTTCCTTAAGGAATTTGTTCATTTCTTCCACTTTTTTGTTTGTTTTTTTCCTCCATTTCTTTAAGGGATTTTCTCACATCTTCTTTGAGGGCCTCTATCATTTTTATGATTGTAATTTTTAAATCGTTCCCTTCTGCTTGCTCTGCGTTGTTGTGTTCTGTTCTAATTCATGTAGATTCCCTAGATTCTGGTGGTGTCATGCTTGTCTTTCTGTTGTTAGGTGTTTTCTTGTATTGCCTTATTCCCATAGCTTCTTCCAGTAGCTGTTGGTGGGGTCTCCCCCTCTCTCTATGGTACTTCCCAGGTGGGCTTATGTGGGTCAGAGATTCAATGTCTGTAGCTCTGGGTGTTTCAAGCTCTATAGGAGGTCTCTCTGCAGACAGGGACCCAAGGATGTGGTCAGGGCTGAGGATCCAGTAGAAGATGCCAGTAGCCAATAGCTCTACCCAATGGCTGGTGTAAGAAGACAAAGGCTGAGCTGAAACTTGGGAAGTTTCTGCAGAATAGTCTGATCTCACTGGAAACTGGAACTTCCAGCTGAGGCCTCTTTCTTTAGCAGAGCCCCTGCTTTGGGGGTCAAGGTTCTTGCTGGTGGGAACACAGAGTGGACCTGCAGAGATAGGCAGATCTCTGGGAGTGGCTCGGGACTCCAATAGAGGACTGGAGGTGGGGTCAGAGACCAACAAGGTGGAAGTTAAGGGTGGTCCCCTGTGGACAGGCGGGTCTCTTTTGTTCAGAGTTGCTCGGAGAAATCTCTGAAGTAGGGTGAACTGTTGGCTCCACCCTCTATCCCACTCTATCCCAGTGCTCAATCAGAGTGGCAGGACAGTGGGCGGGATAGGGCACAGGGTAGGGGGGCAGGCTTGAGTTGGAGTTGGGTGGGGGTGTATCAGAGCTCCATGGGTGCTCTTGATGGGTATATGTCACAGGAGCAGTGGGATCAGGGGCCAAACCAGGCATTGGGGTGGGGGAGAGTTTGTAGTGGAGAGGCAGCCCTGATTGGGCCCAGACTCACCTCTATCCAATGGCTGGCAGAAGAGGACAAAGGCTGAGCTGAAACTTGGGAAATTTTTGCAGGATAGTGAGATCTAACTGGAAATTGGGACTCTCCAGCTGAGGCCTCTTTCTTTAGCAGAGGCCCTGCTTTTGGGGGTCAAGGATCTTGCCCTAATCATTAATTTTGTAAGTAGCTTATTTATTTTTTTATGTGGAGTGTTTTGCCCTCATATATATGTCTAACATAGCCTTGTGATCATGGAGACCAAAAGAGTGCATCAGCAACAAGGATCTGTAGTTATATTAAGAGTAAGAAGTGTTTTTAACCACAGAACCGAATCCACAGCTCCTTTCTTCATGTACAACTGACTTCTGTTTCTCATGGATCATACAGGAATATTATGAATAGTTTGTGTGAATGCCTTTGTTTAACACTTTATGCTATATTTATCTTTTTGGAGAATGAAGAAGCACAGAGATTGCTGTTATTTCATGTCGCCAGTATTCTGTATCCTCAAGGACCCTTGGAATAATCAGATTTTTTTTCTGTTCTAGTTATTAGCTCTGTTCCAGAACCTCATAGATAGTGGTTTAACTTTCTCTCTCTCTCTCTGTTATGTGTACATGTTTTTCTGAGTACAAGATACAACTGCCTATGCAGGTCAGAGTCATGGGACCTTTTGGAACTACAGGAACAGGTTTTCTGTGAGCTACCTGATGTGGTGCAGGGAAACAGATTCACTTTCTCAGTTGGAGTCCAAGTTAAACACTGAGCTTAAAACTACAAGGGTCTGTGTTAGGTGGGTTTGTTTAACATATTTTTAGTGAATATGGTCTGAGTGTTTTAATAATTTCTTTTAGCCTATATCTTGAATTCAGTTACTAAGTGGATTCTTGACAGTTTGAAGCAAAGAAAATTATAATTTATTTATTTCCATATAATATTCAGAATCTCTATTTTCTTAGCAAAAAAGATAACATCTATTTTTTTGCTTATTTAATGACTTTGAAATATAGGTGACAAAATCTCTGTGAATGTGACAACCATTTATTCTTTGCAGTAAGTGACACTGTAGCTATGAATTTTTATTTTTTATTTTATGTGTATTACTGCTATAGAGTGTGTATGATTATTAATACCACGGGATGGTATTAACTTACTAACAGCTATAGCAGAGCACAAAGCAAAGTTTTATTAATAAATTTCATGTTAGAATACAAATATATGATACAAGCTTATTGAACATTTATTATTACATCTCTGACTCGGTGTTTGCTTTTATTTGATAGTCCTCTTTTTAGTTTAATAATATGACATGTAAACTGATTTGAATGCATTTTTATAGCATATTTTATTGCATCATTTAATTTTCAATCTCTACATATCTTTTAAAAGTATTTACTTGAGGGCTGGAAAGATGGCTCAGTAGTTGAGTGCTCTTGTGGCTTGGAAATAGGACCCAGGTTCAATTCATAGCAACTATATCAAGAGGCTTAAACCTGATTCTAACTTTGTTTCCAAGGGTTCTGACACCTTTTTCTGTTCTCAGTGGGCACTGGCACACACATGGTGTGAATACTTACATGCAGGCACACACTCATGGATATTAAAAATGAATGAATATTTAGAAAGATGACATAGGTAAGTTCTTAAAATAGACTTTAATATAGTCTGACTAAATTTTTTCAGTTAATGTAATCATCAATCTAACTTTATCCATCCACACTATATCTTTGTAGCTTATTTGAATTCAGTAAATATTTTTAATATTATACTTTTTATTGACTTTTTAATTGGCCTTTAGATATTTTCAATATTTGCTTTGGGGCAAACAGTTGCTTCTGATAACTGCCTGATTATATTAAAATTTGGTTCCCTTTCAAATTCACAGCAACATTTCAATTGAATGCTTCCTTTTAACATTCATCTTAATAATTTCATTCATTTTCATAAATTCACAAATGCAAGATGCATATAAACTAATGCTGTGTATTCATCATTTATTCCCTTTATTCTTCTTACATGTTTGCAATAATGTTAAAGAATATCCTTAAATGTTATATGTTTTAAATAGTTATTTGTACATAAGTAAATCTGTAAGAATAGTCTTTTATGTTCATTCAAATACGCTCCATTTTGATGTTTCTTTATAATTCCACATAGATTCAATGGTTCTGGCACAATATCTTCTGGTATAATAAAGAACGCCTTCCAGATTATTTCATTTTATGTATTGGCTTAGTATTATCAATGCTCCCAGTTTTTTTTTTTTTTTTTTTTTTTTTTTTTTTTAATTTACTCATGTTTTGCTCCCATTGAGAAATGTTTTTGAGGATATCAAATTTTATTTACTTATTTGTTTTGATCAGTTTGGAGATGAATTCTGGCTCAGTTAATGTTTTATTACTGTGAAGAGATACCATGGCCATGACAATTCTTATAAAGGAAAAGATGTAGTTGTGGCTGCTTTGTACAACAGAGGCTAAGCCCACAGGGGGAAACAAGGCAGTGTCCTGACTCACATGGTGCTGGAGAAGGTGCTGGGAGTTCTGTATCTTGATCCTCATGCAGTAGAAAAAGACTGTGTGCCACACTGGGCCTAACTTGTGCTTATGAGGCCTCAAAGCCTTCCCCCAGAGTAACACACTTTCTCCAACAAGGCCACACCCACTCCAAAAAGACCACATCTCCAAATTGTGCCTTCCCCTATTGGCCAATCATTCAAACACATGAGTCTACGAGGGCCATACCTATTCAGTCTACCACACATTATAAATCAGGCCCTTTCTTTTAGTTTTTATTTGTGTGTGAAGTAAGCCTGTACGCTTGTTGTCATCTTTTGTATAGAAAAGATCCTTAAAAATGCTTTTTTTTTGGCACTGATATTTTATTTTTATCTTTGACTTTCCATATTTCATCTATGATATCAAGGTCTGAATTAATGGGAGGTGAGGTACAATGAAATTATTCCCAAGTTGTTATTTTAGGTCCTATATGAGAAACTTCGATGCTTTGATGAGAAACTTTATCAGCTATATCTTGAGCTCCTTTCACTCCCAGATCCTTATAGAACTAATTGTCTTTATCCTGGGATAATTAGTATTGCTTCAAAGGGTACTTCACTTGTATTTCTATTTTTCAGATGTGATATTAATTTCTGTGCAAGAACACTGAATCTTATGCTTTATCTGTACCATTGTTTATTTAGTTATGCCTTTATTTCACCTAAGTTTAGTTTTGAGACTAAATTATATACTCTTACTTTACTTTAGGAGTGTTGTGCTTGCTACTTAAGAAATGTGCTTTATTTATTAAATATCTTAAATTATTTCATTAACATTTTTGTCTGTTTTTCAGTATCTAGCTATTATGTCAGTTTCTATTTTTCTATTTTAATTTTTCTTAGTAATTTTCTCTTTTTGTATTTATAATGTTTTTAGTTTCAAACTTTATGATATAATTACATGATATTTGTCTTTCCAATTTTTTTTTTTTTCTCTAACGTCTTCCATGTTCTCCTCCCTGGTCACTCTCAAGTTCATGTCCTCTTTTTCTTATTGTAACATATTCCTTTGTGGATAAGTATGATCAGCCCTGAGTAATTTTCTGCTTTTAAAAATTAATATTATTGTTTGATTGTTGATGAATCATTTTAATCAAATCCATCCCCCATTGTCTCCATCTTAACTCTTCCAATATCTCTCCATCATGTACATTTCCCACCCAAGTTCATGTTCTCTTTCTGCATGTGGGCCTCTCTGTCTCTTTGTCTTTTATTCTGTCTCATTATCTCTGTCTTGTTTCCCTCTCTCTCTCCCAGTTGCCAAGTTTGCTTAGTGTTGTTACCTGTATATATGTGAGGGTAAGCTCATCCACTATAATTTTAAATTTTAAAATAGTTTTAATTTCTATGTAGGAAAAATTTCATTTTATCAAGATTGGAAGAATGTGTGTCCACTAGAATGTTCAGTTTTACTTAATATACAGTTCAAATAATGTTTAAACTCATTTTCTTTCATAATATGTGTTCATTTGTGTCATAGTTAGGTGTCTATCTTTCCATCATAGTGACATATATCTGAAATAATCATCTTACACGGAGGACTTGCTTTGGTGAATGAGTTGGCTTTGTTGCTCTGGGGACTATAGCAAGGCATTATATCATGGGGTGGAACATGTTGTAAATTAGAGTTTCCTCTGAGAGAGAGAAAGTTAAATGATAGAAAAAAGGGAGCTTCAGTGCCAACTCCCAATTTAAGATTTGACAGTTAGTGTTCATTTTCAATTTAACTGCATTTAGAATCACAAAGGGAATTTCTGAGGCACAATTCTGGGTGTGTTCTTGAGAGGGTTTCCAGACGGGATTAAATGAAGAGCAAAACCTATGATAAATATAGGTTGTACCACCTCATGGGCTGTGAATAAGAACAGACTAAGCACACTATGAAAATGGATGGGATGTCAGCATTTCTTATATTTCTGATTCTGCTTTGTTCTTAAGTTTAAGCTCTCATCTACTGCACATTTACAGTGTCACAATTTTCTGCTCACCTGTTTGGGGCTCTGTGATCATGGACTGGTTTCCCTGAAATGAGGAACAAGATTCATCCCTTGTTATTTCAAGTCATTTTGCTAAGTAGTTTGTCACTATGTTTTATATATATATATATATATATATATATATATATATATAGTAACCCAAACCTCTAGTATTGAAATTCCTTTCTGTTGATCCAACTGCTAAAGTTTCTAGCACTGTCTCATGGCATATGTCAGCAAAAGAGCCTTTATACTTGGTCCCTTGGCAGATACTTATTAAAATAAAGCTGTTTGGTGTATAGTTTATTATAGTGAATCCAAATAAAATTAGGAAATTTATAGATTTATCAACTTTACAGAAATTGAATTTTAAAAAGATAACACTCATAGAGTATATAACAGATATTGGTCTTACAGATATTTTGTGATAACAAGACATCATGCCTCAATGGTGTTTTGTTACCACAATGGTTCCATATTCCTACTGTAAGTATTCTACTCAATTAAATATTAAGTATTAGTGGAATGATGAGATAAAGCCAATTTTTCAAAATTCATTTATTAGCATTCAAAAATTTTTCCAGTTCTCCTTAATTTCTCTTTTCTCTCCTTTGGTGTGGTCTTTGACTAATCCCTCATATTCATAACTTGTGTTGTTGTTGTTTTTGTTTTGATTTGTTTTTTTGTTTTTCGAGACAGAGTTTATCTGTGAGGTTTTGGAGCCTGTCCTGGAACTAGCTCTGTAGATCAGGCTGGCCTCAAACTCACAGAGATTTGCTTGTCTCTGCCTCCCAAGTGTTGGAATTAAATTCTTGTGCCAAAAACTCCTGGCTACACACGAATAGCTTGTACATACTCAACTCAGTACTTACCCAAGTCCTACAGGGAGCTCCCTTTGACAAATCTTGGATGTCTACATGTCTCTTTGCTTCTAGGATTCTGTTTTGTGGACACTAGTTCTCAAGTTACATGTAATTACAGTCTCTCTATCTTATTAGAATGAGGTACTGATCTGAGCTCATTCTCCCCACATGTCAGGAAGGACCTATGGCAGATATGGACTTGCCTTGGAGTTTTCCTTTTCTCAAAATGTTTGGGCTACCTACTATTCAGTTCTTGAAAATCATTGATTATTTTGTCTTGATTAGTTTTATAATTGTTGATTACAGGTAGGCTAATTGAACTGCAATCTATCCATCATAAGTGAAACCCAACAACATATCTTTACATGTGGCATTCAGCTACTTGAACATGACTCTAACATTTAAAGATTTTATAACAGCTAGTAGTGAGTCACACAGTATAGCAGGTTATTAGCAGGGTTGGAGTTCCAGGATTTTTTAGCTCCCGACATAATTTTGTCAAAGATTTATGAAAACGAGAAAAGATATTTTTGAGAAATATTTTTAATTAAAAGTATTTACAAGTTTGTATAATGATTTATTATTATTATTTCTTATTTTACAAATCTATCCCAGTTCCCTCTCCCTCTCATCCTCCCATGTTCCCAGTCCTCTTCCTATCCCATTCCCCACCTACTCCACAGGGAGGGTAAGGTCTTCCAGGAAACATCATCAAATCCTGTCAAGTTATTTGGAGTAGGGTCTGGGACCTCCCTCCTGCCTCTAGGCTAAGGGAAAATCCCTCCATGGGGAATGTGCTCCCAAAGTCTATCCTGCACCAGGAATACATCCTGGTTCCAATGCCAGAGGTCCCGTACACTGCCTAGACCTTTTAAATGAGACACATGTTCAGGGGTTCTTGGCCAGTCCAGCCCTGGTTTTCCAGCTATCAGTCTCGGGTGCCATGAGCTCCCCTTTGTTCATGCATCTGTCTCTGTGGGTTTCTGTACCTTGGTCTTGACCCTTTTGCTTATCACTCCTCCCTCTCTGCAACTAGATTCCAGGAGTTCAGATCAGTGTTTAGCTGTGGGTGTCTGCTTCTGTTTCTAAAAGTTACTAGATGAAGGTTCTATAAGGGCATATATGTTAGTTATCAATCTCATTATTGAAGAAAAGCATTTAAGGTAGCCTTCTCCACTGTTGCTCAGATTGTTAGTTGGTGACATCCTTGTAGGTCTTTAGACATTTCTCTAGAGTAAGTGTTTCCTTCACAGGTATAATGGCTCCCTGAATTACATTATTTCTTTTCTTGCTCTCATCTATTATCCCCCCCCCAACACAATATTCCTGGTCCCACATGTTCTCCTCTCCTCCATTTATCTTTCTCCTAACTTGCTCTCCACTCACTGCCCTCCCCAGCCCTCTGCCAATATGCTCAGGAGATCCTGTCCCTTTCCCCTTCTGTGGGGGAACTTGAATGAATCTCTTAGGTTCTTCTTGTATCCTAGCTTCTGTGGCACTGTGAATTGTAGGCTAGATATCCTTTTTTCTATGTATAAAATCCATGTATGAGTGAGTACATACCATGTTCCTCTTTTTGTGACTGGTTACCTCACTCAGGATGGTTTCTTCAAGTTCCATATATTTGCCTAAGAATTTAAAGATTACCTTATCTTCTTTATCCTTCTTCAGGTGAGGGGCATCTAGGTTACTTCCAGGTTCTTACTATTGCAAATAGTGCTGCTATGAATATAATTGAACAGATGTCTTTGTTGCATAGATGTGGATCATTTGGATATATGCCTAACAGTGGAATTGCCAGGTCCTACGGTAGACTGATTCCAATTTTCCTGAGAAACCACCATACCAATCTCCAAAATGGCTGTACAAGTTTTCACTCACACCAGCAGTGGAGGAGTGTTCCCCTTTCTCCACACCCTTTCTAGCATAAGTTGTCACTGGTGTTTCTAATTTTAGCCATTCTGGCAGGAGTAAGATGGCAGAGTTGTTTTGATTTGCATTTCCCTGATAGCTAAGGATATTGAGCACTTTCTTAAGTGTCTTTCAGCCTTTTTGATTTCTGCTATTGAGAGTTCTCTATTCAGTTCTGTACCCCATTTTAATAGGGTTACTTGATGTTTTGTTGACTAGTTTTTTTGAGTTCTTTGTATAATTTGGAGATCAGCCATCTGTAAGATATGGGTGAGTAAAGATCTTTTCCCACTCTGTTGGTTGCCATTTGGTCCTGTGAAGCTTCTCAATTTCAGGAGGTCCCATTTATTAATTATCGATCTTAGTGTCTGTGCTACTGGTGTTATTTTCAGGAAGCAGTCTCCTGTACCAATTCATTCAAGGGAACCTCCACTTTCTATTCTAAGTGGTTCAGTGTGGCTGGATTTATGTTGAGGTTTTTGATCCATTTGGACTTAAGTTTTGTGTGTGGCAATAGACATGTGTCTATCTGCAGTCATCTACTCACCATCATCCAGTTATGCCAGTACCGTTTGTTGAAGATGCTTTCCTCCTTCCATTGTATACTTTTAGTTGTTTTGTCAAAAATCAGGTGTTTGTGGGTTAATATCAGAATTTTTGCTTGGGTTCCATTGGTCTACCTGTCTATTTTTGTGCCAATAATAAGCAGTTTTCAGGACTATAGTTCTATAATGGAGCTTGAAGTCAGGATGGTGATGCCTCCTGAAGTTCCTTTATTTTATAGGGTTGTTTTGGCTGTCCTGGGTCTTTTGTTTTTCTATATAAAGTTGAGTATTCTCCTTTCAAGGTCAGTGAAGAATAGTGTTGGGATTTTGATGGGGATTGCATTGAATCTGTAGATTGCTTTTGGCAAGATTGCCATTTTACTATGTTTATCCTACTTTTCTAAGAACATGGGAGACCTTTCCATTTTCTGTTATCTTCTTGAGAAAACATGTTGTTAAAAGTTGTTTTATTATAACTCTGAACAGTAATACCAAGTCAAATTTAGTTAAAGACTCATTACAAAATAACAAATTAAATCATTTAGGCTTTATCTATCACAAGTACGGTTACTTACTTCTAACCCCATTTCTAAATTACATACTTTTTCCATATAAACTGGAAATTGCAGATAACACACCCCATTGGCATATTAAACATATGTTTTATTTTTAACAGGGGTTTTACATTTGTAGTTTCTGTATAAAAATTTAAATTTCTTCTACTAGGCATAAAATACATGTTTATTGTCTTCTTATATTAAAAATGTCCCCCTCCAAATAAACAAATATTAACTCTCCTAACTTAGAACTAATTAATTATTCAGTTTTATATTCAAGCACATTAAAAACTTCAAAATCCATTAATTTTCTTGCTTCCTTGTTTTATAAACAGAAGTCAGTATTTCCCCAACTGATTTTTTTCTTTCTTTCCCTCTCTCTCACCCTCACATGCACCTCAACCCCCCCCCCCCCACATCACATGTAGGGTGATATCTTCCAGGACGGATCATCTAAATCTGTCAAGTCTTTTGGAGTAGAAACTAGAACTTCTCCCCTGTCTCTAGGTTAAGGGAGTATCCCTCCATGGGAGATGTGCCCGCAAAGTCCTTTTGTGTACCAGGAATACATTCTGGTTCCACTGTATGATTACCCTTAGACTGCTTAGGCCTTCTAGATGAGATATTTGTTCAGGGGGTCAGAGTTAGTCCCATGCTGGCTTCCCAGCTATCAGTCTGGGGGCCCATTAGCTCCTCCTGTTCAGGTAAGCTGTCTTTATTTGTTTCTGCAGCCTGGTCTTGTCCTCCCTCTCTGCATCTGGATTCTATTTCGGCTCAGTGTTTAGTTGTGGGTGTTTGCTTCTGTTTCCATCAGGTACTAGATAAGGACTCCATGATGGTGGATAAGTTAGTCATTGATCTCATTATCAGGGAAGGGCCTTATGTTCCACTGTTGCTCAAATTGTTAGTTGGGGTCAGTCTTGTAGGCCTCTGGACATTTCTTTAGGTTCAATTTTCTCTTTTGTTCTTCCTCTTTTGTTCTCTCTCTTTTTCTCTCTCTCTTTCTCTCTGTTGTCTGTTTCTCTGTCTCTCTCTTTTACTCTCTTCTTTTCTCCCCTGACTCAATCTTCCTAGTCCTATGTACTTTCCTCTCTTCCTCCTCTTCTCTTTCTCCTAGTTTCCTCTCCACTCACTGCCCCCCCCAACTTCCCATGTGCTCTGAAGAACTTGTCCCTTCCCCCTTCTGTGAGGGACCTTATATGAATCTATTAGAATCCTCCATGTATTCTAGTTCATCTGGTGGTGTGAATTATAGGCTGGTGATCTTTTACTCTAGGTCTAAAATCCATATATGAGCGAGTACATAACATGTTCCTCTTTTTATGACTGTGTTACCTCATTCAGGATGGTTTCTTCAAGTGCCATCCACTTGCCTGTGAATTTCAAGATTCCATTATTTTTTTCTGCAGAGTAGTATTCCATTGTGCAGATGTGCCACATCTTCTTTATCCATTCTTCAGTTGAGGGGCATCTAGGTTGCTTCCAGTTTCTTGCTGTTACAAATAATGCTGCTAGGAACATAGTTGTTGTTGCATGAATGTTGATCATTTGGTTATATGCCTAAGAAGGGGATTGTCAGGTCCTGTGGTAGACTCATTACCCTTTTCCTGAGGAGCCACCATACTGATCTTCAAAATGGTTGTACAAGTTTGCACTCCCACCAGCAGTAGAGGAGTGTTCCCCTTTCTCCACATCCTCTACAGCATAATGGCTAAAATTAGAAACACCAATAACAACTTATCCCCAACTGATTGTTGTTAAGAATCAATGTTCTGAATAAACATTATTTTCTTTTTATATCTTTTTTATAATGTTTTAGTTAAATTTGAAACAAGCTTTTTTACATGTTAATCCCAGTTCCAGCAACCTTCCTTCCTCCCTTGGTCCCCCCAACAATACCTATCCTATATATCCCCTTTCTGCTCCGTAGGTAGGGTAACTACTGACCTGAACAAGGGGGATCTCCTGGACTGCAGTATAATAGCTGGGAAACCAGCACAGGACAGACCCAGACTCCCTTAATGTGGGTGTTAGTTACTAGGACTAGGCAGTCTATGGGGCCTCTGGTAATGGATCATCATTTATACCTAATATATGAATGAACTTTGGGAGTCCGTCCCACATAGAGGGATACTCCCTCAGCCTAGATACATGAGGTATGGCCTAGGCCCTGCTGCAAATGATATGATGGACATTAAAAACTTCCAATGGAAGGCTTCATCTTCCCTGGGGACCATCATTGTTTTATACTTTAGAATCACGGGACCAAATGTGTACTTCACAAAGTACATTTAAAATTTATCAAGGCATGCTTTTTGGTTGTCACAGAGCACAGCATTTTACTCACCTGCTGTGCTGTCTTATTACATGGAAGTTCATTTGAAGAAATAATTTATTAAATAGCAGTAAAATGTATTTCTTAATATTTATATGGTTTTGAAAAAAATTGAAAAGGAACAGTTCTTGATTTTTTTTAATGTGAAGATGGTGAAATTAAATTTTAAAACCATATTTTCTTAAATAAAATATGCAATTGTCTTAGTAATTGCTTTTACAGGCACCATGATGAAGGCAACTTATAAAAGAAAAAGTTTACTTAGGAGGTAGAGTTTAAGGGGGTTAGGGACCATGGCCATCATTGATGGGTAGCACTGCTGAAGGCAGGCAGACAGCTATGTACTAGTGAACTAGCTAAGAACTTACATCTGGTAGACAAGCTTAAGAGAGATCACTTACTCAAAATGGTATGCTCTTTTGAAACCTAAAAGCCTATCCCCAGTGACACACTTTTTCCACAAAGACCAGACCTCTTAATGCTTTCCAAATAATTTTACAAGCTAGGGAAAAAGTATTCAAATATTCTAACCTAAGAAGGCTAATCTCATTCAAGTCACGACAGCAATCTTTTACATACCAATATAATATTAGAAATTAAAAATTTGACAGATGAAAGTGAAAACATGTTTTGTAATTCCAAGATGTTTCACATGAATACACATGTGCACAATCAGACACATAGACACAAATACACACACACACACACACACACACACCTCACACACATACAGAAAGAGGTCTTCATATACACTACCAGGAGGAAATCATATTATTGTATTTTCCAAAAATTGTAACATGAAACTACTTCAATTTCTTTTGTTTTTTAATTTATTAGTTTATATATAAGAACGTAATTGATATAACTAAGCTAGTCTTTCCACTTATTTTGCAAATTGGAGCCTTTTTGTATGTGTTCTGTTTTGCTTTCTTCAATCAATAGCTCACAGTGTTAACTTAAAATAGGGAAGCTGAGGGGAAGTCTGAAGCCATCTACCCCAGGATGGAGTGTTAGCGTGCATGCACAATGAAGGTCCTGTAATCACATTTGCCTTGATTATTATTGTTTTTTTTTCTGCTAAAACAATATATATTCTAGAACTCCTTTCAAAACACCAAAATGAAACCTTATTAGGTATCTTTAATACAAGAGAAACTAATTAATTTAAGATAAATGGAATGGTAGCATAAACTTCACAGGGTGTGGAGTGTGTTATTGTGGAGAAATAATGAAATCGTGAAACTTCCTAATTTTTAGACTTAAAAAAAAATTGTACTCTGTGGGAGAAGTGTGAGCTGGAGCTAATAGGCAACTGAACAAAATTGAACCAATACTTTCAGTTTCTCATGTTATACCTTTACCATGAATTATTAAAGGCAGTCATTAAGTGGGCTTATAAAATGTATTTGATTGCAGACTTATAATTTAACATATTAGCATGCTACTGCCATCCTTGTTAATATTCCAGAGATAAGGACAGAGAATAGACTAAAATTAGACATTATGAGATGTGGAGATGAGTTTAAGTTTGTGAACGGCTGTCATCTGGCCATCTAGCACAATTTTTACCAAACTTATAATTAGATTTTGTGATAGATAATAGTTCTTGTGGTTTCCAGACTGAAGAAAATCTCCTTACCCTCCGATTCTATCATTATTTGTGGTATATTATCATAATTAACCCTAAAAGAACATGTTGGTGCTTTTGCAGAAAGACCAACTTTGAAATCTCTATGGATATACTTTGTTACTACATTGACAGCTTGGGTGCTTTACTATTTTGGCTCTCTCTTTCCCTAGGAATTAGGTGATGAAACATTTAGAAGTGGATAAAACGATATATGCCACCTGCAGCATTCCTGGAAGTTCTTGTAACAGAATATAAATGTAGGCAAAAAAAAAAAAAAAAAAAAAAAAAAAAGAAATAAGAAGAAAAGAAAAAGAAAGCTCTGATGCATTAATAGAACTTATTTGAAAAGGACAAATTATATTATAGGACAATTTAAATAGCCTGGAGAATTATTTCAGAGAAAATCACTATTTTACCATCAATAATAGTAGAATAAGAAAGGTTGACTTGGATGTTTCCCTGCTCCAGAGATTGAATCCATGAAGAAGGGTATAAAATAAAACATGCTTCGACAAATATTTCAGAATACACTATTGTGCAGTAGGGCAACATGCTATATTCTTATAAGAAGACCTCTTAAACCAGAAACCAACATTTGTTGCGTCTATTTACTGGAATAATGTGATCAGTTTTTTATATTTCTCCAAATATTGCCTGTTTTTGAAAGTATATAACATTTAGCACATTTGTGCATATATTATTTTTAATATTAGAATTAATGATATATTTTAGAAATAATTCTTTGATGATTGTACATACACATGGATTACAGAACATCAGGTATATGCAAAGTGATAGCTTTTTGTAGTATATGTAAAGAAATTCAATAGCCACAATTCACTGTAAATATTTTATTGTATATAATAGCACACATACCAACTGGCAGATCTATAGAAACTGTTTTTAATGAGACTGATGAGTTTCAAGAAATTCTTCCTTCTGCCATGTTCTCTTCTAGTCAGTGAAACCTAAGATCAGCATTCTAAAGAGTTTTAAGTCTACCAACGTAATGGATTCTTTCTTACATTATGTTATTGTGATAGGTGATATTATATTAACCTGGAGGCATTAACTATTGTCTTGTTTTTTATAAATAAAGTGTTAATATTAACGGGGATTATAATTTCACATTTTTTGTACTTTTTAAATTTTAAATATATTTTGATCATATTCTTATCCTCCCCTAAGTTCTCCTAACTTATCTCCTCTTTCCTACCCACTCACCTTTAAGTTTTCTCAAAAAGTAAAGCCAAAACCTAATACAAAACTGCAACAGACACTCCAAATCTAGAAAACAAAATATAACGTCATTCAAATTATAGGAAAAGAAAACATAGAGTAAAACACTCCAAATCTTAATCAAAACATATAAAAGCACATGCACACATCACATACACACTCACACTCACACACAACACACACACACACACACACACACACACAGAGAGAGAGAGAGAGAGAGAGAGAGAGAGAGAGAGAGAGAGAGAGAAAGAAAACAAAACAAAACTTTGGAGTCCATTTTTGGTTGGTTAACTACTCATGAACATGATATCTTCACTGGAGTTCTTGATAAATGTAGCGTCATTCCATTGGAGAAAACTGATTTTTATTCTCTCAATAGATATAGAGATATCAATTTACATGGCTAGGTTTACATTAATTTATTAATTTTTAAAAACAAAGTAAAAATATAAGTTAAAAAAAAAACATCACATCAAAGTCAAACACGACAGACAAACAGAAGTATAAGTGCCTGAGAACACACAAGAGTCAAAGACTCACTAGCTTGCATGTTGAAGAATCCCATAAAAACACTAATCTGGAAGCCATAATATATACACAGAGGACCTTGTGCAAATATATACAGGCTCTGTACTTGCTGCTTCAGGCTTTATGAGCTCAAATGAGCTTTGCTCAATTGATTTGGAGTACCTTCTTTTCTTGGTGTGCTGCATCTATTCTGGCTTTTGCATTTTTTCTGCTTCTTCCACGGAGTTCCCTGAACTCCAAGGGAGAGATTTGAATAGAAACACCCCACATAGGGCTGAGTGTTCCAAGGTCTCTCACTCTGCATATTATCTGTCTGTGAGTATCTATATTTGTTAACATCTACTGCCTGTAGAAGCTTTTGTGACAATGGATGAACAAGGCATTAATCGATAAATAGAGAAGATCATTAAGAGTCATTTTATTATTACACTGTTAAGATCACTATTATTTTGTTCTACAAGTCACAGTTCTATTTAGTCTCTATTTATTCTTGGTTGTATTTCAGGTATGGGTTCTATCCTCTGGGGTGCACCTTACATCAGATCAGTTATTGATTGGTAACTTCCACAATCTTTGTGCCATCCTTGTCCTATTATATCTTGCAGGAACTATGGAATTACAGATAAAGGGTTTGTGGCTGGCTTGGTGTTTACAATTTTCTTTTGATAGATTTCAGAATACCTTCCTGTAACAAAGATGCTATATTATAAAAGTGATGGCTCTCTGTAGCCACTACAGCTCCTTGTTCAATGAGTAAAATAAGTGTGATCTTCAACTATGTGGTGGGCTTGATGTCAATTTCTGCAGAGCAACTCATAGTATTAGTCATGGCCTAGAACGTTTTGGAATTCCTTTGGAGTCCCTTTGGCCAATAATTCAATTAGATGTGACCCAATATCCATAATGGATGCTTCCTTAGGTGTAAAGAGATGGACAGTTAGGATTTTTTTCCCTTTATTATTTGGTGAGTTCATTTAGATCACTTTTATATATACATGTATTCTAGGAGGGTTATACTGAATTAGGTTTCCATAATACCCTTCAAGTACACCATATTCCACACCATCACCCATTCTCCCCTTCCCATTCCCACTGATCCTCCCCACTCAAACTTCCTATCTGTCCATAAATATCTATTCTATTTTCCTTACATATTTACAACTATCAGTTCCCTCATATTCCTTATTCTATACCTATCCTCTGTTTTTCTTTGGATTGTAAATCGGTTATTATTAACTTAAAATCTAATGTTCACATATAAATGAATGCATTTTTGTTTCTAGGTTTGGGATACTTCTTTCAGGATGATTTTTTCTACTTGCTTCATTGGCCTAAAAATTATAAGATGTTACTTATTTTAATTGTTGAGTAATGCTTCATTGTGTAAATTTTATATCCATTCTTCTGATGAGGGGCTTCTGGGTTGTTTACAATTTTTAGCTATTAAGATATCACTTGTAAGGAGTAAGGCTTTTCTGCCCGCCACTGGCCTTGTCCCGCCACTGCGCCAGCCCCAAATAACACACTGAGTCTCTTTATTTGATATAATGCTGTTGGCCATGTACTAGTTTCTCATCGGCTAGCTCTGTCTTAATTATTAACCCATTTGTATGTATTTCCACGTGATCTTACTGGAGAGCAGGGGCCGGCAGTTCTGTTCTCTCCCCTCTCTCCATGCTGACTGTCCTTACTATCACTAGTGAACATGATTGAACAAGTGTCCGTGTATTAAGATAAAGTATCCTTTGGGTATATCCTCAAGAGTGATGTAGCTGGTTACTGAAATAGAACAATTTTCAACTCACAGCTACTGCGATTTCCACAGTATGAGTTGGCACTCATACCAGTAATGCATGAGTTTTCTCTTATACCACATCCTTACCACCAGTATGACCTGTCACTTGCTTAGCTGATCTTAGCTTACATTATCATGACAAGTGTAATACAAAATTTCAAAGTAGTTTTGATTTGCCTTTTACTGATATGGCCACTTCTTTATGTGTTTCTAAGCCATTCGAGTTTATTCTATTGATAATTTTACATATGACCTACATTCTGTATTTTAATTGGTTATATATTTTCTTAATATATTGTTTCTAGATTTCTTTATATATTTTAGATACTAACCATTTATTGGATGTGAAGTTGGTAAAAATCTTTCCCCATTTGCAGGCTATGGATTTCAATGAATAATGGTGTTTTTTGCTATAGAAGCTTCTCGGTTTCATGAGGTCCCATTTCTCAACTGATGTTTTTCTTAGTGTTTGTGCTAATGGTCCTCTTTTCCTGTGTTTAAGGCTACTCCCTACTTTCATTTTTTCAGGTTCAGTGTTTCTGGTTTTTATGTTGAGGTCTTTGATCCATTTTGAATTGAGGATTTTTCAGAGCAATTGAATATATAACTATGTGGCTTCTTCTACATACAGCCTTGCATTTTGAGATCCTGACCTTTTGTTGAAGATATGTCTTTTTTCCATTGTGTATTTCTGCTTTCTTTATAGAAAAAAAAATCCAGCACCTGTAGGTATGTGAACATGTATCTGGGTCTTCAATTCAATTCCATTGATCAATGTGTTTGCTTTTATGCCAATAGCATGCTGTTTTTATTGCTGTAGCTTTATAGTACAACTTTAAACCAGTAATACAGGATACTTCAAGCAGTTCTTTCTTTATTCTGGATTGTTTAGCTATCTTAGTTTATATGGGTTTCCATATGAGCCTAAAAATTATCCTTTCAAGATCTGAGTAATTGTGTTGAAATTCCAATGGGATTGAATCTGTAGATTGCTTTTTGTAAAGATAATCATTGTTACTATGTTATTACAACTGATCCATGAGCATGAGAAATCTTTCAATATTCTTTTATCTTCTTCAATTTCTTCCTTCAATGACCTGACATTTTAATCTCACAAGTATCTTATTTGTTTGGTAAGAAATACCTCAAACTACTTTACATATAGTTGAAGTTATTTTGACTGATGTTATTTTCCTGATTTCTCTCTTTTCTTTATTATTTGCCCATTTATATATAGGAAATATACTGTAAATTTTGTATACAGCCACATTGCTGAATTTGTTTAGCAGGATTTCAAGTTTCCCAGTAGAATTTCACTGTTTACTAATGTAATCGGCTACAAATAAAGATACCTTGACTCCTTTTTCTATTTGTATCCCTTTGATCATTTGTCTTATTGTTCTGGCTAAGCCTTTAAGTACTATATTAAATAAGTATGGAGATATAAAAATCTTGTCATGTTTCAGATTTTAGTGGTAATGCTTTGAATTTCTCTCCACTTCAGTAGATATTTGTTATGGGTTTGGTATAAATTTCCTTTATTATACAAATTTGTTTGTAAAATTAGGCACATTTTTTCTAGTAAAATAAGATTTATGAAAGTATAAAAATTGCAAAATTATTCAAAAATACTTTTGACATAAATATGTCTTCTCATAGAGACATAACTAATCATGTTACTTCTTTGTACAATCATGTGACATTATATTTGTGTTTTGAATCTTGCATTTAATCCTTCATCAAATTTTTTAAAAGCCTATGTCCATCAAGTATCTCTGAAACAATATAATTTCAGGCAAAAGAAAAAGAAATATGCAGACCAGAACACAGTAAGGACAGTAAGTAGACAATTCTCACCTTCAGCTTAGAAACTGAAACTGGGGAGATAAAAGACAGGAAATCATTATGTGCAGATATTATCTAAGATTTCACTTTGTGCAATATGATTCAACCAAAATTACCTGAATCCTTAAAATAAGTGGAAAAATTAAAAAAAAATAACTATTAATTGAAAATGTAAGTGCTAATGTCATGGTATTCTGTTCTACTAAAGATGTCATTCATGTTTGAAGTGCCCAGAATAATTGCTCTTTTATCTCCACAGTAGTCCTTTATTGTCCTACTCAGTTTTTGGAATTATTGACCAAGACCAGTAGTTTTAAGGATGCCTTCTATTCATAGCTTAGACAGAGTTGTCTACCTCACTTTTTTACACTATGGAGATAACAAGAAAAATGGATATGATGATTTTTCAAAAGAGACCAGTCAATTATATGTTCAATTTGTTTATTAAATAAAAATGTTACTTTATTATTAGCTATTATTATTTCCTACTGTACCATAATTAATTGTGATAATAGCCATCACATTCAGAGCTTTAGGAAATCAAAATATCATTGAATTGTGTGTGGTGTTTTATTCTTTTTTTTTTTTTTTTGAGGCATTTTTATTTAATTATATATATTATTATTTTACATGTCGATCCCAGTTCCCTCTCCCTCCCTCTCTGTGACAATCTCTCCCGCCTCACTTGCACCCTGACCATCCTCCCCTCCCATGCCAACACCACCATTCCACATGTAGGGCTATGCTATCCAGGTGGGGTCATGTAGATCTGTCAAGTAATTTGAAGTAGGGACTAGGACTACTCTCCTGTCTCTAGGTTAAGGGAGTATCACTCCATGTGGGATTTGTCAGCAAGGTCCTTTTGTGCACCATGAATACATCCCGGTGCCACTGTATCAGATCCTTAGACTGCTCAGTCCTTCTAGCTGAGACCCATATTCAGGTGGTCTGAGTCATTCCCATGCTGTATTCCCAGCTATCAATCTGGGCAGCGAATTACTTCCTCCTTGTTTAGGTCAGCTATTTCTAGATGTTTCTGCAATCTGGTCTTGTCCACCCTCTCTGCATCTGAACTTTTTTTTTTTTTTTTTTTTTTTTTTTTTTTGGCAGGGCACCACCTAGCTCCCAAATAACACACTCATGGAGGCTTATTCTGAATTATGAATGCTCACCCTTAGCTTGGCTTGTTTAGTAGCCAGGTTTTCTTAAATTATCCCAACTACCTTTAATTTTCTCTGGGATTTTATCTTTTTCACTTTTGTATATCTCACTTTCTTTCTTAAACCTTGGCTGACTTGGTGGCTCAGTGGCTTGCCCCTATGTCTTTCTTCCACGTTTCTTCTTATATTTATCCTCTCTGCCTGCCAGCATCACCTATCCTTGTTCCTGCCTAACTATTGACTGTTAATCTCTGTATTAAGACCACCAGCTGTTTTAGATGAGCACAGTAACACAGCTTCAAATAGTTAAACAAATGCACCATAAATAAAAGTCACACACCTTAAAATAATATTTCCCTAAAAATTAACTTTTCAGTCTTTCTGTACGTAATTACAATTGAAACATCATAATAAAATGTATGTATTTGGAGAAATGGTTACGGGATTCAGTACTCTCTATAACCCCAAGCATTAACTCAGGCTCTTAGAAAATACCCATGGATAAAACAAAAACTACTGCAGCATACCTTACAATGGTAAGATCTCTGTAAAAACATTAAAACAAGTTAAGGGCAAAGATCTTAATCCATGTGAAAATCTACTGGTAATTTTACATAGAGTCAAATGACAGAATTAGTCATGTTTACATGGGTGAAAGTATGTCTCAGAAGAAAGGGAAACAAGAACCAAACCTCTGGCTAAAAAATGTAGAATGCTTCAGGGAGAAGAGAGCTGGTATGGCTGTAAGGAGTATGTGAGGAACAGGAAGTAGGAGATAAGGTCAGAGAATGACAGGGTACATTTTTTGTACAAATAAAATTTTGATAAATGTCTAAAATGCAGTTCTAGTTGCATGATAACTTTGCATAGTTATTAGACATCATTTAATGCAACATTAATGAAGAGTCTAGTGGATAGTTAAAATGCCAGTGAAGCACAGTGAGACATACAGGAGTACCAGAAAACTATAGGGCCAATCCAGGTGAGAAATTACTGTATTTTGGATTGCATACAAGTGGAATGGAATGATCAGATTCAGAATATACTTTAAAGAATAGTCCAACAGGAATTGCTGTTGAAATGAATCTAGGATATAAAAACATAAAAAATTAAAATGCCACCAAAGAACAAAGATGTATTTTTATTTAGTGGAGGCCATGTTGGACAGATGCATTTGAGATGGTACAATCTAAAGTTTCATTTTAGACACTTTAAGATGCATGAATCATTAAAATCATTGCTACAACAAAGAAACATAGAATTTTGAAATTTGCAAGAGTTGGGAGAAATAATATAGTTTCTAATAAGCCACAAAACAGGTTTCTAACACTTATTTAATTAAGCAGATATTTGATAACTCCATATTTGAAGGGTAGAGGAGAGACAATACAGTAACAGAGAAAAAATAGAACTATCAGAAGGGCTAGAAGGAGACATGGAAGAATAAAGTACTACTGGTTTTGATTTGATAAGATTGTTCTGAGAGCTCATAGATTTAAGGATTAATATTCAATCTGACAATATTAAGTATACCTGAATTTTCAAGAGGTAGAACCTCCTGGGCAGGTATTCTTTTTCAACCTGTCATCACAGAAGCTTAGGAAGTTTTCATGAGTAGAAACTGTAGGAGCAATCTTACCCTGGGTGATAAGAGCATCCTCCTGATAGCACACACTGAAGAGCTTAGCTGATGCTAGCTCCTTCTTGGAAACTTCCAGAGCTATAAGCAAAATACATGTACTTTCTTATATGGTTGCCTGGCTTCAGGTACATTATTATAGGAGTAAAAAATAGGGTATTATTTTTACCATGAACAAATAAATTCACCATTCGAAAGAGTGACTGTACAAAATGTAGAAGGTGACCAGCAAATCTTAGTATGTATTTTGATGGGGTTTATGGAACCAAAACAGTGACGTTCTAAAATAAATAATGTGAGAAACCATTGCAACTTTTCTCAAGTTCTTCAGTGAGATTTTTCTTAATTGAAGCATAGGAGTCAAATCAAGGGATGTCAGGACAAATGCAGTCAGGAAACCTCTCTGTTTCCATTTGCATATTATCAATGTAGCAGCACATTAGTGTATTGCAGGAATTGTAAAATTAATGTAATTAATTTAGTTTCATGTTATTACCATAACCAACTGCCTCATTTTCTCTAATCATTTACATTTACAAAATTACACTTTTAGATAAAATGCAAGACATTTAAGTAGAACTGAAACAATCAGTAATTTGGATTATATAGAGTATAGAAGATAGGAATGAGCAGACACAAGATAAATGAGCAGCACAAGATAAAATAAACAAAGCACTCAGGTATTCTAAACATCAAGAAATGACAGAAACATTTATTTTACATTTTATTCCAGAGGAAACAAATATACTGTGATCCATGGAGTTTTTACATATCCTAAAATCTAAGTTCATATCTGTGACTATTTATTATTTTCTTTTATTCTGAAATAGACTACTGTAGTGGAATCTGGCATTGCAATGAACCTGAAACCACACCCAAAGTGTGTAGCTACTTATTCAGGTTCACTGACAAGACCAGATGCCACTGCAAAATACCACTTATGAATAGATAGTATTGAACTTATGATCCCAGCAGAGTCTCACATTTCTGACTTCCCAGTAACTGTAAAGACAGCAAACTAATAGTTGTCAGTGTAGACCAAAGTGGAAGACAAACAACATTACACCACATTTGAATTGTCTCAAACTAAGAGCAAGATACAAAGTTAAAAAATGAAGCTGGGGAAAAATATACCATCATCCATATACTGCTGTTAAAGTGGGCACAGGATATTGGTCCAAAAACCACAAACTATATAGTCTTTAACGTATACTTAAACATTCAGGATAATATTATGTCTCTTAGAGAATGTTTTAAAGTAGAATAAATATGATTATGATTAAGCCTTGTCATCAATGAAGGTGCTTTTCAGTTCACATATACCCAAACACAATCTACTTTATCGTGAAGACACATAGCTCAAGAACACACTGAACAAAGAACATTTGACTCAATCATTTTGAGATATAGCATTGTTCCTATCACTAATAAAAGTTACTGTGTATTAGCTGCTGACACACCCTGGTTCCCTTCTTAGTACTTCATCTCCTTATCACAGCAGCACTCATCCATAGCTACCAGCAGGTGCAAGAATGAGGCTTAAAAGCCTAGATTGCTCAAGGTTGCTCAGCTCTTAGGATAAACCAGTGCTGCAAGTTCAATTCTGTGTGCAGCAGGAAAAACAAGGTACATCTTCTCTAAACTTTGCTCTTTTTCCAAAAGATTTTTTGTTTGTTTGTTTTTTGTTTTTTGTTTGTTTGTTTTGTTTTTGTATCATTTGGGGGAAGGGAAAGAGGTAACCACTCCATGCATTTTCACCTTAATTTCCTTTTCTCTAAAATAGGAGTACTAATTTCCTCTCTTCTGGGTTTTTTTTGCATATTTGAGAAATTATATATAAAATACCTGACATTATCCCAGCTTAAGTGGAATTGTCACATGAAATATACAAATCTGGTTAAATATAAAGGACAGGTAAAAGGAATAGGTGTTAATAAATGAATGTCTCATAATTCTTCACAGAACATCTTATACTGAAAAATAAGCATCAGTGCAGATTCTGACTGTGTAAGAAAATGGGATTTTGTGCTAATGTCACAGAAGTTGCCCAATATGTTATCAGAGGTCAATATGGTTGCAGCGTTTTACCTGTTCCTGGTCCCTTCTCAGTATTTTATATATACTTCCCAAATAGCAATGTCAGCTAGGCATTAGGCATACATTTTTTAACCTCAGTCTCCAAAGTATGAGATAGGAGTATCAGGAGTTTTAGACTAGCTTGGGCTACATAGTGAGTTCAAGGCCTGTCCAAACAACACAGCAAGCTGTCTCAAAATCAAAGGCTAATACAATTTTTAAAATTGCTTTTTGAATTGTTGGTAGCTGAGTAGATATGCTTGATTTAAATAGAACCAGTTTTATAGCTAGTATGTCTAAACCTATTCATTGATAGAATGGTCTCACACCTTTCATCTTGGAATTAAACCTACGATATGTATATTTTTGTTAGATGGCAGGCAAATTCAAGTAGATACTATTGCTTAGTGCTTAGAGATTGCTAAGGGCTGTGATTTACAGTTCACCCTTGTAACCAGAGAATCATTACTATCTTGTTTCCTTGCTTTGTAGTTAGAAGAATGAGTCATGTCTAGTCCTCATGTAATTATTAATATTTTTTTGATATTTCTGTTTAGAGGACATTAGTGGTAGAGTGTTAACAGCATTCTAGTGGCTATAGATTCAATATTTTGCACCACAAAATGATATATAGATGAATATAGCTAAATACACTGACCAAGGACTGATAGATAATATGTAATACATGAAAAAAAATAACTAGTGTCACATGGTAAAAATATTTACCATCTCTCCTTCTTTGCTTGTTTGTTTGGTTTTTGTAGTGCTATGCTTAAACCCAGGTTGCCATTTATATTAGGCAAGTACTCTACCATTAACTATATACTTAAACTTGACCTTCACATTTACTTGAATGTTTGTTTCGGGGTTTTGCCAGCTCTGATAAGCTCAATTTTAAGCTAATAGTGCAGATAAAAGAGAAAATCGTCCCTAGAAACAAGGGTTTGATAAAAACTAAGCAAAGTTTCAAAGAGAAAATTAACAAAGGGCACAAAGATTGGCGAGAAAAAGAGAAATGAGTATCAGGACACTGAAATGGGAATTGATTCAAACAGTGGTAGAAGAATAGGCCTGAGGGGTACAGAACCTTAGTGCTGCTGGTTAGTGTGTTCCACAAGATGGTCCCAGGGGCTCTGCAGCTCTCACCATGAACAGTTCAGATTTCCAAAGAGTCTTGGGAGCATTGGAAAGAAGGGTCAATTAACACTGATGAGCAAAATAACCTGAACGATTAACATTAGCTGGAGTTTCTTAAGCTTGTCAAATTGTGAATGTGTTTGTTTCTGGAATCCTCTTTTCTTTTCTACTTCAGAAAAGATAACTCCTTGGAAATGAAAGATATGTTAGAGTTATTTTTAAAAGATGTTGAATCTTGAAATAGAGAATGAGAGAAAAACAGAAACCAGAGACCAAAATATTTGCAGAATATTTAGACTAACCCCTACTAGAATTTGCAGATATGGATTTCATTTTTAAACAATCAGTTCCTAAAATTAACCACATAGTGCACAGTTTACTTAGGAAGTTGGGCTCTGGGAAAACAAATTACACAGACCTTGTAGCATAGAAAGCCACCTACATTTATTAAAAGGAGATATTTGCAAATGTTAAAAAAAAAGCCTTTGCAAAAATGTGAAAGTTTTCATGATACACAGATGTTAATATTGTCTTCACCCATTTGAATCTCAAATACTCCTTTAATTTCTTAGGCGTGTAATGAACTAGGTATAAATTAAAATTCATTAATTATTTTCTATTTTTTCTTTTATTTTTTGTATGCTATAGAGCATACATGAACAAGTATATGAGATTACATTGAAAATAATATCTAACTTTTCAATATTAATTTAAAATTTTTTTCATTACTCTTCCATTCAATATGAACTGAGATTTTCTTGGAAAATAAATGCAATTTTATTGTCTTTTATTCTTCCAGTTTGGGTCTGGTAGATATTTGGGTATAAATATGTTAATCAAAATACTAGAATCAGCTGGCCAATGGTGTCACACGCTCTCTCAACACTAAACTGGCAGAGCAGGTGGATCTCTGTGAGTTTGAGGCCAGCCTGGCCTTCAGAGCAGGACAGGCTCCAAAGCTACAGAGAAACCCTGTCTCAAGACAAAAACAAAATATTATGATGAATTGCTAGCCATATTTCATTATAACTAAGATTCATTAACCATTATTTTTAAAAGAGGGTTAATTTTACACTTTATTGATATGTTGCATGAAATATTCTCATAGTGACTAAAATAGAGAACTAAACATGCAAACACATATTTATAGAGGAAAAATAATAACATGTTAAAAATTTAAATGTATTTTTACATTTTATTTAGATACTGGACTGTACTCACTGAAACAGGTGGAAAAACAGCAAACAGAATACACGTGATTGTAGTAAAGTGAGAAACGCAAGGAACTGTAGACAGTGTCTGTTCCCCCTGCCCCTGCTGCCCTTCAGCCTCAAATAAACACATAGGCACTTATATTGACTGTAAATTGTTGGCCATGGCTCAGTCTTCTCATTAGCCAAATCTCTATTAATGATTAACCCATTTCTATTAATCTAAGTATTTCCACTTGTTCATGGCTTACCCTGTAATGCCCCACATGTTAATCACTTCAAACTTAAAATTGTGAATGTTCTCACAGATACATTTAAGTATCTTTTAAACTTTAGATTATATCATTTAACAAAAATAGAGAACTGATGTATTAAAACTTTGCAACTTTTGTTGTTTAATCCACTAGAGTCTAACTTTAATTTGCCTTGTTTAATTTTTATTACCTTGTTTAATTTTAATTTTTAACATCATAATCTTGAACTGCTATAACAACACTGGATGCTGAGAACATTCATGGAGTGGTTGCAAATGAAAGTAAATAGAGAATTATAGAGCTGTGGAAGTCCCATAACATTTGTATGACATTAGGAACAGTTTCAGTAGTAGCAGACAGTAATCAGGAAGAACTCATCCAATGTAAATGACCAGGACCATGTTCCTTTGGACAATATTGAGCACATAGATAACAAACGCCAAAGGACAGTTTTCTCTCTCCTGTAGTCCTACATAGTTAGGCTAAGTTCCTAGAGAGACTGGTACCTTCTCAGTACTGAGTGAAACAATTTAGGAAATAGTGAAAATGTTTGAAAAGGACACTAATCCACTTGAGCATGTGGCTCTGGTCTTACCCTTCCCCCCAATTCCCTCTGCCTTGCTAAAAAAAAAAAAAAAAAAAAAAACATTAAAATGTACTTCAGAAGCTAGCTCCAAAGGTCTATTTCGTTATTTGGGCACTTCCTCCTTTCAAAGCTGACTACCAAAATCCAACTATGAAAGTATTCAGAAGCACCCTTTTGTTCACATAATTAACATATCCAATCAAAATATCCTACTGCATCCCCTAGCTCATTCTAACATAGACCTCCTCTTTTCCCCTCTTAAAAATTATAGCTTCAAAGACAATTGCTGATGCTTTTCTGCCTGTGTAAAAACAGCTGCTTAAACTTTTCTTCCCTGCTTAATAAAGGCTATATCTGTGTTTGGGTGCGGATTGCGTCTAATCAGAAGTCAGAGAACCCCTGCTATATGGAATATCCTTCAGGCTCAGATTCAAAGGCTATAGTCTATAGTCACTTGGCTCCATTGTTTGTGCCATGGTGAGGAAAAACCTGATACTGGGGAGAAAGTAATACAACCAAACTAATAAACAGAGAGTAAGGTGCAGAGAAAAGAATAAACCCTTCAAGACATGTCAGAATGAGGAGGTTCCTCCAAGTAGTTTCTAGTTCCTAAATTTTGTTATGAGTAGGTTTTTCCCTTCCGGTCTGGTCCCACCGCCGCCCCAGCCCCAAATAACACACAGAGACACTGTATTAGACATAATTCTGTGGTCTGCTACTAGCATTTCTTATTGGCTAGCTCTGTCTTATATATTAACCCATTTCTATTAATCTTAGTATTTCCATGTGGTCTTACTGGACCGGACCTCTGTTTTCTCAAGTCTCCACATGTTGACTCCTCCCTACTACTTCCTCTCTCCTCCTTGTCTCCTATCTTGCTTTCCTATTGGCCAACAGTGCTTTTTTCATTAACCAGTATGAGAAGTATATTTACAGAATGACATCTCCCATCATCTCCTCTTTTCTGTCTAAAATAAAAAGAAGGGTTTTAACCTTAACATAGTAAAATATATAACAAAACAGTTATCAAATAAGAGCCACAGTTAACAATATTCTACAGTTAACAATATTAATTCCATTAATATTTAGCAAGATTAAAAAAATATTCTATTACCTATACTATCTTTGTGAGTCTAAAGGCCTATCAGCAACTTATCTTTAATCCTAAATAAGGAAAACTATAACCATAACTATCTGTCTTCAACTCCTTCAAAGACCACAGAAGAATAGTATATAAACTCTAGAAATGACAGAGGCAACTCTCCTGGTCAGTCATCCAAAGTTCTTCTTCTGTAATGTTCTATCTTTAACTCATAGGCTATAGTGTGTCTGGTAAACTCCTCAGCAAAGCAGGGAACTTTAAACTGTCCTCTTGTTTTGGCAGTTTGTCAGTCATTTTTTTCTGTGTCCTGCAGACTGTCTGGCAGACTCTTCTATGAAGCAGGGACCCTGTAGCAATGTCCATCTTGCATCAGCAGTCACTTTCTTGAGGGTCCTGCATGTCCAGTTTATACAGCATAAAGTCAAACAGTCCAGACAAGAGCAGTATCTTGACCAAATGGCTAGTCTTGTCATATTGAAAGTAAAGAGGTCTTTGATGTCCATCTTCCTTTCTGATGCAGGTGATATTGCCAGGAGCAGTTATGTCTCACTGTCAAGAAAAACCCTAAACCATTTTAAATATTCTGTAGATCTTTGAATGGTTTGAAAAATGCTTATCTATCACAAATACATCTCTGTATATCTTGAAATCCTAACTCACCTAACTGTAAGTTTTGACTATTATATGTAGCTATCTATAATCTGTACTAAATTATATACTACATTTTCAAATGAGCTGTATAAACACAATACCTAAACAAGAGTAGAAATATACATATCATAAAATTGACCTTAAGTTTGTATCAGTAAAAGAAAATCTATTCCAAAAGAAAGTATTTATATCTATACCATAATCCCCTTTTTACCTTTAAAGACATTGGCTGTAGTCATTAACCATTTAAAACCAACCCCATTTAAATGAAAATAAACATTTAAAACCAATATTTGGGAATTTGGGCTTCATTCTTTCAAACCTGCTTTCTGTTGGTAGGGGCACTGTCATGGGGATCTTAGGAGACACAGAAATCCTGGCTGTAGTGGTCTGCAAGGCTGCTTCATCCCAAGTATTTTGAATGTTGGATCACCTGGGATGCTGTTTCAGGGGGTCTGGCTTGATCAAATCATGTTAGTCTGGAAGGAATCCACAGCTATTCATTTTCTGTGGAAACAAAAATAGAAATCTTTTTCTCCAGTACCCTGTCTTTGAACTTAAATTTTGGAGTCAAAGCATTTTTTAAAATATATAAATTTAATTAATCCAGCAGCATTTCTTTTAACAGTTCTTGTTACTTCCTCAGAAGTCAATGATACAAAGACAATTTAATACCATACAGTGTCCAGATTCTCTTTATGCTTTTTATCTTTACATGGCTTTTTTTATTGCACTATTTCTTCTACTTCTATTTTTTCATGTTTTGAGACAGGATTTCTCTGTGTAACTTTTATCAGTCCTGGACTTAACTCTGTATATCAGGTTAACTTTGAAATCACAGAGATCTGCTTGCCTCTGTCTCCCCAGTGCTGGAATTAAAGGTGTGTGCTGAAATTAAAGGTGTGTGCCACCACACTCAGCTACTCTCTGCCTTTTTATTATTCTTTTTTAAAAACCATTTCATTGTGTTTCTTTTTCTCTTTCAAGCCTACGTATATTTTAAAACATACTGTAAACCTTTAGAGGTTTTTCTTAGAATCTGTCTTTATTGTAAATTTTTATCTCTTTCTGGCTATAAGCCTCTTATCTGGTAAACAACATTGCTAAAATAAAAGCCACATCTATATTAGCCGATGTCTATCATGGATGGTGGAAGGTATTTTACCACCAGAACTGAGATCTGTGCTCACTGCTTTGGTCTAAGCTGCCATCCAGCAGCATGCTGCCAGTTTGTAGATGTGGTCACTGCCATTGCCAGCTCTCATACATACCATTAAGTTGTTAGCAGAGCTCTTTAAAAGCCTTGTGGGTTTTTTTTTTTTTTTCTGCTTGTGCTGAGTCAGGAAATCTCCCTTAAAGGAGCCATGCAAATCTGTGCTTGTCTCTTGCAAAACAGAGCCCAGCTGAGAAAAATGCTGTTACCAAGAAGCCTTGCTTTTCTCTGTTCTTTTGTTTTTAAAACCCCTTTTTAAGCTTTCATCAAGTTTTAAGTAAAAATTCTTCGGTCCACGTTGGAAGCTAAAATAGTCATTGTTATTAAATGCAGGGCTATTTTCCCAAGACAGAATTCTTTGTCTCTTCCTGAAATCTGTGTTCACAGTGTGTAGGATCCACTTGCAGAAACTCTAAACCACTGAAGTTAATACTTTAAAAGGAAGTGCTAGAGATGAAATGAGAAAGGAAGGAAAGAAGAGGGAGAAGCAAACTGATCTTAAGCAAATATCTAGTCCTGAAGAAAATGTCTTCACCTATTTAATTTCAGAATTAAATATGATTTATAAATTAACACACACATACACACTTAAATTGGCTAAGGTCAAATTATTTAACATGACATAGAAACCATGTCCTAGCTGATTCTATTATATCACTGAGATCTCTTCGCTCTAATATCAGGGTTTTCACTTCTGCTTTCAGTCTGTCCTGCAGAGAGGACTACACCCAGGTCCTGAGGAAGAGTTTTAACTGTTGAGTCATCTTTCCAGCACCATCAGCTAAGTTTACAAACAGCTAAAATACATTTTAATATATTCAAATGCATTTGTTCTACACATGGAGATTACTGAAATACATTTCATATTAGACAAAAAATTCAGGAAAACATGAGAGCAAGGTGGTATTTATCATGAGAGACTGCAGGACGAAATTATATGTGTAATGTGCAAAATTATGCAGACAATGTATCACAACTATTTAACTCAAGAACTTAGGCTTTTCTATAAATTTGCAAAATATTCCAGATAGTGGATGCTTTTAATTACCATCTGATACCTAATGACCTCATATAGTCTCACATTTATTTCATTCTGTCACCTTTCAATTCAGTTTATTAACAAAGTTTTATTCTCCATTCTTCATCACAAGAAAATGAGAGAGTGAGAGAAAGAAAAAAGACTTAAAGGAAAACAGTTATTTAAAATATGGAGGATTTTATTCTATTTATTTACCATATGAGCTCAGTGACAGGGCATTATTTATAGTTGCTTATTTAAATTACAGATTTCTACTCATGCTATTCTTCCCTTCCTAATTAAATAATGGAATTTTGCATAATCAATCAACTCTAACATTAAAGGGACCCATTTTGGTAATTAATATGATCAGAACAATATTTTTTCCATTTTGACTATTATTCAAACACACTAAAATGAAGTACATAATTATTATAATAAAGATGTAATTATATCATTATTTGGGCATCTGGTTGTAGTCTCTTTGTTTTATCCAACATCGTGAATACAAATACATTTATAAAGCAATTTCATATTAAATCTTATGTCACATCTGCATAATATTTTATAATTTAATTAATTTAGCAAATATTTAGAGAGTGTCATTTATAAGTCATGTACTTAGCTGCATGGCATGCTGTGTGCATAAATATAGTGGTGAATGAGCAGTTTGCCAGTGTACTAAGGATTGTTCTTGGGCAAACTACAGAAACACACACACACACAAAAAAAATGAGCAACATTGACGTAGACTTGGAAGCTGGAGAAACTTTTTTAGGAAGATCAAAAGAAAAACCCTTCTGAAGATGAAACTGTACATGCAATTTCATGAAGTGGTAGAAAAGATAGAGGAAGAAAATATTATAAGGCAGGCATGGCATGTGGAAACACAAATCTGGATAACTACAAAGAAAGCATACCTTGGATATATAAACTTTGCTAGTTTAAAATTTCCTATCAAGGATGCCATGTAGAAACAATTTTTTGTTAGTTATTGTTAAAAAGAAATGCTGACAAATTCAATTGCAGAACAGATAAAAATAATTTGTCTGCCAAAGAGGGAATTTCCTAGAAAACACAACAATTGAAGTGGAAGAGGCAGTGACTTGGAGACTTCTTGCCTGACTCGGGACATCAATGATAATGTTCTGTGGTGAAGGGCATACTCAGAGTGCAAAGGCAAGACAAGCATGGTTTGGAGTGCCTCACAGAATGCAGTTCATGGGGCTTTTGAATTCCTTAGGTAAGCAGAGAGACAGTAAGAGGAAAGGAGGACCACAGAGTGTATTCTAAAATATGACTCAGCAAGTCAGTACGTTTTAATGACTTAAGAAAATCTGGAGTACTGAAAATATGAATAGGAAGTAAAGTGGAAGATGATGATGATGATGATGATAATGCATGCATTTTTGAAGACAATTAACATAAGTTCCTCAAAAAGAAATTTAATATATTGGAAATGTTAGAACTGTAAACCCATTGAATATGTTTGATTAAGGTCACGGTTGCCAATTTGGCTAGCTCTATTTTAAAATTTGGCAACTCCTATGGTGAGAAATATTTATACATCTGCAAATATGTATGAATGCACAAACTTCATATCACTTATGCATATTGTGTGACAAACATCTTAGGCCACAAGGAATGTGATTAAGAAAAATAATAAAATCTTTTTGGAAAGATATGCTTATTGTTTTAAAAATCTAATACCAAATTATGAACTAATTAAATATATTTTCTAAACTTTCAAAAAAAACTCTCATTGATTTCCTCTAGGAAAAATTTCCTACTATAGCAGAAATATTCACTCTAGTGAAATATTTAAAAAAAAAAATTTAAGCTTCAATTTTACCCAACCTGGCTTTTCCTGAAGGCTTTCTTTCATGTTCTTCTAGCTGACTTTATTCCTTCACTTGCACATGACTTCATGGTTATATATGTCTGAAGTAATGTTCCCATTCCTGAAGGAATGTTCCTATTCCTAAAATACAGTTCCTATCTTTCTTTAATTTTATGTGACTGCACCATTTACTTCTACATATCTCATTCATTGCAGAATGCTACTATCCAGCATCCTTCTCTCTGCTATCTCCTGTAATCATGTAGGAACTTATTTTATAGTTCATGCAATAAACTATCCAAAGCGTAGATCTCTTTTATCATTTTTTTTAAACCAAGGAACCACAATAGAAAGAAATCTAAATATGAAATCACCAATTTGTCTGATATCAAACACACACACACACACACACACACACACACACACACACGGTGGTGTGGGGGGATACAAACAGAGAGAAGGGGTTGGGGCAAGTAATTCTAATGTCACTCTCACAAAGGTTCCTACTCAATTCAATTTTTTATCTTTTCTAAAGTATACTAAAAAATATTAATAACCACTTTTCATAGTACATAAATTCTTCCTCGAGTCACATTTTTAATTAACAACCTACTTCTTATATGAAAGTCAAACCAGACTGGAGTGATGTGCTGTGATGATAAGTTTTTGTTTCTTGGCAGGAAAGCCTGAGTTCAATCCTAGCACTCATGTGAGATTGTTTAAACCTGTAACTCAAGTCCCAGTGTATGTCAGTTTGTCACGCTCTCTACTAACCTTTGTAATGTACTACACACACACACACACACACACACACACACACACACACACACTACTACTACTACTACTACTACTACTACTACTACTACTACTCAAAGACACAACAATAAGCCAATATTAACATCCAAAATAACATCTAGGAATCAACTACTTTAACAAATAAACCAACCCATATTTTATCCAGAACCAGGCATGATATAGAGACCTATAATTCTAGCACTTGAATTCAGGAAGAACAGAAGTTCAAGATCATCCTCAGCTGCATTGATAATTTGAAGTCAGATATTTTTTTCTGTATGAAATCTTACCTCAAACAAATAAACAAACAAAAAAAATGTACAAATGTACAAATCTCTACATCACTCTAGTTTCAAGTTCTCTTGACCCTATTCTTTTCTCTCCATATCTACATTCAGGTAGGATTCTGTGGAGCCCTATCTCCCAAGACTATATGAAAACTCTATAATTTTCTTTCTCATTCCCCATTTCTCTTTACTTCTTGACAATAAAATTTGAAAATTCAGTATCACACCCCCATTACCTGTATTTGTCTTCTTGTTCTGCCTTTTAACTAGTCCACTAACCCAGTCACCTAATGTAACACAGTCTCATAGTGTTGAGTCATTTCTTCATTACCAATCACTTGACCAGTCATCTTACTTATTCAGGTTCTTGGTTATCAGCAGTGTTCAATTCTGGCACACTCATACTTACTGCCTGAATCATTTTCTACAAAGTAGATACAGAACCCATCCCAAGTCACCAGGCTCACATTCCATTTCTGCTTAATGTAAGGAGTATGGTTTTTCCTCCCGCTGCTGGTCTTGTCCTGCCACCATGCCAGCCCCAAATAACACACTGAGAATTTGTATTTGATATAATGCTGTTAGCCAGTTACTAGTTGCTTATCGGCTAGCTCTGTCTTAAGTATTAACCCATTTCTGCTGATCTATGTATTTCCACGTGGTCTCATTTTACTGAGAGCCAGTGTCCTGCTCTCTCGACTCTCCATGTTGACTTCTCCTCACTACTTCCTCTTTCCTCCTCGTCTCCTAGTCCCACCTATCTAGCTTTCTTATTGGCCAACAGGTCTTTATTCATTAACTAGTATTAGAAACATATTTACAGAATGACATCTCCCATCAGCTTAACATTCCAGTACTAGGATGCTGCTCTACCAGAGGACCTGAGTTTGATTCGCAGTTCAGAACAGGTGGTTCATAACCATCTGTAACTTTAGTGACAGGTTCTTGATAACCTTCTTCTGAACTCTGTGGGCAGCTGTACACACACACACACACACACACACACACACACACACACACACACACAAATAAAAAATAAGTCATTTAAAAATCTTTCCTTTACCATTCTTGCCTTCTTCTCATCTCTAAAATGTACAAAGCATGTGCATGTGAACACACACAAACACCACATACACACACACACACACACACAAATAAAAAATAAGTCATTTAAAAATCTTTCCTTTACCATTCTTGCCTTCCTCTCATCTCTAATATGTACAAAGTCAAGTTCATTCCTTAGACATTTTCCTTGTTATTTATTTACATGTTTATTTAAAAGGAAAGGTATTTCAACTTCACTATTATCAATGTAAGTACTGATGATATTTACAGTTATAGCACAGCTTGGATTTCTTTCTGAAACCCAGGAGTTATAAACATTTTTAAAAAATGTGTCAAACTTTATATATCTAAAACATACTTTTAATATGTCTTCCTTATCTCATAAGCAACTCTATTCTTTTACTTCCTTATGCATAAACCAAGGGCCAGTAGAAGTCTTACTGTATAAAGCTTCCAGCTACCAAGCATGATTACCTGAGTCCAATTTCTGGGATACACAGTGTGGCATAAGAAGGATAACTACCACAATATTTCTTCTAAGCTGTATACACACACACACACATACACATACACACACTAACACACACACACACACACAGGAGTTAAAATACAAAAGCAAAGCAACAGCAAGAATATAAGAATGAGCATTGATGATCCAATTTATCTATTTCTACAGCAAGCAAGGTTTTCAGTAAATTATGCTTACTTGGCTTTTAAAATGACAACTCCTCAAAACAGCATGCTTATAGTTTTGGTATTCCCTGCATATATTATAGTATAGTCTGGCTGTTACACAAATTTAAGAGTTTACAGTTTATCAGATGTGGCGATGTTGTATATCTAAGTAGGAATAATTTTCTCATTTTGGGAAATAAATGTTGGAATATATAATAATACTGCACTTTTTTCCTTTTCTTTCTATTTTAAAATTTGAGACAATCTTTCTTTGTGTAGCTTTGTAGACCAGGCTGGCCTTGAACTCATAGAGATCTGCCTGCCTATGCCTCCCAAATGCTTGTATTTAATGCATATGCTAGAGTCTCTTAATATAGTATAAAACAAATGTAATGAATTGTAAGACTTTATTGTAACTTTCTACATACTTAGCATTTACATTCTCAGCTGCTGGAGATATAGGTGGCTTGGAGGTTAAGAGAACTTGTAGCTCTTGAAGACTTCATTTACTAGCATGGTTTACAGATGCCTAAAAGGCCAGCTGCAGGAAATCCTGTGATCTATTACGGACTCTAAAAGCACCACATTCTTATCTTCTTGCTGTTGTTTTGCTTTTATATTTTAATTCCTGTGTGTGTGTGTGTGTGTGTGTGTGTGTGTGTGTGTGTGTGTACCGCTTTACAATATTTACAATATATGTATGTAAAGAGTAGTTATTGAAAAATAATTTTAAAAATTGATAGATTCTGATTTCCTATTCTTCTCAGTGTGTCCTTTTCAGATTTTTTCCACTGTATTCTCTCTTAAGTAACCTTTATTGCAATGGCATAAAACATCATATGTAAACTCATAAATTTATCCATTGCTGTGTAAATGTCTCATTTACTAGTAGCTTACAACTCAATATTTGCTGTGTTTTAATCCTTTCCTATAAAAATATCAGCAAATGTTATCAGTTCTGCCTCCAAAATGCATAGCAAAATAATTTACGCCTCACTCTACTCACAGTCACCTGGCTTATTTTAAAGGCAATCTACAATTTTATGTGGTATATTACAGTTTTACCTGGAATAGGGTCAGCCTCTCTTTTCTCACTCTTGCTACTCTTTGTTATTGAGGTTATATTTTTAAATATTAAACCAAATATATTACTTCCTATATAATAATTTTCCTGTTACATTTCATTGTGTATTTAATAAATGCCTATATGCATTGCTTGGGACGATTTTCCCTTTGTTCATCACTTTCCTGCAATCTTACTCCATTATATTACTAAATGAAAATTAAAATATGTAGGTGATGAGAAGTTGAATCAATCATGCAAGTTCAATTTTAATTAACAGTATTGTGGCCATGCCTGTGATTCTGAACAGTATGTCTCATAACCCCTCATACCTGGGTGGCAATATGATTTGAAGAAGAAGTTGAAGGCATTGATAACATTGAAGAACACACATGTTTCATATGTATCAGAATGGTGAGAGTGTATCAATAGTGTAGAAGAAAACAGCTAAATGTAATAGTTATAAGTTCATGACTAGAGGCTTCAAAGTGTTTTGCAAGAAATACTGTGGAGTCATGTGAACTCCCACTGACAAATAATTAAAACTAGAAATGATAAGCTTTTTAAGATAGTGGGCATATAAGAAAAGAAATAGTTTTAGCATAGCTGTTCATTACAACACTTCCATACCAAGGTATTATTTGTGGAACACTGGAACAGGATATGTGACACTGATTTTGAATAACTTTTATGTTCCTGTTATCCAAAATCTCCAGTTATTCTTAAAGTTTTAAATGTCTATAATGGATTCACTCCTCAATGTCTATCACTACAGTAAGGGAAAAATACAAAGTTCTGGAACTAATTTAGTCAGAAATTTCTGCATGGCTGTTAGTTATCACTTATTTACCATTCCTATTTCCTTCTCCATTGATATTATTCAGTAGTGAAAACAAATGCACATGGTTGGTTTGCAAGAAGAACAGTTCAGTAATCTGGTAACATAGCATGAGCAGAGAACACAGTGGGTTTTCATAGGTTTAGTAAAGGATGATATGCAGAAATCATTTGATCAGTTTTGAACAAGATCTTAGAGGCAGTCAGTCAGACTTCTGGAAAAGTCTGAAGCATAGTTGTTCTTTTGACAAAAGTACTAACTCGCTAATTTGTTTTCCTACTTAATTACATTCTTTTTGTTTGTTTGTTTTCTTGTACCTAGGAACTAGAAGTATAGAAATCGTCTTAGAATAATGGTCATCTGCATAAGAAGTAGAAATATAATAAAAATGTGTTTTAATTTGTAACACTAAAAATAAAATTTCTAGAGACAGATATTGGGGTTCAAAATCAGAAAAGCAGAGCATCCAAGGCACTATCTCTTACCTCTACTTCAGGCTGAAAGGGTTGCTCCTGCTTCAATAGTTTTCCACCAAACTTCAGACTGCTGCCCCTCCTCAACGTGACAGGAGAAAAAAAAATATCATCAGAATGTATCCAGAGACACTAGGCTCCTATAAATCTCTTTTAGACTGTTCACTCTTGTATAGGCCAGGGTGGTCTGGAATTCATAGACATCCATCTGTTTTTGTCTCAGCAGTCCTGGGATTAAAAGTGTGTGCCACCAAGGCCTGGATTCTATGACTAGCTAGTATGTCTTCTGGGATTAAATGTATATATCCCTGTTGCCTGACTTCTACAGCATGTGAGAGGCTTTGTATCTTCAATCCACAAGCAAGCTTTATGAAATCATAGGTAATATATCACCACATTAATTACCCAATCAAAAGTGATTAACAACATGGGATAAAACAATAAAAGTAAAAAAGGAGCATAAAGATAAAAATATGATTTAATTAAAATCTACCATGTCTATTTCTGTACAAAAAATAAAAAAATGAGATGATTCAATTGTAGTTGAATGATTGAAGGACTGAATCAAAATAGCATATATAATTCAATAAACTTTTAACATAGTGATACTTGATTTTTGGTAGTGTTTAATCCCAGTAGCATTGAAGTCATTCACACTGATAGAGAAGATCTAAGCACAATTTATGTATACATTTATTGCTCCTATTTCCATCTCAATTGGGGACAGCATGGAATTAGACAAAGAAACACTTTGAAAGACATTATTACCACATTTGCAAAGCACACTAATCCTATATCTGTGCATGCTATAACATCTACATCACATGTTTTCGTGGAAGTGTCTTGATATCATGGAGATGCATACAGTTGTGAGTATGTGCATGAAAGTCTGCAAGCAATTGCTATCATAACTGTGGGGTGCAGGATTGATAGCCATGGTTATTTAAATGCTTCTGATCTCCAACTTCTTTACATTCATCATTATAAAGTACACTTATCAACTATTTGGAAGTTCATAAAAAGCTCTAAATATTTGGCAAATAAAGTCACTTCTTTAACAACTGATCCGTCTCTCCAGCCTTCTGACAGTGGAACCAGTATTTGTCTCTAGTGCACAAATCAAGTTTGGAAGCCCATTCTCAATGGAAGGATAATCTCTCAGCCCAGATACAAGGAGGAGGGCCTAGTGCCTCCCCCAAATGTGACAGACATTGAGGATCCCCCATGAAAGGCCTCACCCTCCCTGGGGAGATGTGGGATAGGATGGGGGGTCAGTGGGGGATATGGGAGGATGGGCGGGAGAAGGAACTGGGATTGATATGCAAAATATAATTATTTTTCTAAATTAAAAAAATAAGTTAAAAATTATTTCTTTGTAATTGTTCTATAAAATTATTAATATATGTTGCTTTACAAATAAAACTACAGATTAATAGTCTATTTAAATTTTAAAAGATATGTAATGAATTTAATTTGAAATAAATACGACTTCAACTCAGTTAAAAATTGCATCTAATCTGCTGTGTCATAAAATAACATTCCAGGACCTAGGGAAATGGCTAGGTTTTTCAGAGCATGGATTGTTCTTGCAGAGGACCTGACTTTAATTCCTAGCACTCACATGGTGGCTCATATTCATCTCTAACTCAAGTTTCAGAGGGGTCAACAACTTTTGATTACCATGGGCCTGTGTTGCATGTACCTACATGCAAGCAGCATATTCGTACATATAAATTAAGTAATTCTTCAGGAACACACTAGGTCTTATTTAATCTGAATGGAACTTAAACACTGGATACATATGCTGTTACCAGAAATTACTAAAGCTCTGTCTCCAATATCATGTCTCACACTAAAAGCTAATTTAAGTTTTCCAATGAAAAAGATACTCTTTATTTATATTTTATGACTCATGTTTTATTCATGTTCTATCACTATGTTTAGAATATGTTGGGGATTGCCTAGCTGCAAGAATATTTATATAGCTTTAATCATAAAACAATAAAAATTTAATTGCAAATATGTTTTTATTTCTTTGCCATTTCCCTAGATAATTTTGCATACATTTCATGGCTAGTTTCTAAGATACACTGTCTTTAAATCCATACGTTGTCAAATAATACTTTTACAAAAGAATTATAGTTACAGTTCTTTTTATGATATATTTGCCTTGAACACAAGAAAACAGTATTTTGGTAATTTTATTTGACATAAACATGTGAGGTAGACTTTACTAGCAAACTTTAATTAGCAAGTTAGTCAGAAATCAACTGAATACTGTCTCTAAAGAAGACCCTGGGAGGGGCTATCTGAGCTGTATTTAGTATGTGTGAGGAAGCAAGTCCAGTGTGTTCATCTTCTCATATTTCAGTGGAGCAGGCAAGAAGCTGTAGCCAAAACCAGCAACAAAGGTGAACTCTTACAGTGTCCTCTTCTTATTAGGGGTACGATTATTGCCTATGACTCAGTATCTTTTTTCAATTGTAAAGGTATTTGGTTGTGCTCCTAATACCAGGTAGATCTGTTACAATTATATCATCAATGACAAGTTAGACCTGCTTGTCAGGATCAGTAGAGAGTTTGAGCTAATTATTATTATTTTTTTTTTTTTAAAATCTATCAGGAAAAAAAATACTATAACAACTGCAACCCTTTGGTGCATAAATTTCTAGTAGAGTATAAATATGCAATGAATGTATTTGCTCATGGTTAGAGCAATTCTGTCAACTTATATACATCTCACTATGGATAATGAGCTAACTGAAACTAGAAACTTTATGATGATATTGTAAAGAGAATGAAACACTGGGTAGTATATTTAGATATATTCATTCAAGGAAACTGCTAATGTTTTGGAAAGGTTTTAACCTCTTTTTGAGCAAAAGTACAGTATTTTCATCTCACAAAAAGATACAAGAAATATTATCGTTAGAGTTCAAAAAATCTAAACAACAAGGCTTTTAATTTTTTTTAAATATTTAGAGTATATATGAATAAAAACAGGTTTGTTGGGAAATAACAAATCTAAAATGGAATGTCAAAGTTTCAATAGGATGTGATGGAGATCAATTAACTTTCAGTTAACTAATTAGCATTAGTTAATTAGTAAGACAATTATCTGTAGATTAGAAAAATAATTGAAAAATAACATTCTGTATAGAATGCATAGCAGCTTCTCTAAAATTATCATTGATGCCTATGACCACATCAATGGCCACGATGCTACAATAGCACTAAACATGTTGGCAGCATAATGCATACATTGGTGGTTACCAATATCTCTCTAATTAGACTTGGGACTCTCTCAACAAGAGAGAAATTATGCCTAGTACTGGACACCTAGTTAACTACTCAATGCAGTTTATGGTTGTTAGAAGAGAATCTATGGCCACTAATTTACTAAACCAGTGTAATTCCTAACAACAATCAATAAACATTTGTACTTATATCCACATATAAATGTAGTGTTTACCCTTACTAAGGAGACATCTCCTTGCAACAAATGAAGACCTCTACATAAAACCACAACCAATCAAAATTCAGAATTGTCAAGCCTTTTCCCATTAAATACCTCTACAAAATACTCTGAGATCAAAAACTCAGGGAACATTACAGAAGGAGGGATAGAAAACTGTTAGAGCCAGAGGATCAGGGATGTTGCTGTGAGATTGTGTCTCCAAGTAAAGTCAGAAGCTACATCCATTAACTCTTACCAATATGACTGCCCAAATGTAAGGTGAACAAAGATTGCATTAATGGACAAACAAAAGTGGATAAGGATAAGCCTATGATGCCTCAACCACACACAAAGAACGATAGGCAAATAAAGAAAGCTGAGAGTGAAAGATGTGTTTTTCCCTAGGGATGAGTGTGCCAGGTGTTTGTCTACTGTCAAAAGGTCAGCCCTAAAAACAAACATACAAGTAATATTGTAAGGAATGAATGTAACACATACACATACACTCACAGTCACACACACACACACACGCACACAAATAACAACTAGTAAAAAAATAGTTCAGCCCATGAAGGAAAAAGGGGTGGTGTATATGGAAGGACTTGAAGGGAGCAAAAGGAAAGGAGAGGGAGAGATTTGTCATACAAAAGAATCTCAAAAATTTAAAAAAATGTTTTTTAAATAAAAATTCATAGACAAATTTCTAAAATATAAAAATTCAAATCTAGATGTTGAAGTACACCATTCTTATTCATTTATACACTTTTTATGTAGACCTCACATATCTTCAAAGTACACCATATTCAGGAAAAATGTCAGTTGTTTGAGAGAAAAATAGTTTTTCACCTTGGAATAAACAGAGTGTAAATGTTAGATTTTATAATGTATAAATAATTTATAGTGCTTTTATTCCATGTGTACATGTGTACATTCTTTTGTGCACATTCCACTCTGAAGACATGTAGGTCAGAGAACAAATTGCAGGAGTAGATTCTTTCCACATTGTTCTCTTTGATAGAACTCGTGGTTTTAGGCTTAGTTTCAAGCACTGTTACCTCCTTTCTGGTTCATGATGTTATTTAATATAATCCAAGACTTTGAAGTTCTTTTCAAAACAGTAAATCTCATGGCCTATTTACTTACACAAGTATGATGGCCAATAAAATTTGTGTGAAGCAGCCTAGTATTGAGCATTAACTGTTCTAGGACACGAACACAAGAACAAATGAAATATAATAACTGCTTTTGCCCCTTTTATTGTCTAGAAAAGTTGATCAGATTATTATAATGTCCTTCCACTAATTAAAGTGCACACACACCATGCACACAGGCATACACATATTCACACGGTCCCTCTCTCTCTTTCTCTCTCTCTCTCATATACACACACACACAAAGACACACACAAAGAGAGAGAGAGAGAGAGAGAGAGAGAGAGAGAGAGAGAGAGAGAGATGTAAGGGAGGAGGGAAGAAAAGGAGAAAGGATAGGAAAGATAAACAAACAGATAATTTTTTTTTGTTTCAAAATAAATGATATAATATGCCCAAATTCTCATTTAAAGCATATTTTCATTTGGATCTCTTCTGAAAGAATTCAGTTTCCCATAATACTTCAGAATGTTCCAGCATTCATTTAGAATGATAATCTCCAACTCTAGGACAAAATTTCCAGGATATATTCCTGGCAGTTTCTCAACTTGTTCCTGAAACTGCTATCACTTTTAGGGCACAGACTAGAACAAAGAGACATGGAAAGCAAATCTGAAAGAACCAGGAGACTCTGAAGAGGAGCCAGTTTCAGTGTGCAGTTGTTTTCTTATCTAAATTTAATGCAAAGTCTCCCCTATTATTAAATAAGTGCCCTGGTGCTGTTAAGTAAAAGTGGCATTAGAACACTGTCAATCACTGGACTGGAGTTCATTTGGAGCATGGAATTACATCCAGATGTTGACATTTTCTTTGCTTTCGCTGGAAAACTTCAGTGGACACCAAAGCCATGCATTTTTACTTTCAGAAAGTAGCTAATTAATCTGGATATACTTGACAAGTTATTGAAAAGGGAAGGAAATGGTGAAGAAGAAAGAGAATGTAGGAAAGGACTAGGGAAAGAAAGGAATGAAGGAGGAAGAGAAAGGAAGAAGGAAAATGGTAGGGGAGAAGAAAGTAGAGAAGAATTTTGCTTATTTTCTAGTTGATCTAGTATTCAGTCCAATTTATCTGGAGAGTCTGAGTGGCTAAACTGCCTAATACTCCTTTTTAACTCTCCTTTTAACTGTCCAGCTAATAAAACTAACTCTTTCCAAAGCAGTATAGACAAAAAGAGCAAAAACAATAATTTACAGGCCATAGTATGTGTGCAACCACTATTCGAATAATACAGTAAAGATCCTTGAGATCTGTGGCTTTGTCCATTCAGCTGATGAGCAAATCTCAATTGTAAAGACATCCCAATATTAAGTGAATACCAATAAGCCATAGACATCAGTTTGTTTTCAGGATGCTTGTAACTCAGCTACTTTAGCTGAATATTTTGGTCAGTAAAATACTTATATAAATGGCTTCCAATGCCAGTTAAGGTTTATATATTCTCACAAAATAGAGAAAATGTATTTTAAAATGGGCATGTGATCTCCAGATACATACTTGAGATGAAAATAGTACTTGGGAAGGGTCAGAGTTTTGTGTAGATTTTATCTTGAACTATAAAGAGAAATGTGTTATTCTTGTTGAAGGGAGTGGATTTTCTGAAACAAGATTGATTTAGACAACAGTAATTAACAATCCATGTGAGACTTTACTGGTAGCTTCAAGGAAAAAAGAAAACATGAATATAGTCAGGTAAGGAGCTTCATAGTAGAGATGAGCAACTCTGCACTCTTGATGGGTGAATGCTTAGTTGTTTGCTTATGGTCAGCAATAAAACTTAATTTGATGTTTTTTATGCAATCAGTATCTGTAGCTATTAATTCCCTTCAAACTCAAAGGCAATGTGCAGCTAAAGAAACATTTTTTCTAGTACACATTTAATTTAACAGAACCTGTTCTTTCTTAGTAAAGTCAATGGAATGAATCCTCATTTTCCTTCCTTAGAATGTTTGGCAGGTTGATGATCCCTGTGTTTTGATAATGTTATTTAACTGGATTATAATAGTTAATTTTTTTTATTTGACATTTTCTGCATCTTTCTTTACTGCACTCCCCACTTGTTTCCACTCTCTTTCTTTCTCTTGCTTTTAAATGTCAGTATTTTAATTCATCATTGAATTTTAAAATGTTTTAGGAATAACATCCAATAATTTTAAAAAGTCTCATTACATTTATTCACTGCTCTATTAATGTGTGTGGGCCTATACACCTGTTTCACACCACACATACAGAGGTGAGAGGACAACATGGAGAATTGTTCCTATCCTCTACCATGTGAATTCTTAAGATCAAACTCAGGTTTTGGGGCTCATCATAGAGTACCTTTAACTACTGAGCCATCTTATGGGAACCCACTGCAAAAAAATATAAACAATATAAAGGTGAGCTCTATTCGTAATATAATTAGACTGCAAAAGTAACTATTAGTGAATTTTGGACTGGCAAGTTGGTAAGGTTTTAATGTTACAATTCTTTTCTTTTGAGAAATGAGATTGTTGACTAGAACAACCCATAATGTTTAACTAAAAAAGAACCTAACAGGTTAATGAATTTAGGTAGTTGTTTTCAATAATTTTCTCTCTTGTTCCCACAATTTGCAATAGGTATACATGGATATATAAAGGCAAAAATACTTAGAATGAGCTTAGTGTTTATATGTCTATTAACTATAATCTATGTTGCCAGTAATTGAGCTAGGTGTAGATATTCCTATGAACTATAATCTAGTTTGCTAGTTTTTAACCTGCCAAAATTCCCATGAACCCATGCATTGTTATGCAATCTAGATATTATTTTTAACTAATAATTTTGTCATTATCACACCAAGAAGGAAATATTTCCAGTCATCAATTCTGCTGTATATAGTATAGTGAGCAAAGATAGTGGAATGTAAACAGGCATTGAAAAAAACTGAATCAAGTTTTCATTTGAAAACGATGTTATAAGGCTTAGACAAGAAAGGTACCTGAAAGACAAATCTACCAGAATGAGTTCAATCCCTGTGCTAAAGCCTTTGAAGGAGATACATGTCTCCTATAAGCTATCTTCTGATATCCACACATTGTGGTGTGACACACACTAATACATAAATGAATACATAAATAAATGTCAATAATATTTCTTTAAAAGAAGGGGAGATGATGAAGATTGAGCCAAGGGAGGAGTAGATGAGAAGACAGAGACATACAGACAGAGAGAGAGAGAGAGAGAGAGAGAGAGAGAGAGAGGAAGAGAGAGAGGGCATAACAGAGGGAGCCATTATAGGATTGAAAAGAAAACTGAATCTAGAGAAATGTCCAGAAACCTACAAGACTGACCATAACAGACAATTCGAACAACAATGGAAAGGCTACCATAAATATCCTTCCCTAATAATGGGATTGAGGACTAACTTATCCACCATCATAGAGCCCTCATCTAGTAGCTGATGGAAACAGAAGCAAACACCCACAACTAAACAGTGAGCCGAACTGGAATCCAAATGCAAAAGTAGGACAAGTCCAGGCTATAGAAACACATAGAGACAGCTGACCTGAACGAGGTAGAGCTAATGAACCTCCAGATTGATAGCTGGGAATCCAGCGTGAGACAGCCTCAACCCCATGAACAAGGGTCTTAGCTAGAAGGACTGGGCAGTCTTAAGGGACCTCGGTCAGTGGACTAGGATATATCCCTGGTACACTAAAGGATTTTGGGAGCACATAGCACATGGAGGGATACTCCCTTAACCTAGAGGCAGGAAAGAAGGCCTAGTCCAGATTTGAATGACCCCTCCTGGAAGGCATCACCCTACATTTAGAGTGGGGGGGTTGAGAGGGCAGGATGGTCTGGGTGCATAGGAGGGTGGGAAAGAGGTAGGAGGGAGGAAGTGACGAAGAGGAAACTGGGATTGATAGGTAATAATAATAATAATAATACATTTAAAAAAGAATGAACAAGATTAAAACACATATGTGACATAGGAAACAATGTATTTTACAACATAAATAATGCAGATATCAAGACTTATTTAAGGATTCCATTTTATTTTTAATTAATTTTAGAATAGTATATTTCTAACACACCACTCAAACATGGAGAATAAAGGGATGTTTCATTTCCATTTTCTAAAAACTATTTTGTTTGGTGAATGATGCTGAATGGACTAAAAATAGTGCTAAAGTTTGCGGGTCAGTCTCTCAGATCTTATGGCAAAAAGCCTCTGATTAGTATTTTCTGCCTAGACATGTGACAGGCACTGAGCATACACAAGAAAGTAAGATGTGATTTGCTCTAAATCTCAAAACATAATTGTTATTTACTTAATTGTCCATTGTAGCATTGTACTTCACTAATCTGATAAATGTTAATTAAACGTTACACACTATTTTACATTTTATATATCTAATACTCAACTTCAGAGTGAGCACATCCATAAATGTATAAGACAGTCTGTAATTATGGCTTTTTCCTTACTATACACTGAAAGATATGTTTCCTCTCCTAAACTCACATGTCAGAATCTAATTGCCCATGGAACTGTGCTAGGCAGAGTAGACCAAATTCTCATGAATAGAATTGATTTCTTTGTGCCATAGAAAGACCAGCACCCCTTCCTATGTACCGTGGGAAAAACAGCCAGAAAATGAATATGAGCCAGATTTTGAGTAATGAAGAACAGTATATCTGCCACTTCCTTGATCTAACATTTCTAGGCTTCATACTTGTGATACTTGGTTGCTGTGCAGTATGAACAAACTAATTATTGGTGTACATTTGTATGTACAAAAAAATAAAGAATTAGAATCATTCTAGATGCTTTAAAAGTAAGTTTGGAAATGCCATTAGATCAAAATACAAAAAATGTCAAGACTATGACACTGATATGGACTAAAATGGAAAGGTCATTTCTCAACTATGGGTGATTCATTTACGGGTTAATTTTATAAATTGTGCTAAAAGGATTCAGGGTGTTAAACATTTTTTAGTGGAGTATGTAATTAAAATAATTGTAACAGTTCACTAAGTTGAAAAAAAAAGAAATTTTTGACATATTTTAGGCATTTAAAATGTTTTAGAACAATTCATTATATGAAAACAATGATAAAACCTGATCGAATTTATAAAGATATCACAGGAAGAAAATATTTTCCTAGAAAGAATTTAAAGTTCACTTGATGATCGAATGTAACATAAGGTATTATGCTAATGCAAAATGAAGCCTAGGATATGGTCTTGAAGAAAATTAAATTTTTATTTCTTCTTCTCTATGGTTTATCCTTTAGTGTTTCACTCATGTTTAGAGCACAAAAGTCTTCATAAAGTTTTTGTCTTACTCACTGTTTGGATTTCATGTTGGGATTGGATCAGGAGGTTTCTGACCTCATCTGTGGATTAATCCATTCATGACTGGTCAAGTAACTGCAGTGGGGAAAGAGAATGATATGAAGAAATACGAAGAAGATGCACTGGAGAAATAGTCTAGTTAATGTGACCTGAGAGACCATCCTTTGCTATTGGTCCACACTCTTTTTGATTCAAGGTATTCACTGTCACATACTCCGCCTGATTTCAAAACAGTTGTCTTCTACCATGGACCAGTTTCAAAACAATGGATCCAGTTGGTCATAAGATGAAACCTTCAAAGCCATGAGTTCAAATAAATCTTTCCTCCTTCCTTTGTTTTACTCAGGTGTAGTTCTAGAAAACTAGGACTGGGGTCTCTGTTCCTGAAGCAGATTATACTATGTGTTTATTTTTGCCATGTGTTTAAAAATAGAACATGAGTTTATTTACTATGTGAAAATTGTTTTGCTGGCTCATTATATAAACATGTCAAAATAACAGAAACAACGTGTGAACGTTTTCATTAGCTGGCAACTCTGCTAATCGAGAAATGAATACCTTATTTTCTCATGCTCACTTTGCTCAATTAGACTCTAATTATTCCTGACGGCATGAAATTCAGTGTATCACTTTGTAAAGGTGAGAGTTTAGACATACTTTATCTTCTGTTATCAATTATTCTTATGTAAATATAAAATTATCATGGGAAATATTTTAAGGCTATCTGAAGCCACAGTTTTATGAAAAAGAATTCTCTATTTGAACTGGAACCTTTCTACAGAGAAATTATCTTGTTTGGAATGAAGATTTCTGTTTGTAGTTTTTATATGAGATCATTTACACTTGAAATCTGTTAAAAGGTGTTGATTAAAGTAACTGCTCTGAGCTTTTCATATATAAATAACCTATTCTTACTTCCTCCCTTCATATGATTCAGGAATAGCTTCATTCTGGAATTAAGAAAATCAAATGATGTCTTGAATAAGACTTGGGCTTCAAGGAGAGGGAAAAAAAAGAGAAACAGAGCAAGATGAGGAGGGAGAAAGAAAAGGAGAAACACTGCAGAGGTGAAAGCCACGGGACAGCAGAAGAAGGGAGGGGGAACATAGAATAAAACAATATGAAATGATAAAAGTGGCTGTGTCAGTGTGATTATTAGGGAAGGACTCCCTGAGGATCTGAGATGGAAAGATTTGAAAAATGACCTGAAGAAAACAGAGACTGTGCAAACTACAAAATGTGCATTGTTAAATACAGTGCCTGTGTTCAATTAACACATTGACTTATTGGGTGTTTCTAGGAAATTTCTATATTAAATACAATGGGAATCATTTGGAATGTAAAGGTTCTGTCAGTAAATAAAGGTTAATCACTAAAATTTACCTACATAAATACCATCTCCATTTGGATTTCAAATTTAATACAGAATTATCTCATAAACAAGTAACCATAGCATGTAAATCTTTGCTGCCATTTGATATTTTTAAATTTGTTATCATTTAAGTTATGCATATTAGGATACTATATTATAACTCAAGAAACATAAAATAATGATTAAATAATGGACACTATTATTCCAATGATTTAAACTTAAAGCTAATATAAGAGTGGCATTGTGATGAATCTGTGCACATGTAGAGGCAGTTAGGGTATTCAGGTATCCTTAGCTTTACACTTGTAGGTATTGATAGCCTCTGTAGTATGTAAGCAATGGTCACCTTGCCTCACTGTAGAACAGCAAGGCGTAGTCCTCACGCTTGCTCTTCTATACACTTATTTTCAAACCTTCCTCTAGTGACTCTCTACTGCTCAAACCAACCCTTAGTTCTACATAGTAACTCTATATTGATATCATACTATAGTTGAATGCTCATGCAAGAAAGAATATAACACACTTATCTTCTGGTGTCTGAATTATTTTACATAATGTAGTATCTTCCACCTCCTTCCATTTTTGAGAATTAATAGAATATCTTTCTTTTAATGTTAAAACAAAATTTCCATATATATATATATATATATATATATATATATATAAAAGTATATACATATATATGAAATATTTGTTTTATTCATTCTTCTATAAATGAGAGTTTATATTGTTTCTATTTCTAAATGTGTTAGCTTAATTTCAGTTGTTGTGACAAAATATTCTGACAAAAGCAACTTTTTGAAAATATTTATTCCTTTTAATTTCATTTTATATTACAACCACAGGTCTCCCTCCCATGCTTTCTCTTGACCCTCCTTTCCTCCCCTTCATCCCACCCATAGTCCACTCTTCCTCATGGATAAATGCTCCCATGAGAAGTCAGCAAAGTCTGGCCCAATAGGTCAAGGCAGGGCCAAGCTCCTCTCCCATGCATGAAGGCTGAGCATGGCATCCAACCACAGGGAATGGGCTCCAACATGTATCATGGTCCTACTGCTGGGAGCCCCTCAGATAATCTAAGCTTCACAAATGCCTCCTACCTATGTAAGGCCTAGTTCTGTCCCCTATATTCTCTACTGTTGTCAGTCTATAGTTCATGAGTTTCTAAGCTTGGATCAGCTATCTCTGTAGATTTCTCCATCATTATATTGACCTACTTTGCTCATATGTTCCCCTCTCACTCTCTTCAACTGGATTCTGTTCCCTAAGGCTCAACCTGGTTCTTGGTTGTGGATCTCTGTGTCTTGTTCCATCAATTACTGCATGAGGGCTCTATGATGATAGATGGGGTATTAATAAATCTGATTACAGGGGTAGACCAATTATCTTCCAATTCAAGGGGAAGTTATTGTCATAGAAGCTTGACACTGATAGTTCTCTCAAACCCAAGCTCAAATGTGGTAAGAAGTAAACAGAAATAAACCCAACTTAGAACCCAACCAGTTTTTCTTACTCTTATACTGTCCAGGGCCCAACTAGATAATGATGCTGGACAATTTCAGGCTAAGTCTTCCTACATGAATAAGACTGTCATGATTATCTGTTCAGATGTGCCAACAGGTCAAACTGTCTTCAGAGATGCATTATTCACACTTAAATTATGGAAATATGGACAGAAGCAACTAACAACCACGGAATCTTTCTTAAGCTTGGGAATCACAGTGTCGTGTTCCCTTTCATTGTACAGAAATTTTTGATGTTGTCTTTGCTCATGTTGCTGGACCCATTCCTTTCATTAAGAATCTGATTGTCACATGAGTGGTAGTATCAGCTCTTTAAATGAGTAACTATTTTTTTTCACAATCAATTCCAAATCTCCAATTATCACTATGGCTAGCCTCACAGGTAGTCACTCTATTAACCAAAATTATCACCTGAATATGATTACTTACACATTAGTCATAAGTATAAAGTATCAGATATAGCAGGAGAGTCCAAAAATATAAGGTAACTACAAATAAAATTAATGCACTATGGATTTTAAGTAGTTAGCAAGATTTTAATTGTGTAAATGATAAGTGTTTGAAGAAATGGCGATGTATAATATGAAGAAATTTATATATCTATGTCAGTTTAAACTTAGAACAAGTAGTTCAGTCTTTATTTTACATTGCCTCCTACTACTCCAAAACTCTTTTCTGTAACTTCCAGTCTCCATTTATAGTCATATCTAAGACATGTCTAATATACAATGTATTTTATTTATGTATCATATTGTCTCTATTTCTTATGAAATTCAGTACTTCTTATTTTGTTTTGTTCAATATCCAATGATTAAAGTAATATTTGACACAGTGAATGATTAGAATTAATAAAATATTTGTTTGAATGACTGAATGGACTCAAAATCTCTAATAGATCCTCTAGTTTTTAAGAAAGAACTGTGCTTAGTTATGTTTTTGAAATATGAAGACATAAATAATTGGCACTTTTGCCTTACAAATATTTAACCAGTATCTAACTAAATATTTCAAATTGCTCTTCATTTCATAACTATGATTTCATAACAATGATTACATTTCAGCGATAGTAAAGCACATTCCAAACTTTTCTCCCTAAAGTTAGCTACCCAGTCTAGTTTAAAATATGCTAATTAGTATTCTGAATGTTTTATATACAGGTATGTGCATATGTGCATGCATACATGTTCTCATATGGGTTAAGTATCCTCCAAAGTCAAGTTCCACATTATTTCAATACAGATCTCTTAGTGAACCTGAAATTAGCTGATTCAGCTAGACTCCTCGGCAATGTGCTGCAGGCTTCTCTCTCCTGCCTCTCAGCACTGGAAGTTACAAAAGAGCTGCTACAACTACAACTAGCTTTTACATAGACATGGGGTATAAATTCAGCTTGTTGTGTTTGTGGAATGAGCATTGTACTAGGAATCATTTCCCTACACAATAACTTATATACCTTAATTTCCTTTGTTAAAATAAGAAAGATTAGTATCGTATTTTTAAGAAACAGCAAGAGGAAACTATATTTCCACTATTTCTTACCAGGATAGATTAAGTTAATACATGTTGTTTCCTTAATGTATTTCATAAAGAAGTCAGGAAATATCTGCCCAGATATTTATAAAAATCTGGGTATGTTTCTATACCATAGACTTGAAAAAATTTGTCACATAATCTTTCAGACCTACATCGTAGGAAGAATGTGATAAATAAGCTTTAAAACATTTTGTATATCTCAAAGTGAAAAAGATCTGGCAATAAGAATGTAGGAGAAGATTCTGGATTTTTTATATGTTAAAATCGCTTTACACTCTTTGTTTTATGACAAAGGAAGAAAATGTTTTATAGAAATAGCAGACTCAAGATATTGAAATGTGTTTTATAAGTGAGATCTGAATTACATCCTGTTTCAGAAACGGGTGTCTGGGAAATACACTGCATTTCACAAGTTTTTAATTGATAAAGATAAGAAGAAATTGTATTCTTTTCAAGTTTCAATTCTTGGGAGATTTCTTCAAACTACGGTGTAAAATAGTCTGTTGCTTGAATAGCTGCTTCAATCATGTTTTTGAAAATCATATCTGCATCCATAAGCACAACGAATCTATTACCCCTAAGTTATAATGTGAGACATCATAAGTCACGTCAAAGGACAAAGTTTGCTAAACGCACTCTGATGGTACCATTAGTGTCCTGCTTTTGAACCCCTAAACAAGTCAGTTCTGTCTCAGCCACCAATTGTATCAGCCAGGAAGGAGTGTGTGGTTAACACATTGCCATAAGTTAATTAGAGAGGAATTAGAGGGAAAGTGAGCAGTTTAGCAACACAAATTTGCCATTCTGCATCGCACCACTGGTTCCTCTCATTTAACATCCAGCCTCCAGCAGCTGGACCTGTTAGTTTCTACAGCATTTAGAGAAAGGTAAAGGATCCCATGATTCTCCCAGGCTGTGTGCCATCTGTGATCAAACCACATTTTCCCCTTGACCTCCTTCAAATAATACCCTCAAGCTGGAGTTTCAATCTAAGGATGATACTGGTTTAGCTTAAATAACTCTGGTTATTAATAATCCTTTCTAAATCATCCAATTTCTACACAAAATCAACTAGGCCATCGGGAAGCTATTTCTTGCTGATGCTTCTAAATTCATGCTTGAGTATGCCTGTGCCTGGGATGAAATGTGCATTTGTGATGTCTATTCAACACAAGTTCTTGATGCAATCTGCCTCTAGATAACTATTTTGGATGAACACCAGCTATTCTTCCAAACTTTCTTATCATAATTTCCTCTCAATGTCAAAGTTTTGTAATTCCTATCTAACAACCATTTACAATTGCTATATGAATGATGGAGCCTTGCTTACTATTTGTAGAAAGTTCAACTAGAAATTTTCTTCAGTAATTTTGCATAGAATAAAGCTGGGAGAAGGAAGGATTTTTTATTTCTATCACTTGAATCCTCTCTTTATTATAGGAATAAAAGCATGTACCACTTAGGTTTACATAGTATTCTCATTACCACATCAAAAATGAGGCCACAAATCCTTTGAAGAACAGTAAACTTATACAGGCACAATCCCACTGTTTTCTTAGGCTGTCATATATAAATGTGACAACACTAATATCCTAACTTTAAACTAGCTTCTTTGCTCTGAACCTCGAAGGCACTGTTTATTATTATTTGGACTAAGTAACAGATTCAATATACACTTTTTATATTAACTCTATTACTTCTCTTACTTTCCCACGTGTCTTAGTGGCTTAGGTTTATTATTATTATTATTATTATTTTTATTATTATTTACTTTTCTTAACTTGCCCAAAATCTCATTGCCAGGAGGAATGGAAAGCAAGTGTGATCTGAGTACATTGTATTAAATTCCCAAAAAGTTAGTAAAAAATGATATGCTTAAAAAAGAAATATTTTGCAAGACTTAAAATATTTTCTATGAATCACATAAGTGCACGTACTGAATTTCAGTTTTTGTAGCTTTCATTAATATTGTTAATGAAGATACTAAAAATGAAATTCATGCATGACATCTTAAAACCCTGTTAATTTCTTCTTGACATCATCAAAATATGGCCTCAGCTTTATTTTCAAATATTGTTTGAAATTTGTTAGCAATTTTAAAGAAACATTTTATTCTAACAATGATTTAATAACAATGAATATTCAGGATGGTTTCTTCAAGTGCCATCCACTTGCCTGCGAATTCCAAGATTTCATTATTTTTTTCTGCAGAGTAGTATTCCATTGTGTAGATATGCCACATACTCTTTATCCATTCTTCAGTTGAGGGGCATCTTGGTTGTTTCCATGTACTTGCTATTACAAATTATGCTGCTATGAACATAGTAACCCAGTCACAAAAAGAGGAACATGGTATGTACTCGCTCATATACGGATTTCAGACCTAGAGGAAAGAATCACCAGCCTATAATTCACACCACCAGAGGAACTAGGTTATAAGGTGTATTCTAAGATATTCATATAAAGTCGCTCACAGAAGTGGGAAAGGACAAGTCCCCCACAACACAGGGGAAGTGGGGGGGGGCGCAGTGAATGGAGAGAGAAGTAGGAGAGAGGGGGAGGAAAGGAAAGCATGTGCAACTAGGAAGATTGAGTCAGGGTAGGAATAGAAGACTAAGGAGAGAATGAGAGAGACAGAGAAAAAGAGAGAGAGAAAGAGAAAGAGAGAGAGAGAGAGAGAGAGAGAGAGAGAGAGAGAGACCTACAATACTGCTGCCAACAATTTGAGCAACTGTGGAAAGGCTACCATAAATGCCCTTCCCTGATAGTGAGTTCAACAACTAACTTATCCACCATCATGAAGCCCTAATCTAGTAACTGTTGGAAACAGAAGCAAACACCCATACCTAAACACTGAGTTGAACTATAATCCAGATGCAGAGGGAGAGGACAAGACCAAGTTACAGAAACACATAGAAACAGCTGACCAGAACAAGGAGGAGATAGCAGGGCCCCCAGATTGATAGCTGGGAATCCAGCATAGGACTTACTCAGGCCCTCCTGAATATGGATCTCAGCCAGAAGGACTGAGCAGTCTAAGGGAACTCAGACAGTGGAACCAGGATGTATTTCTAGTGCAATAAAGGACCTTGCAGACACATCCCACATGGAGGGATACTGCCTTAACCTAGAGACAGGAGAGAATTCCAAGTCTCTACTTCAAATGACTTGATAGATCTATATGACTCCACCTGGATGGCATTGCCCTACATTTGGAATTGGGGTGGGGGGATGGGAGGGGAGGGTGGTCATGGTGCATGTGAGGGGGCAGAGAGGGTAAGAGGAAGGGAGTGAAGGCGGGAGAGGGAACTTGGATCAACACGTAAAATTAAAAAAAAAAAAAAAGTAGTATTTTACAACCTTCACCTGGTTTCTGTCAAAAAGACAGTGGTGACATCTATTAGACACTGTCAGTAGTTCCTGGAAATTCAAAGAAATTAAAGCATCTCACCCTCAAAAAATCAATCAATAAATAAATAAATAATAAAAATTATCAATCTCTCTTTAATTATCTAGACATCCCAATGGGACCCAGAACAATACCACAATGTGGCCTGTCTTCACAAGTACTGAACAAAAATACCTAGCCTTGAACACAGAAAAATCAAGAATAAATTCTAAACTTCGTGCTCCACAATGCCAATTTTGGAATCTATTTTTTCCTAAAGTTGTGGAAATGACAGGTATGTGCTTCTTCCATTTGCTTATTTAATTTATTGTGGGTTGTGAAAAATTAAGGAAAACTGGACTATTCAATTTTGAGATACTCTTTACTTGATCTTTGCTCAAATGCTGTGTTTTAGGTGATAGTTTCTCAACAGAAAGAGGGAAACAAAATGCTACATTTGCATTGGTTGGGAAGAGGGAAGGTTGTGAGAGGAGATTAACGATATAATCTTTGGTCACAATATAGTATATGAATATGAATAAAATATTTTCAAAAATTAAAGATTTATAACCTGTGTAGTGCTTACTATGCAAACATGGGAACTTGTATTTTGTTTCTAGCACCACATAACACCTGGGCTGTGGTAATGGTGTATCTGTAATAGCAGTTCTCTGAATCCAAGAGAGAACATCTTTGGAACAAATTCAGCTAGTCTAAACTAGTAGATTAGAGTCAGTCACCTCCAGGTCTAGTGGGAGAACCTAACTCAAAGAGTACAGTGTTTTCTCACATTAAACCATACCCATAACACAAAGAAAAAACTATGTATACTTTCTCAAATGAAGTTAAAATTAAATGTGAAGGAGTTATTGACTTAGTTATCTAAGTATAATCACTAATTTTAGTCTTTGAAAGTATTTAGTATTTATATTTCCAAAATGCTTTATTAACTAGGTATATTTGTCAGCCTAGATCATTAATTGTCTCCAGAAATTATAATTATGTTTTTACTTTTTTTATTACTACATATCAAAGAGAATGCTATAGAGTACCATTCTAGTTCTGTAGTGTATATTCTTTATGAATGCTAAGTTTAATATTTTCGTGATTTTGCACTCATTTTATAGACATTATTTTGTTTTAAACTTAATTTACTGTTCTTGTGTAGCTACAGAACATTAATTAATTAAAAAATGAAGATAACATTGTCAATTTTAATTTTAAACTATTCAGTTTTATTTGGCCACCTAAATATGTTTTTTGGTGAGAATTAATTTGAAAATGTGTAGAATTGTAACTTAATAATCATGTAATATAAATAAATATCTTAAATGATTTGTGTATAATAGAAAAGAGGACACCTTTTATTAATTAAAAACAGTGATTTTAGCTAGCCATCACATGGCAGGCCATGTCTACAAATTGCATTGTCAAAGTAAGTGTTAGATATGAAAAAGTAATGCACATTGTTGAATTCTTTTTCAGAGAATTTGGGTTAGTTTAAAAAATTTAAACATCTCAGAGATATGTTAGGATATTTAATATGCTCTTTGATTATCAGACATTGATTATCACACTTATAATTGTGTACTTCATCTATTAATGATATATCTGTGCTCTGAGTGTGACTAAATGTTCTGTGACATAATATATATCCAGAGATGAGTTTCTGTGTCCCTTGGCTGAGCAACAGTGCTGTCCTTGTGTTCCCCGGGTGTGAGTAACAATGAGGTAACTCACTTAATCTGCCAAGAAACCCAAACAGATTGAACATACCACAATCCACATATTCTAATCTCTACAAAAGATTAGTTTAAATACGAAGGTTGCATTCTATGTTGAAAAAAATTAATGAGAGAGCGAGGATATAAATTTAAGTGATATGGTTATTAAAAGGCAGTACAGTTATTATTTAAACACAAGGAATCCATGGTAATTTACTTACTAATGTGCCATAATTGGAGTACCAACAATTTGGAAAGTAGGATGCAAAAAATGTCTATGTGAAAAACTTTCTTTTCAACTGAGGCTGTTTCCAAAAGCAGAAAGCATCTCTACAATTTAAGCAAAACTGTGCAACACATCTTAATTTGCCTTAGGATAGATTTAGTACATCTTGAAATATAATTTTTTACTTAAGTTTTATATTTCTAATGCATTCTGAATATCACTAAAAATGTCTTCAGGTTAAATATATATATTTTTGAGGCTGAAAAGAAGAGTCATTGGGTAAAATACTCGCTGCAAAAGCAGGGAGACCTGAGTTTGGATTCTCTGCCTTAACTGCCTCATGCTCCCAAAAGAAGTAAATAAAATTAATTTTGAATAATAGAAACAAACTAAGAAATAAGGGAAGACAAAGTTGGAGGACTGAAAAGCTGAGGATGATAACTTCCACCCTATCACTGAGCAATGGGGTCAGAGACAAGTAGATTGAGATGGGGGATTCTTTGGGCATTGAGCTTAACAGAAACTGAAACAACAACCTCATATTTGAATGAGTGGTTTTGTGTCATATATGTGTGTGTGTGTGTGTGTGTGTGTGTGTGTGTGTGTGGCTGTATGTTTGTATTTATTTATATAAAGGAAGTGATTGAAGGTTTTAAGAAGGCACCCCCACATCAATCTATATATGACATATGACATATGACCTTCCTCTGTTCATACTCAATTAATGAGGCATAGAAATGTATCCACTCATATTTACCTATACATAGAGAGACAGAGAGTCAGAGATGCAGACAGAGAGACATACAGAGACAGAGAAATTAACAGTGAATCTGCACACATATTTTGAAGTTTAAGTAACACAAATTACATCATTTTGGAATAATGTATTAATTTAAAATTGTCAGATTTAGCCAAGTTTGAGGTTACAATATTGGAGTTCTATAAATAGGTAATGTTTGGATGATTTTGTATGTAAGATCATATTCAAGCCATACTTCATATTTTTCAGGTGTTAAAATTTGTAAAGGTTTGGGCTGAATTTAATTTTTTCAAAGTTAGATCTACAAACCAAAGTAAATTTCTCAGAATTACTACTGACAGCCTTTCTTGAAATAAGAAATACTTACTTTATATCACATGGAAAGTCATTAAACCTTTCTAAGTACCACTTCAGCCCTAGTTTACATTAGAGCAATAAATGTTCTCAAATTCAGTGATTCTTAACACTTGTTTAAACACATAGAATCCAGCACTTCACTTCTAGTCTATTCTCAGTCTATGCCTGGCCATTATTGGATGCATGTGCAAGAAATAAAATGTTCAGTGTTTGTATCAAAATTTTCAGGTTCATATTTTTCCTGAGAATATTATAGTACCCCATACCTATTTTTAAAAGGAGACAGAAATTATGCTTTCCTTGTTATCAATGACAGAAATAGTCTCTTATTAAAAATATAAGATAATATTTAAAAGAAAAATACATTATCTCACTAGGGAAACACATTAGATACAGTGATTTCTTGACTAATGATTGACTAGCCATGGAGCATGTTCCTTTGCCCATATACATTTAAATGCACTAGAGGTCTGTGGAAAAGATGAACTGTTTAGTGTTTTGATTCCCTAAACCCATGTAAGTATAACTACAGTACAGGAAGGTGGAGGCAGGGGATCCCCAGAACAGGCGGGAGAGCTACACTGGTGGTTTGAAAAATATCACACACACACACACACACACACACACGTATGAAAATGGAAGAAAAACCCTAAATAGCTCAATCTTTAACTTAGTTGATAGTTCCAATTTAGTAAGACTAACAACTAAAGATTAGACCATGGAAAGGTGATGCAGAAAAAAAAAATACCACAATAGTTTCATTATCAAAATTTGTATTTATTATCATTAACAAAAATAAGTAAACAAAAGTTTACTTCATGATTAACCTTTATCATGATTAACTTCCTACCATAGTAATTTTCACAATGCCCAACCCCATTCTCATAGGACTCACTCTGGCATCTCATTCAACACCCAAATTATGACAGAAAAACATAATTCTTACAGCTACCACATAAAGAATTATCTATTATTTTAATACTGTCTGTAACTTTTTAAACTTAGGGAAGGCAGCAATAGGCTTGGTAGCCTTTCAGTGAGCCTCTGTTGAATTCATGGACTGCTGTTTTTAAGCAGCAAAGGCATTGTCTGTCAACTTGAATTCCTCTGCTTTGTTTCTACTAGAAATTTGGGACAGTTCACCCATTTTTCATTCCCGACAGTAGGCTGAATATTTGGATACTGAACTCATGTATTGAAATCCTAATTCTATGGGTGATGGAACTAGAAGAGGGCTCCTTCAGAACTCATGAGATTGGGAGCATGGATCCTTCATCTGTGGGATTAGTGAGTGTTCTTATTAAACACAATAAACAAAATAAAAAAATAAAAGCCTGACATAATTTCTCAGTTTCTATATGTATGAGAACACAATGATGAGACTGTGACTTATGACTAGGAACAAAATCCTCAGCAAAGCTCTTGTGAACAAAGCTTTGGTTTTTCCCTCAGAAATACAGGATATAAGTTTCAATTGTATTAGAGTACTATATCCCAAGGGACACAAAACACTAACCCTTTCCTTTGTCTAAACAAAAGAATTTCAGTTTTGTTTTAGATTTCCTCATTCTGCTTCTTTTTTTGTTTGTTTTGTTTTTGTTTTTTTTTTCTTATTTTGCATATCAATCCCCATTCCCCCACCCATCCCTCCTCCCTCTAGTGGCACCAACCACCCTCCCATCCCATCCCATCCCCTCCCCACTCCCCAGGGAGGGTGATGCCTTCCAGTAGGGATCAACAAAATCTGTCAAGTCATTTGAAGAAGGGACTAGGCCCTTCAGCTTCTCTCTAGTTTAAGGGAGTATCCCTCCATGGTTTCTTTTTTAAGACAAAGAGGACTGTTCCCCTTCATAGAAAAGAGAACCTGGTACTTTCAGATGAGACAAAAATGTGGGAAGAAACAACGATAATGAAAAGTAAATTGAAAAAAAGTTGATTTCCATACAGCTTCCCATGAATACCTGCTTCTGCTTCTCTTTTTCCACCCACCCCCTCTGTGAAACATCAAATAAATAAAAAACATTATTCATTTATATCTTCCAACCCATCCACAGGCCCCAAGTACACCAATAAAGCAAGATGTTCCTGTTCTATATCTAGAAAAATATTTGTGTTATTTGAAGCAAATTAAAATTAGATAAATCACTCAGAAAACAAAATTCTATAATAATTAAATTAAGGGCTAGAGAGTGGACCCAGCAGGTGAGAGTATGCTATTCTTGCAAAGGACCCTATGTAGATTCCATCACCTGTGTTGGAAAATTCACAGTTGCCTGGTACTCCTGATCCAAGAGACTGGATACTGGCTTCTGTTTGCTACTTGTACTCCAGTCACAGCACAAAGACCTACAATCAATGTACATAATTTTTAAAAAATTAAAACACATTTATAAATAAATGCATAGATAAATGTTTTAGTATTAGGTAGCAAATTAATAGGTTAAGTATCAAGGTACATAAACAATTAAGCTGATTTATATTTATACATGTAAATTCACATTATATATATTTATGTCCTATTAGTATACCTCAAAAATTAATATGGAAATTGTTAACTTATTTATAAAGAACTTTTCTGGTTTTAAGAAATGATCAGGTCAAAACTATCACTTAATTTGAATTTATTTATGCAAATTCTATGATAACTTCAAGTTTTCTTTGCTTTTTTAATGCTATTATTAGGCATCTAATGTCTAGAAAATAAATATGGAATTATTTGTTGTCGTATTGCATAAGAACAGTTTTAACTTCATTGAATTTAATTTTGGTCATTCATTTCTAATTAGAATTTATGAGTAATTTTTTTCCAGTTTAGTATAAAATGTTTTTATGTACATTTGAAGATATCAATATTGTTCAATTGTATATTGGTATGATTAATTCCAGTGTAGCACTCTTTTCAGAGTATCACCTAACATTCTTGCTAAAAAACAGAACAGGATGCTTTATTTGGTGGGTATCTGGGTGGCATCTAGCAGAACATAAATACTTGTATATAACATTTAATGAAAAAAGAGGCCATGAATTTGAAAACTAGCAAGGAAAAGCTTTTGTGAGTATTTGGAGAAAGGGAAGGGAAGGGTGAAATTGTGTGTTTTCATTATAACCTTAAAAATAAAAATAATTTTCAAGAAGATAGTGGATTTAAAAACATTGACTAATACAAAATATACATTTTTATATTCAAAACAAAAAAATCACATGATCAATTATGCATAAAATGTTAAAAGTTGGAAAGAGATAAATTTCTAAATAAGTAGTATGTTTAAGTAGATTACTATTTCTACATGGTTTGCATTTAACAAATTGTTGCACAATTTTGATTAGTATAACTGGATAGAAATATGATTTCCCTTCTTTTCATTTTACTCTGTTAATATGATAACTGTTTACAGAGAGTGTGCTCTGTTCTAGTAACCTAGGAAGGGACTGTGCTCTCCATAAAGCCCCTCATAAGAATGATGCAAGCTCACTCACAGTGAATTGGCAGAGGCACAGTCCAGGATCATGAAAAGCTATTAAAAGAAGACACCTGCACTGAATCTTAATAGGAAGGCATCCTGGAGAGAGGAGCCTGATAACCATAGACACAGGACAAAGTGTCCTATACAACATGCTAAGGAATTTAAATTCTAACTTAAGCACAGCTGCTTAGTAATTTCAAGTGGAGGTCTGACAGGTCCTGGTAGTTGATTCCTGGGTGTATTAGATTTCACTGCATGCAAGGTTCCCCTGTAGCTGCATTATGACACATCCCCACAGTCTCTCCAATACTCAGGCTGTGCTGCTTCTGTTTGCTGGTTCCTATCAACAACATGCCAACTTTGCTATTTTCATTTTATTTGTACTTTATGTTTCATTTACACTCAATTTTAAACTGTATTTCAAACACATTTTTCTTTAGTATAAAAATATTTAATGTTAAATTTGCCTCTGATTGGCATTTGGCATTTTGCTATTCAAGAAATAATACAGATGCCTAAAATTCTGCATTTGATGTTTCCACTTAATATCACTTATTCAATGTGATCTTTCCTGGAAAAAAAAAAAACATGAGTACTGTTAATTTTATGGATATTGATGACTTTTATCTTATTCGTAGTGAACTGTTGCAAAGTTCTTGTCCCTAATTAGTTCTATGGTTGTTACTCACATCTGTAAGATTTTTTTCCCTTTAATATGTTGCATATTCATGTAAGTTTTTTTTTTTACTTTTCTGCATTTCTTTACTTTATGTATATTATTGAAAGTGACAAACTGAAGAGAATGAGGGAGTATGCTTTGTTTCACCGTGCTTCATGTCACAAAAGAAACAAGTTTATTTTCCCACATATACTTTATTTAGTGAACATTATAGGGCATGAGTAGAGGATCCTTACAAATACTCTACACAAAACTCTAGGGAAGGCTCTTCAATAGACTTAACTTCTTTACAAAAAGTAGTTATTCTATATATTATATTATGATGCTCTTTCTCAACACAATGTCCATATCATATAGTATGGCCACCTTAACAAAAAATGAGGAAAATTGTGTTATTATTTATAATTATATCTCTAAGTTAGAATATTTTCTAAAAATAAATGTAAGACATACATAGATAAATTTTTATTGAAGAAAATCAATATTTAATGATACTTACCAATATTTATTATAAATTTAAGAACAACCTCCTACTTTCTTTTTTTACTTTTCTAAATGGTCACAATTTATAGTGCTAGCCATTCCATCTTTCATTTTTTCCCTTTCACACTAATAAATTTATACTTGTAGAATAATGATTAATGGTGTAATCATCAGATGAATCTCACACGCTACTTAAAGGCCAATATTTTCTTATCTACCTTTTTGTTTTACAAAAGAAATATTAAGTTGCCTTCTCATGGTCAACAGAGTAAACAATTGAGCATCATATGGAATGAAAGTATATTTTAGTGATTATAAAAATCTGAATGGAGTGATAACTACAATATTCTCTTTATAGATTAGCAGATATTTACATATAAGCACTTTGACTAAGAATAATATCCCAATGCCTTTCTGTATGTACATTTAGTATTATGAAGTTTTTGTAATCCTTAAAGAGGTCATTAATAAAAGTAGTAAGAGAAGTTGATAATAAATAATGAAAAATAAAACCCTGATATACCATATAATTGAAGAAAATATCATCTATAATTAGAATTATTTTTCAGGACATGTAAACACAGATTAAACTTTAGATTAATGCAATGTATTACATGTTTTACAGGAAATATTGATGAAACAGAACAGAAGTGGAAAGCAGGATTCCATCGTTGGAGCAATTACATGATGGACTGGAAAAATCAATTTAACGATTATACTAGCAAGAAAGAGAGTTGTATGGGTCTCTAATTAATAGATTTACCCTTTATAGAACGTTCGTTTTCCTGTAGATGAAGGCAAAATACCAGTAGCTCTTTCCACATAAACCAAGAGTGCTATTATACAGCAGAGAGAGAAATGCCAGAGGACAATATCGATTCCTCACATCTTTCACTTTGTATTTTACCTAATGTTTCAGAACCGAATCACTAGAAGTTGTTTTATTAATTCACAGAATATGAACTTTGAGAATTAATTATGTGTATATTAATACAATGTGCTGCTCTGATCTTATTATCCTGAATAACTTTACAGTTTTTACTAACTGTTACATACTATGGTTTTATTCACTCCCATATATTCAGAACCACATATATAAAAGTACTTTGAAAAACTGAATGGGATTTTGAAACACTGGATGTCATATTTTATACAGTGTTTCCTACAATTTATTTATAAAACTACTGTTAATATGAAATACTAAAACAACAAAATAATTGCTACTAATATAAAAAGAGGCAAGAAAGAATAAGAAAAATAAGAGCCATAGTGTCTGGGAAAGATTATAGTGAAATAAAATATGACTATCACGCATAAGAAAACATGCTTCAGGCATCATCCTGAATATAACTTTTCACATGAAACAGTCCCGTCCAATAATTCCATAGCCAAAGAAACCATGGGATTTCTAAGAGAAAATCCTTTGCCTTCACACTGTGGTGTATGTGTGTGTGCGCATGTGTGTGTGTGGGGAGGGGGAGAGACAGCAGAAATCCATGTATAGGAACTCTTGCATATTGCACTTTGTACAGATTCACAGGTGAAACAAATGTTTGATTTAAATTAATCACAAGTTGAAGGTATGTAAATCTAAATTACATATCACATTAGTCTCTGTAGGGTTAATACATGAAGAACTATTTCTATATCATTAAACAAAACCATAGAGCTGTTGCCTATTTTAGACAGATTTTTTTTATTTATGTCTCAAAATATGACAAGGAATTATGTCTTACATTATAAAAGAGTAAGTATAGATAATCCAGGCAGTTTAGAACATTATTTTTATCAATTACTTATATACTGCAAAATGCTGTTTTTAGTGGATTAATGGTCAAATATGGAGATACAAGAACTAAAGCAATAAATATTTTTTCTTTAAAAATACACTTGTTTTATTTTCTGATTTTTGAAAAATAATACGCCAATGGCTATAATGACAGGATAATTTTAAAAATGTATAGCAATTAATTTTTGTCAATATGATAATATACTTGATAATTATTAATATAATTTTAATTATGACACAGTTAGTCAAATGCCTAATAAATAGGACAATCTACACATTCCTGAGGAAGAAAAAAATCAACAGTGAAATTTCATTGCATGATTGTCAAAACTATACTCAACAGGACTAATTCTCCTTGCAAAATTGTTTGAAAAGAAAGATTTGTAGGATGAAAAGGGCTTTGCCTAAATATACTGAATGTAACATATTAATTATCATCCTTTCACACTGCCAAACAAAAAAGAAAAGTTCATTAGGAGACAAAGTGCATATGTACTAGGGGTCTTTACAGAAACAGAATAGACAGAATGAATGCATATAATGGAAAGGAATTTATATGAGTGGCTTAGGGCATATATATTAGTAGTTAAATAATGGCTGTCTCACAATGGAGAGGCCTAGAATATGAATATTGTTCAATATACAAAATTGGAAGTCTCAGTTTTTGTAATTAGGCTCTAGAAGCCTGGAAAATCCTACAAAACTTCTGGTCTTGAGTCAACCTTGATATCTCAAAGTAGATTCTAGTAAATATTAGTGAAGAAAAGTCAGATCAGCAGGATAGAAAAATTTACCTTCAAGTATTAGGCCAGTTGGTAAAATATAAAATGTCTTTCCATGTCCTTTGATCTATGCTACCACCATAACATGCATCACACATTTAAGATGGTCTTCCTGTTTCAAATTACCTGATTGAGAAAAATCACTCACAGAAGCTTCCTGATGCTTTCAAATCAGCTGACTCCTGATACCATAAATTTGAGATGAGTATTAATCATTACCAATACACCCCTTGTCTACATGGCATATAGATGCATTACCTTTAGTTTGCTCATTTCCAAATAAACCAATAATCATGTCATAATTAACATTCTAATACCATCCCATGCACAACTGTAAATGTATTATCTATTTTAGAATAGTTAGCTAAGTCCCTTGAAGAATGCTTAGACATTTAGTGTCTTTAAATTTAAATAAAATAATACATATTTACAACACTTAACCGATGGCATTATCTCAATAAAGGTTACAGGGCATGATAAAGAAATAGAGGAAAGAAAGCACAAATATCTGTGTACACAAGATAATAAGACAGGAACTCATATCAATTACAATCATTTCTGAAACTGATCCTGGTCAGTATTTATGACTACATTTCTGTGCTAGCCATTTTATAATTTCCTCCACCATTAGCAAGGAGCCTACTTTTGTGGGTTTCCTGGGATCTATTTCAATTAAAAATCAGTATTCAATAGACCATGCAAATCTGATTGTATTTTTCCTCAAGCATAGTTATTCTAATAAAAAGCCATAGGTTTTTCTGGAAAAGGACAGGACAAAAGCTAATAATAAAACTCTTCAGTATGTTAAACTAATCGTAACTCAGGGGGTCCTGTATGGCCTTCCCTCACCTTCATAGAATTCTTGATCTACTAACTTGCTCAAATCTGAAAATTGGCAGGCAGGGAGAGATTCCTTACTTCAACAATCCGATTTATCCTTTTTGCCTTTTTTTTTTTTTTTTTTTTAGAGATTTTTCTCCTTCTATAGATGAAACAAACACTTAACAGGATTCCATATATTTTTTCTTTAGTAATACCATGTTTCATTACTATGTGTACCTATGTGTCAGAACTTTACATACATTGCTTTGTCTGTGCTGCCCATTCAAGTACCTATGCTTTGTCTTGCCTTTGACAGTTCAGTGATGTAACTTGACCTCTGCATCACAGGGGCCCAATTAAACCCATTACAAATAGTTTATCCACTGAACAGCAGTGTTTTCCATCCTAAAATCTGACACAAGGAAAAGGGTATATATTCCTGGCTCTCACAATGTGAGATTAGAGGGATTAGAGTTTACACAGTTTATCTACTCCAGTATTGTAAATCTTTGAGTTTAAAAATCCCATCATCAACAATATGCCAAAATAAAGCAGGTATGTCCAATACCATCTATGTAGAATATCATTTGAGAAATACAACAGCCTGTCTACCATATAAACCTTTGGTATTCTTTTTTTTTTTTTTTTTTTTTTTTTTTTAACTGCGAAAGCTTCCATATTAAACCTGAAATCAGCACTCACTGGGTCAATATCAGTAATCTCACCCTGATCCAGTTTTATGTTCCTTCCACCACTATCCCACACCATTCAGATCCATTCCCATGGATATTCCCTGGACCTATATTTGAATGAATTAGAAAGCTCATTTAATTCTTTAATAATATAGAGCACCTCATAGACATCATTCCTAGAGGCCTGCTAAGTCTCCTTAAAGGTCTACAGACTACACTTAGTATGCACCAATGTACATCTGTGTTGTCTTTCCTAGTATTTCCTTTAGGGAAAGTAATTTTGAGTGAAGTAAACAATATTGGGTCAATTTTCTCAGGCAACGATGGAAAGAACAATACTGGGAGGGATATGTTTGAGATGCACACTCTGCTACAAATGGGGAGACTACCTTTTCTGGTAAGAAAATATAGTTATTTGAATGAGAATGCTCTGCCCCTTTCCCAGGCTCAGATGTTTGAAAACTTGATCCTCAATTGTTGTTTGGGAGGTTTAAGAAGTATAACCTTGCTGGAGGAAGTGTGTCATTGTGGATAGGCTTTGAGATTATATAGCCTCATAATATTTCTTGTTCAACCTTTCTTCTTTGTGCTTGTGTTTAAAGATGTAAACTCTCAATATCTTGTTACAGACACCATGTTTGCTACTTGATACCATGTTTCTAACTGGGTACTGGTATGCCTCTCAAAACATAAGCTCTAATAAATGCGTCCTTCTACAAGTTCCCTTGGTCACGGTACTTTCTTTTCTTATTTATTTATTTATTTATTTATTTATTTATTTATTTATTTATTCATTCATTTATTTATTTATTTCAGTTTTTTGAGATAAGGTTTCTCTGTATTGCTGTGGAACCTGTCCTAAAACACTCACTGTAGACCAGGCTGGCCTACCTATGCCTCCCAAGTGCTCAGATTAAAGGCATGCACCATCAATGCATGGCAATCATGGTACTTTATTACAGCAAAGGAAAAGTACTGTGTCATTCATTGATACAAAGATTTTCTTAATTTCCATCATTGAAGTAAAACAAAGATATTTACAAAATGTCTACATATGGTAGAAAATAGAAAGTGAGATAAAGAATATGGAGATCATATGGTAATCATCTAAGTAAGCATTGTAATTAATGTAAATGATGTAGTATATTTTATAAATGGAATATATATTCATTATATATTCATATAGTTATAAAATAGAAATTTACTTACCTCTTCTGATATATGTTACATTAGAACCAGATATGGCAATAGTAGTAGTGTGATGTGTCATCAACACATGTTAATGCTATTGAGTGTTTTATTCATAAATTAATTGAGGAAAAATTGTTTCAAAACTTCTGCTGACCTCATACAGAATTGTTCACATTTTCTCTTAACTGTTTCTCAGTTTTGCCACTCTGCAAATATTGTCTTTCTCAAGGTCATGGAAATCATGACTCTGAAATGGAGTGTTCCCATCTCCGCATCCAAAAATGAACAAGCCAAAATTAAACTTTGAAAATCTCACATTACCTTAGTAGATTATATAATTTTGAAAATAACCACCCTTGGCATTGCACATCCTTTGGGTCAACTTTTTTCTTCTCGTATTTTAGGCACTTACCCCACCCAATGTTTATAGATAAAAAGCGTTTTTTCAGTCTTAATACCAATATTTTAGTGGTGTGAGATACATAAATATAAAACATAGAGCTTTGAAAATATTTTATTAATATATAAAACTAAAACAATGACTAAATATAGTTTTGGCTAACTGCAAATAGAGATTTGTAGTTGGGCAAGATGTGTATGATAAATTAAATGACTTGTCGGTCAGATAATGGTTAATTCAGGTACTAATTTTTTTTTTAATATGTTTTTCTTTTTTTTTTATTTTTTTTTTTTTTTTTTTTTTATAATATAATTTAATAAAAAAAAACAATTTTTTATTCTTTTTTTTTGGGTTTCCCCCCCCTCCCCCCCCCCTCCCCCCCCCGCGGGGGGGGCCCCCCCCCGGGGGGGTCAAGAAAAATTCCAAATTCCCTGGCTTTTGCTGGGGGGCCTTTTTCCCCCGCTTTTTGGGATTGAAGGTCCCCCTCTCCCCCCTTTCAGGCGGCCCGGGGGGACCAAACCACATTAGTCTGGGAGGAATCCACATCTTTTCATTTTCTGTGGAAACAAAAATAGAAATACTTTTCCCCAGTAACTTGTTCTTCAACTTATATTTTGGAGTCAAAGCGTTTTTTTTTTTTTTTTAATTTATTATTTTACATGTCGATCCCAGTTCCCTCTCCCTCCCTCCCTCCCTCCCCCCAAGCCCTCCCTCCCTCCTTCCCTCCCTTTTGCCCTCTCTACCCTCTCCCATGCACTCTAAACACCCTCCCCTCCCAACCCCCCACCACAATACAATATGTAGGGGAATGCCATCCAGTTGGGGTCATGTAGATCTGACAGGTCCTGTGAAGTAGGGACTAGGGCTTCTCTCCTATCTCTAGAATAAGGCAGTTATCCCTCCATGGGGGATATGTTTGCAAAGTCCTTTTGTGCACCAGGGATACATCCTGGCTCCACTGTCTGAGGTCTCTTAGACTGCTCAGACCTTCTGGCTGAGACCCATATTCAGGGGGGTCCGAGTTAATCCCCTGTTGGCTTCCCAGCTATCAGTCTAGTGGCCCTTAGCTCCTCCTTGTTCAGGTAAGCTGTCTCTATGTACTTCTATTGCATGGTCTTGTCCTCTCCATCTGCTTCTGGGTTCTAGTTTGACTCAGTGTTTATGTATGGGTGTTTGCTCCTGTTTTCAACAGGCATTAGTTGAGGAATCCATGGAGAAGTTAGTAGTTGATCTCACTCTCCGGGAAGGGCATTTATGATAGCCTTTCCACGGAAGCTGAGATTGTTAGTTGGGAGTAGCCTTGTAGTTCCCTCGACCTTTCTTTGTGCTCAACTTTATCTTCAAACCAATATTGGCTCCCTCTTTTATGTTCTCTCTCTCTGTCTCTGTCTCTCTCTCTCTCTTTCCTATTTTCCATTCCTAACCAGGCTCAATCCTCCTGGTCGCACATGCCTTCCTCTCCTCCCTCTCATTTTCTCCTACTTCTCTCTCCATTAGCTGTCCTCCCCCACTATACCTGAGGTCTGGGGGACTTGTCCCTTCCCAGTTCTGTGAGGGACTTTATATGAATCTCTTAGAATACAACTTGTATCCTAGTTCCTCTGGTGATGTGAATTATAGGCTGGTGATCATTTGATCTAGGTCTAAAATCCATATATGAGTGAGTACATACTGTGTTCCTCTTTTTGTGACTGGGTTACCTCATTCAGTATGGTTTCTTCAAGTGCCATCCACTTGCCTGCGAATTTCAAGATACCATTATTTTTTTCTGCAGAGTAGTATTCCATTGTGTAGATGTGCCACATCTTCATTAACCATTCTTCAATTGAAGGGCATCTAGGTTGCTTCCAGGTTCTTGCTATTACAAATAGTGCTGCTATGAACATAGTTGAACAGATGTCTTTGTTGCATTGATGTGAATCCTTTGGGTATATGCCTAAGAGGGGGATTGCCGGGTCCTGTGGTAAACTAATTCCCATTTTCCTGAGGAACCGCCATACTGATCTCCAAAGTGGCTGTATGAGTTTGCACTCCCACCAGCAGTGGAGGAGTGTTCCACTTTCTCCACATCCTCTCCAACATAAGTCATCACTGGTGTTTCTAATTTTAGCCATTCTGGCAGGGGTAAGATGGTATCTCAAAGTTGGTTTGATTTGCATTTCCCTGATAGCTAAGGATGTGGAGCATTTTCTTAAGTGTCTTTCAGCCTTTTTGATTTCCTCCATTGAGAATTCTTTCTTCAGTTCTGTACCCCATTTTTTAATAGGGTTATTTGGTGTTTTGTTGACTAGTTTCTTGAGTTCTTTGTATATTTTGGAGATCAGCCCTTTGTCGGAAATAGGATTGGTGAAAATCTTTTCCCAGTCAGTGGGCTGCCGTTTGGTCTTGTCAACTGTGTCCTTTGCCTTAAAGAAGCTTCTAAGTTTGAAGAGGTCCCATTTATTAATTGTTTCTTTCAGTGTCTGTGCCCCTGGAGTTATGTTCAAGAAGCGGTCTCCTATACCAATTTGTTCAAGGGTACCTCCTACTTTCTCTTCTAAGAGTTTCAATGTGGTTGGATTGATGTTGAGGTCTTTGATCCATTTGGACTTGAGTTTTGTGCATGGCAACAGACATGGGTATATCTGCAGTCTTCTACACACCCTCATCCAATTGTGCCAGCACCATTTGTTGAAGATGCCGTCTTTGCCCCATTGTATAATTTTAGCTGTTTTGTCGAAAATCAGGTGTTCATAGGTGCGTGGTTTAATATCAGGATTTTCAATTCGATTCCATTGGTCTACCTGTCTATTTTTATGCCAATACCAGGCTGTTTTCAGAACTATAGCTCTGTAGTAGAGCTTAAAGTCAGGAATGGTGATGCCTCCTGATGTTCTTTTATTGTATAGGGTTGTTTTGGCTATCCTGGGTCTTTTGTTTTTCCATATAAAGTTGATTATTATCCTTTCAAGGTCGGTGAAGAATTGTGGTGGGATTTTAATGGGGATTGCATTGAATCTGTAGATTGCTTTTGGTAAGATTGCCATTTTTACTATGTTTATCCTACCTATCCAAGAGCATGGGAGGTCTTTCCATTTTCTGGTATCTTCTTTAATTTCTTTCTTTAGAGTCACAAAGTTCTTATTATATAGATCTTTTACTTGTTTGGTAAGCGTTACACCAAGATACTTTATGTTGCTTGTGGCTATTGTAAAGGGTGATGTTTCTCTGATTTCTTTCTCTGCCTCTTTGTCGTCTGAAAAAAATAGGGCTACTGATTTTTTTGAGTTTATCTTGTATCCTGCTAGTTTGCTGAAGGTGTTTATCAGCTGTAGGAGTTCCCTGGTAGAGTTTATTGGGTCGCTTATGTAAACTATCATATCATCTGCAAATACAGACAGTTTGACTTCTTCCTTTCCAATTTGGATGCCCTTGATCTCCTTTTGTTGTCTTATAGCATTAGCTAGAACTTCTAGTACGATATTGAAGAGATATAGAGAGAGAGGACAGCCTTGTCTTGTTCCTGATTTTAGAGGAATTGGCTTAAGTTTCTCTCCATTCAGTTTGATGTTGGCAGTTGGTTTGCTGTATATTGCTCTTATTATGTTTAGGTATGTTCCTGTTATCCCTGACCTCTCTAATACCTTTATCATGAAAGGGTGTTGAATTTTATCGAAGGCTTTTTCTGCATCTAGGGAGATAATCATATGGTTTTTCTTTTTCAGTTTGTTTATATGGTGGATCACGTTGATAGATTTTCGTATGTTAAACCATCCCTGCAATCCAGGTATGAAGCCTACTTGATCATGGTGGATGATTTCTCTGATGTATTTTTGAATTCGGTTTGCCATTATTTTATTGAGTATTTTTGCATCGATGTTCATCAGGGATATTGGTCTGTAGTTTTCTTTCTTAGTTGTGTCTTTGTGAGGTTTGGGTACCAAAGTTATTGTGGCCTCATAAAAAGAGATTGGCAATAAACCTTCTGTTTCTATCTTGTGGAACAGTTTGAGGAGTAGTGGTATTAGTTCTTCCTTGAATGTCTGGTAGAATTCTGCACTGAATCCATCTGGCCCTGGACTTTTTTTCGTTGGAAGGCTTTCGATGACTGCTTCTATTTCATTTCGGGTTATAGGTCTATTTAAGTTGTTTGTCTGTTCTTGATTTAATTTTGGTAAGTGATAGTTATCCAGAAACTTGTCCATTTCCTTTGAATTTTCAATTTTTGTGGAATACAGATTTTCGAAGTATGACCTGAAAATTGTCTGGATTTCCTCTGTGTCTGTTGTTATGTTCCCCATTTCGTTTCTGATTTTGTTAATTTGCATGTTCTGTCTCTGCTTTTTCGTTAATTTGGATAAAGGTTTATCAATCTTGTTGATTTTCTCAAAAAACCAACTCTTTGTTGCATTGATTTTTTGTATTGTTTTCCTGGTTTCTATTTTGTTGATTTCAGCCCTCAAGTTGATTATTTCCTGGCGTCTGCTCCTGCGGGTGAATTCGCTTCTCTCTGTTCTAAGGTTTTCAGTTGCGCTGTTAATTCATTTATGTGACTATCCTCTGTTTTCTTCATATGGGCACTTAGTGCAATGAACTTCCCTCGTAGCACTGCTTTCAAGGTGTCCCATAAGTTCGGGTATGTTGTTTCCTCATTCTCGTTGAATATTAGAAAGTCTTTAATTTCTTTCTTTATTTCTTCTTTGACCCAGGAGTGGTGCAATTGCACATTGTTAAGTTTCCATGAGTTTGCAGGTTTTCTGCTATTTGTATTGTTGTTGAATTCCAATTTTAAAGCATGGTGGTCCGATAAGATACACGGGACTATTTCTATTCTCTTGTATCTGTTGAGGTTTGTTATGTCTCCTAGTATGTGGTCGATTTTAGAGAAGGTTCCATGTGGAGCAGAGAAGAAGGTATATTCTTTTGTCTTTGGATAGAATGTTCTATAGATGTCTGATAGCCCCAGTTGAGACATAACTTCTGTTAATTCTTTTGTTTCTTTGTTGAGTTTCTGATTTGTGGTCCTGTCTAGTGTTGAGAGTGGTGTATTGAAGTCTCCCACTATAAGTGTGTGAGGTTTTATATGAGCTTTGAGTTTTAGTAGTGTTTCTTTTACGAATGTGGGTGGCTTTGTATTAGGGGCATAGATGTTCAGAATTGAGACTTTGTGTTGATGGATTTCTCCTGAGATGAATATGAAATGACCGTCTTCATCTCTTTTGACTAGTTTTGGTTTGAAGTCTAGCTTGTTAGATATTAGGATAGCTACGCCTGCTTGCTTCTTATTTCCATTTGATTGGAAAATCTTTTCCCAACCCTTTACCCTGAGGTAATGTCTATCTTTGGAGCTAAGATGTGTTTCTTGTATGCAGCAGAAGGACGGATTCTGTCTTCGTATCCATTCTGTTAATCTGTGTCTTTTTATAGGTGAGTTAAGACCATTAATGTTGAGGGTGAGTAAGGACCATTGATTGTTGATGCTTGTTTGATTTAGGTTTGTTGTTGGCAGTGGTATTGTGAATATATTTGTTCTGCTTCACCCTAGGTTTCTGGTGTAGTTGGATTATCTGTTGCCTACATTTTTGTGGGCGTAGTTACCCTCCTTGGGTTGGAATTTTCCTTCCAATACTTTCTGTAGGGCTGGATTTGTAGATACATATTGGGAAAATCTGGTTTTGTCATTGAATATCTTGTTCTCTCCATCTATATTGACTGAGAGTTTTGCTGGATATAGTAGCCTAGGCTGGCATCCGTGTTCTCTTAATACTTTTAGAACATTTATCCAGGACCTTCTGGCCTTGAGTGTTTCCATGGAGAAGTCAGGTGTAATTTTGATAGGTCTGCCTTTATATGTTACCTGTCCTTTTTCCTTCGCTGCTCTTAATATTCTTTCTTTATTCTGTATGCTAGGTGTTTTGATTATTATATGTCGAGGGGTCTTTTTTTCTTTGGTCCAGCCTATTTGGGGTTCGGTATGCTTCTTGTACTTTCATGGGCATGTCCTTCTTCAGATTTGGAAAGTTTTCCTCAATGATTTTGTTGAATATGTTTTCAGCACCTTTGAGCTGGGCTTCCTCACCTTCCTCTATGCCTATTATTCTTAGGTTTGGCCTTTTCATGGTGTCCCACATTTCCTGGATATTGTGTGTTAAGGATTTGTTGGATTTATGGTTTTCTTTGGTCGATGAATCTATTTCTTCTAGTTTATCTTCTGCGCCTGAGATTCTCTCTTCCATCTCTTGAATTCTATTGGTTATGCTTGTGTCCGTGGTTTCCGATTTTTTGCCCAGCTTTTCAATTTCCAGCTTTCCTTCCATTTGTGTTGCCTTTATTTTCTCAATTTCGGTTTTCAAATCTTGAACCGTTTCCTTCACCTGGTTAATTGTTTTTTCTTGGCTTTCTGTACTTTCCTTAAGGAATTTGTTCATTTCTTCCACTTTTTTGTTTGTTTTTTCCTCCATTTCTTTAAGGGATTTTCTCATATCTTCTTTGAGGGCCTCTATCATTTTTATGATGGTGATTTTTAAGTCGTACCCTTCTGCTTCCTCTGCTTTGTTGTTGTGTTCCATTCTAGTTGGTGTAGATTCCCTAGGGTTTTTGGTGGGGGGATTTTTTTTTTTTTTTTTTTGGTTTTTTTTTTTTTTTGCTTTTTTCCCCCGTTTTTTTTTTTGTGTGTTTGGGGGTTGTTTTTTCCCCTCTCTTTGGTCCTTCCCAGATGTGCTTATGTGGATCAAAGATTCAATGTCTGTATCTCTCTGTGGTCCAGGCTCTCTAGGAGGCTTCTCTCTGGCCAATAGCCGGCAGAAGAGGACGAGGGCTGGGCTGGAACTTGAGAAGGTTTTGCAGGGTAGTGGGATCTCACTGGAAACTGGCGCTCTCCAGCTGAGACCTCGTTCTTTGGCAGGGGCCCGGATTTGGGGGTCAAGGATCTTGCCTGCAGGAACTCCAAGTGGACCCGCAGAGATAGGGGGATCTCTGGGAGGGGCCTGGGACTCCAGCAGAGGACTGGAGGCGGGGTCAGGGACCAAGCCGGTGGAAATTACAGGTGGTCCCACGTGGATAGTCAGGTCTCCTTTGTTCGGAGTTGCTCTGAGAGGTCTCCGAAGTAGGGTGGACTGTTGGCTCCACCCTCTGTCCCAGTGCTCAACCAGAGAGGCAGGACCGTAGGTGGGGTAGGGCACAGGGTAGGGGGGGTAGGCTGGAGGTTGGGATGGGTGGGGGTGTATCAGAGCTCCAAGGGTGCTCTCAAAGGGGACCGGAGACAGGAGCAGCAGGATCAGGGGCCCCAGGTACTAATTTTTAAAGGAAGGGATGAAATGGCAATTGAGGCCTCCTGGGAGAAGCAAGATATGATGGTAAAAGATGATCTCAGAAGGACAGGAATGTAGATTGGAAGGCACTCAAGTTTTGAACACATAAGTAAGATTATGTATTTTAAAAGTATGACACTAGATTTTGAGGGTCTAGACTACAGGAGGATTAATATGGGTGTTGAGGAAACTTTTGACCAATTCAGGCAAGAAAGGATAGTAGCTACAACTTGTAGTGGACTTTAAAGGAGTTAGAGGTGCTATGTTATCTGTATCTCTAAGCTAATGATAACAGGATTTGCCAAGACAGTGGGCATAGAAAATGAATGCAGTGGTCTCCACCTAAGTTAACTGGTTGAATGGTGGTATAATATGAGAAATACAAGTCTACTGGTTCAGCAGTTCTTAAGATAAATGAGAATTTGGATTAGATCTTCTTAAGTATCAGGTGCTAGGTAAACATTCCAGAAAGACTCCAAGAATATTCTTGGTTAAGAGAGAGTAGACTGTGGGGATTATAAGATTAGACATATGATTTAATCATGGATATTAATTAGGAAATTTGGCCTGTAGTTAGAAAGTACAGCCAAGACAAACAGCATTTCTGCTGGGACTTAATGTAGATGCAGTTTAAACAGATCTGGGGCTTAGCACTAAGACACCATTAGTTGTTATGCCCTTTTAAGTTTCACTGATTATTTCCAGTCCTGGCTAAAACACCTGTTATATTGAGTTACTCAAGATAGCACACCCAAAGTTTGCCAGACATTAAAAAAAAATATATTTCCTTCATGAAAGTGAAGCCATTCTTTTAACTGCTAAGAAAATCTTTTAGTTGCTTTCTTAAGCAAGTGAATACATGATTGAATTTATAACAGTACTATTAATATATATTTCTCTGAATTACATCAAATTCTTTACAAAATAAATGTAAATGTGATTTTGGGGTTTGTACATACAATACACACCCTCTTTTGGGGGACTCAGAAAAAACATACGAACATATGCAAATACATGCATACCTGTGGGCTCAGAAAGATAAGGACATCCTAATTTCTGAACACTTCTCTATTATATAGTAAAAGCTATTATACAGAAGATGCTGATTTAAATACCTTTATGCTTATCATAGATTAGTATAGTAAGAGCCAAGAATTATCACATAAAGAGCATGGCTTGAATTAGCTAGAGCTGTTCCCTAGAACCTTTCTTATTTCCCATGTCAGCTCCTTGTCAGCCATACTGCTGGGCCCAGCCCCAAGTGGACTTTCCTACTCTGGAGCATGCCACACTAGCCAGAAACTGCAAGCCACACCAGACATTCCTCAAACCTTTCAAAGACCTACAGAATATGGCATTTAAAATGGTTTAGGAGTTTTCTTAACAGTGAGGCACAAATGCTTCTGGCAACACCACCTGCATCAGAAAGGAAGATGGACATCAAAGAAACTCGTTATGGAGTTTACTTTCAATATGGCAAGACTAGCCATTTGGACAAGATAATGCTCTTGTCTGGACTGTTTGACTTTATTATGTATAAATTGGACATGCAGGACCCACAGAAAAGTGACTGCTGATTCAAGATGGACATTGCTATAGAGTTCCTGCTTCATGGAAGAGTCTGCCAGACATTCTGCAGGACACAGAGAAAAGTGACTGACAAACTGCCAATACAAGAAGACAGATTAAAGTTTCCTGCATTGCTGAAGAGTCTACCAGACACACTATGGCCTATGGGCTGAAGTTGGAAGATTACAAAAGAACTTCAGGTGACCAGGCAGTGAGTTGTCTCTGTCATTTCTAGAGTTTATATACTATCCTTCTGTGGTCTTTGAGGGAGTTGAAGACAGTTATGGTTATAGTTTTCCTTAGTATTAAAGATAAGTTACTTAGACTTTAGACACAAAGGTAGGATAGATGATGGAATATTTTCTTAAATCTTACTAAATGTTAATGGACTAAATATTGTTAACTGATTCTTATTTGATAACTGTTGTGTTATATATTTTGCTATGTTAAGGTTAAAACCCTTCTTTTTATTTTAGACAGAAAAGAGGAGATGATGGGAGTGCCATTATGTATATGTGTTTCTCATCCTAGTTAATGAATAAAGCACTGTTGGCCAATAGGTAAGGAAGATAGGAGGGACTATGAAACAAGGAGGATTGGAGGAAGGAGGAGTCAAGATGGAGAGTCTGGAGAAAGCAGAATGCTGGCTGGCTCCCTGGTAAGAGAAATACATAGATCAGCAGAAATGGGTTAATAATTAAGACAGAGCTAGCTGATAAGAAACTAGTACCTGGCCAACATCATCATATCAAACACAGAGTCTCTGTGTGTTATTTGGGGCTGGTACAGCTGCAGGACAAGACTAGGCAGCAGGTGGAAAAACCCTACTCAAAAAAAGTCAAGCCAAGTGCCAGAAGGTCAACTACCAACTTAGATGTTCTCAAAGAGACAAGATGTCATGCCAGTCAATTGAAATTCAGCGCACAAAGACTAGAAAAACAAAACGGAAAGAGAAACCAAGGAACTGAACACACATCCAACCAAGACAAATTCAGCAATTAGGCACTAGAACCAATCATCCCAAATCCAGACACCTAACTACCTGTGTAAAAATACAATCAACACCAGTCAGGGCAATCTATCACCACCAGAGCCCATTTATCCTATGACAGCAAGACCTGAATATTACAATGCAGCTATAGCACAAGAAAACAATGTTAAAAACATGCCTATTAAGATGATAGAGTTCCTTATAATGGAAATGAAACAAACTCTTAAAGAAATCCAGAAAATGGCTTAATTGGGGGAAATCAATGGCTACTACCAGAGAAAGGAGCCATATGACTCCAAGCTAAGAGTGTGAACAGAAAAAAACAAAAAACAAACAAACAAACAAAAACCGAACAAATTTATTTTCCACTAGAGCCCAAAGAAAACAGAGATAGGATGCTCATCTTAAAATTTGGTTTGATATAGTGAAATATGAGGAAATAATTTTAAGTCCAAATTTGTTCTATTACAACAGCCTTGAGAACACACACACACACACACACACACACACACACTCACACACTATTTAATTAATCATAAATTACCTCTCTCATCTCTTTATTGTTTATTTAAAGTGAGTCAGCATTGCTGATTGGTGGTGACTTAACCAAGTGATTGGTTATTCCATCTATATTAATATTTAAGGAAGTACATAATGTCATGTCTCCACACTGAAGTAGATCAGGTTTTATAATGGAAAGGAAGTAACATTTCCTTAATGGATCTCCAATGTTACTGTTACATTTATATTTTTAGCAGTGTTCAAAAGTCTTTTATTATTTAGCATAGCATTTGTAGGAAAATACAAAGAGTAGACAAAGGAAAAAATGAAATATTATAGAAGAAACACCAAACAATAACTGGAAAATAAAAATTATTTAGACAAACAATATAAGTTGAGACAATTCCAGGCATGATAGCACAGATCTGTGGTCTTGAATGTGTGGAGAACAAGATCACAAGTTCTGCTTAAATCTGAACACCTTAATGAGTGAGAAATGCTGGTTAAAAACACAACAAAAGGGCTAGATGTCTCTCAGTGATAGAGTATTTGCCTACGAGAATGAATGAAGCTATGCTCTCAGACCTTGAAAACAAAGATAAAAGAAAAAAAGTATATTGTGATCAATTTTATTGTTTATTACTATTAAAAAGAGCATATTAAGAACAAAACAAAAAATGGCTTATCTATTGGTTGTTTGAAACATACTATGAAAATTCAGAAGGACATCAGAAACAGACAGCAGTGCACAAGAAATATATATGTTAAAAGTGCTTTCAGTTCTCTGTTGTGAAACCCATATTAGGTTCCGAATAAGTGACCAAAATAATATATTGAAATAGCAAAAGTATGTTAGACATAAAAATAAATTAAATAATGTGATTACAATGATGGTTGAGCTGTTAAGTACATGTAAAACTCTTGAAAAATATTTTAGTTTTGACAAACACCCACACTATCCATCACCTTACATCTCCAGATTCAAGGCCTCACTAAGTACCTGTAAAGGAACTGTACTCATGTTCAATCTCAACACATACATACACAAATGCACACACCTAAAAATATACAAATAGATAAAATGAAACAGAGGAAAATTATAAAGGATAGATAAAGGTAACATATTAGTTTTTCCAAAAGTACAGTTTAACATTATACTACAATTTTAATAGTCCAAAATCATATATGTAACTAATTAAATGTAAGTCAAGGAAAACATATATTAACTTCAACTTTCAGAAGTAATATTGTTTATCAGGAGAAAGTGATAGTGTAATGCACATATTCTATGAATTCTAATAGACTGTATTGATTTTTTTGATTGATTAGGAAGATATAAAAAAAAGAACCTAAAATGTGCACTACCTGAGAAGAAAAGATGTTAATCTGGGTCATCTGTAATCTAGGACAGACACCGTCCAATAGTTAGATAACTAGTATTCAGAGAACTCTTGTAAAAGGATCTGGAAAGTCTTCTACCCTGTCTTAATTTAAAAAGGAAAACTCAATGTAGAACTATCATAAGTGCATCCAAATTAAGATTTTGAAATTTAAATAAAAATTAATTTAAAAATAAATATTGTGTTTTAGGAATTTCACTTAAAAGTAATGTGAATGGTTTCTATACTGCTTGTGCACACCCAGTCTCTGAGTAATTTATCCTAAAATGTAACAATTGTTAGTTCTATCTTAGTGGCTATGGTACACAGTATAATTTTGAAACATTTCTCCTATCTTATGTGTAGTTTTAATTTTTATGTATTATTTTCATATATTCATTATTTATAACAAAATTAATTTCTATAGTACCTAACGCGGTAAATAAGGATCAGGATAAACAAATAGGGAGAAATAACTTACAACCTAGACAGATGAACACCAGGAAATTCAACCCGATCCTCTCCTGTCCGAGTCACGCCAGAAAGAGAGCGCCTTTCCTGGCCCCCTCCGACCTCCTTCCACTGGTCACTCTGCCCATGGCTCCACCCCCAATGGGCGTGGTCAGTGCCACAGAACTATCTCACTACAATTCCCCTTTTAGTCTAAAGAAAAGATTTAGGCTTAATACAAAACTTATACAAAACAGTGAATAACAAGTGTGCTCTAATTAAAGGAAAATCGAGAACAAAATGACCTACATATCTAGTCCTAGGGTGAGGGCATAATGGAGTTTACAATAGAGTTGTCCTAAGCTGGAAAATGTAAGTCTAGTACCTAATATATCTAACTAGGAAGAGAGAATAATAGTTGTGATAGTTTAATCTTCAACCTCATCAAGACCTGAGAAGGAAATTAACAATACTAGAGTAGACAGGAAATGCGGATGGACAACTTCCAAAAGGTGCAGCAAGGACAGAAACAGCAAGCCACCTGAACAGTCACCCTAGGTCTCACAGCGACGTTGGTACACCCAGATTTGGCTAAGGCCAAGAGAACTTAACAGACCACAACAACAGCAGGGAGGTAGAATGGCTGTCCTACCCTGACTTGGCAAGGTAAAGCAGTCTTCTATATTTGTCTCCTGCAAGCACATAGGACTGCATGTCCAAATCAGTGGTCAAGGTGGGGGCAATTCTATGCCAAACAGGCCATTAGCTGAGGCAAGATTGAACTCCAGCAGGAGCAACAACAGTGTCCAACATATCTTCGGGAAAGTACACCGTGCTGTCAGGAGCAACAGTGTCTCATGTCAATGGAGTACTAATATTAAAACATTTAAATGCCATGTTCTGCATGTCTATGAAGTTATTGAAGATTAAGCATCTATATCTGACTAATCTCATAGGTACAGGAAATGTGAGTGAAGATAATCTGTAATACTCTGGAATTTAGCTAAAAAGACTGATTAAAACTTCCCTGAGTAAAGCAGGAACAAATACTTAAACAATATAACTATTTACATATACATACATGTAAATCCCTAACATAGAGGTAGAGTATAAATGTCAAGACAAAAGATAGAACTATAAATGGCAGCAAGATAAATATCCCAAATTGTATCAATATACAAAATATCTTGAATACAAGAAAAGTATACATACATAGAATATGGTAAAATATAATGTGCATAAAACATTGTAAGTGGAAAGATTTAACACAATATAACAAAATATAAACTTAATTTTACATAGCTTACCACATAAGAATACACAACAATGTAAGCTGTAAAATACTATCTCATTCTTACACAAATTCTCAAGAAAATAGGCTAATCTACCTATATCCCATCTAAACCATACCTTTCCCAACCATTCCCTATTCAAGTCTAAAAGATAAACCCGAGTGTAAGCATCACACAATCCCAAATAACTAAAACCAACACAAAGACGATGACTATAATCCCAAAATTCCAAGGGTAGGGAAAGGGGGCGTCGTTATCTTAAGATTACTTCCTGCTGAAATGGGACGATGATTGCTCCAATGGATCCTGTAGGAAGAAAATTTTTAGCAACCAAATTTCTCAACAGAACTGGCTGTGACATATGTAGCTAGTCACTGTGTGGCAGAAAATTCTTGACTATAGTTCTATTTGAAACTCTGGCCAGGGTGTAATAAGAAGGTGCACAATTACAGCTAGCTAGTCATGAGTTGTCTCGAGCAAAAGAGTCTCAAACCAGTTTTAGGGTGATGTTTGTAGTTCAGATGCATCAGGTTGAGTCAAGTGGAAACGATGATGTGGGGCCCCATCTTCTTTCCGGAGAGTTCAAAGACTGTTGTTAGGAATTGTTATTATTCCTTGTGGAAAAGTTACACATCAATATTAAAGTAAAATTTTCAAGTTTTAAGGTATACATTAGGGAGAGACAACAATAAGCATTAAAAGTATGTGAGAAAATTAGGATTTCAGAGAGAAAATTGCACATAAGAAATGAGTCCCCAGATTTTGCTTTCTTCTGCCTTACACCAATTGGCTTCTTGATTTAAGGAAGAAACCATGAATTTAATCTTAACAACATGCTTGAATTTAGAAAAGGAAAGCCAAATCCAACTCCAAAGCCAGCATTGGTTTACAAAAATTGGGACTTCAGGAATACTAGATAGTAGAGAGAAGTAGATTTCTATATAGAAATAGTTTACTACAATTAAATATTTTTTTTTACCATATATCAGATTCTGCTTCCTTAAGTGATTGTTTCTGAAGAGCTGTCTTCTCTTCTGTAGGCACCTACATGTTCAGTGTCTTTTGGCTGTTTGAAGATAGGTTTTCTCTGTTTTCCTGTAAAAACAAGAACAGAACACTTCCCCTACCTTTGAGAGGCCTCCGCACATCTCATGGGACCTAATTTGTTGGATGACTTGTCATTTCTCTTCATCAAGATGTTTCTCTTGTTCAACTCGAATCTTGATTAATTTAGATGGTATCCATAGTTTTTCTTCTCCTGTAGATACAAATGCAAAACCCCTACCCCAACGTAACACATATCCTGCTTTCCATTCTGAGGTCAGTACATCCTTGAAGTACACTGTCTTATTTAGTTCAGAAGTTTTTTCTATTGTCCAGTGTCTTTCTGCAGCTGTTTTTCCTTTTTCATCAGCATTAAGAAAGTTTAATGTTAATAAAGCATTATATAATCTGTGTTTGGCTGTTTTGGTTCCTCCTGCCTGTTTATGGAGCATTTCTTTTAAAGTATGATTGGATCTCTCAAACACTGCTTGTCCTGTAGGATTGTGTGGTATACCAGTTATGTGCTTTATCTTGTAATACTCAAAAAACTGTTTCAATTTGCTGGAGACATATGCTGGAGCATTGTCAGATTTTATTTTTGCAGGTATGCCCATAATGGCCATTACCTCTAATATGTGTGTTATAACAGAATCAGCCTTTTCAGAGTTCAGAGCAGTAGCCCATTGAAACCCTGAAAATGTATCTATAGTGTGATGTACATATTTTAATTTTCCAAATTCTGCAAAATGAAACACATCCATTTGCCATATTTCATTGTTATTTATACCTTTAGGGTTACTGCCTGGTGGTAAAGGAGTTTGGTTATAGAATGAGCAAATAGGACATTTCCTTACTATTTCCTTGGCTTGTTCCCAAGTGATAGAATAATCCTTTTTTAAACCTTTGCTGTTCACGTGGTTTTTCTTATGAAACTCTGAGGCTTCTAGCACACTTCCTATCAATAACCGATCAATTTCATCATTGCCTTGTGCTAGAGGACCTGGCAGACCCGTATGGGATCTGATGTGTGTTATATATATAGGATGAGTCCTCTTTCTGATAGTATCTTGTAACTGTATAAACAATGAAGTTAATTCTGTATTGTCAGGAATAAATTCTGCAGTCTCAATGTGTAAAACGACTCTCTCTGCATATTGAGAGTCAGTAACTATATTGAGGGGTTCTTTAAAATCCATAAGTACCATGAGAATGGCATACAATTCTGCCTTTTGTACAGAATTGTAAGGGCTTTGAACCACTTTGCTAATTTTCCCTGACTTATATCCTGCCTTACCTGATTTGTTTGCATCAGTGTAGAATGTATGAACTCCAGAAATAGGTGTTTTTCTTACAATGCGTGGAAGAATCCAAATCGTTTTCTTTATGAATTTGATTCTCTCAGTTTTGGGATAGTTGTTGCTAATTGTTCCCAAAAAGTTACTGCAAGCTCTCTGCCAATATTCGTTATCTTTCCATAAGGAAGAAATTTCCTCATTAGTTAAAGGTACTATAATTTCTGCTGGGTCCCTTCCTATTAGCTGACGAAGTCTTAATTTACCTTTTATAATCAAGTCAGAGATCTTTTCTATATATGTTTTCAGTTTTTTATTCTGTTTATGTGGTAGGAATATCCATTCTAATATGATATCTTCTCTCTGCATCAAAATCCCTGAAGGATATTCTCTAGATGGTAATATAACCAGAATACAGTCTAGGTTTGGATCCACACGGTCCACATGTTCTTCTAGTATCCTCTTTTCTACCCATTCTAATTCCTTCTCAGCTTCCACTGATAGTATTCGTGGACTATTCAAGTCCTTATCTCCTTTTAGGGCCATTTTCAAGTTTTTCAAATCATGCCCTTCTACTCCAATTATGGTTTGCAGTTGAGAAATCTCTCCTAGTAATTTTTGAAGATCATTAAGAGTCTGGTAGCGATCTCTTCTTATCTGAACTTTTTGTGGTCTAATTTTCTGTAGACCTATTTTATATCCTAAGTAGTTGATAGATTCTCCTTTTTGTATTTTTTCAGGTGCAATTTGTAATCCCCAGCGAGGTAAAACTTCCTTTACTTTCTCAAACAGTTTTTCTAGTATTTCTCCTTTAGAATCAGCTAACAATATATCATCCATGTAATGATAGATTATGGATTATTGAAACTGTTTACGAATTATTTCTAACGGTTTTTGTACAAAATATTGGCACAGGGTGGGGCTATTTAGCATTCCCTGTGGCAAAACCTTCCATTAATATCTCTTCACCAGTTGAGAATTATTATAATTAGGTACCGTGAAGGCAAATTTCTCTTTGTCTTGTTCTTGTAAACGTATAGTGAAGAAGCAATCCTTTAAATCAATAACTATAATAAGCCATTCTTTGGGTATCAAAGAAGGCAAGGGCATTCCAGGCTGTAGAGAGCCCATTGGCTGGATAACTTTATTGATGGCTCTCTGGTCTGTAAGCATTCTCCATTTACCAGATTTCTTTTTGATCACAAATACAGGAGAATTCCAAGGGCTGGTTGATTCCTCAATATGTCCAGCATTTAGCTGTTCCTGAACCAGGCTTTCTAAAGCTTCTAACTTCTCAGAGGTCATAGGCCATTGTCTTACACAGACAGGTTCCTCTGTTAGCCATTTTAAAGGTAAGGCTTTTGGTTCCTCTGTTTGTTCAGAATTTGTATTTTGTTTTTGTACTGCCTGGATATAGTACTTAACAGTATTCTTTCCACAATCATGAGGTCGTCTATGGTTCCTATCTAATACTGGAGGAATGTTAATCTGTTTATTCCATTGCTGTAATAGATCATGACCCCATAAATTTATCACTACATCAGCCATATATGGTCTCAACCTCCCTCTCTGTCCTTCTGGTCCTATACATTCAATCCATCTTGTGCTTTGTTTTACCTGAGACAGGGTTCCAATCCCTAAGAATTGAACATTTACCTCATGCAGGGGCCATCTTTGAGGCCAAGATTTATTAGATATGATAGTTACATCAGCCTTAGTGTCCAGGAGACCCTCAAACAGTCTATTATTCATCTTAACTATCAATCTAGGCCTATGACTATTTATAGCGGTTTGCCAAAATATACATTTTTCATTTCCTTCTGTCACATTTGATTCAACTTCCGTCACTAGTTTGTATGAGCAGTATGAGTTTTTATAATAGGCACAGAATTTTCTAATTCTCCTGTGGGAGATTGTCTTCCACTGTGACTGGGAATGTTCGAACCACCTGTGACGTGAGGGCCTTCGAGAGGCCCCCCAAGGAGTTTCCCGATGGTAAAGGGTTTCCTTGCTTGTCTCTGGTGGATCTACACTCATTTGTCCAGTGTCTGCCTTTGCCAAACCTTCTACATAACCCAGGAGGCTGAGGCCTTCTGTTTGATTCATTCCTGGGGGTGTTATTTCTAGGGAAGCTTTGCCTACAATTTCTTTTTAGATGTCCTATCTTACTTCAGTTATAACATCGGACATGTTGATATCTCTTCAAACCTTTGGTGATGGCTTCTCCTACCCAAGCTTCTAAGTCACCATAGTAAGGAACTCTGTTATCTCGATATCTTCTCTGACATTTGGATATGGCTTCTCCTACCCATGCTTCAGTCTTATTGTCATTATACTCAATGTTGCCTGTATATAGAACTCATTCATCCAAGGGTGCTGATCTCATTTTTAAAGGCCAAAGCATCTGTTTGCATTGAGGATTTGCATTCGCATAAGCTAAAGATTCTATGAGTATTCGCCTAGCATTTTTGTCTGCTATCTCTAATTGTACTGCCCTAGATAATCTTTCTAGAAAAATACTAAACCGTTCTCTAGGTTCTTGCTTTATCTTGGTATAGGGTTCTATCCTCTCTCCTAATTCATGAACCTTATCCCAAGCATTCAAAGCTGCTGTACTGCATAGAGACAAGATGTGTTCATCATAGGCAGCTAGGGTTTCTGGGTCAGCATAGAGACCCTCACCAAGAATTTTATCTTGGGGAGCTTTATAACCTTTCTTTAAGCCCTGAAGTTCAAGAGCTTTTGCTTCCTCTCTCCATGAAGCCCTCCACTAATTGAGAGGAGCTCTCAAGGACAGCTGATATTAATTGATCCCAATCCTTAGGGGTTACCTTGTTATTCCATGCCCATGATTCTACTAATTGCTTCACATAAGGTAAGTGCATGCCATAAGAGACTACTGCATCCTTTATACCTTTTAAATCTTTCATATGTATTGGTTCCCACTGATATGCAACGACACCTTTTGGATGTTTCTTCATTGCTGGCTTTTCATGAATAGATACAGGGAAAGCTCCCCTGACCCTAAATGGTGTCGAAAATTTTAAATCTTTTTCATGCCCTGTTACCTGTAGTTCTTCTTCTGATGTATCAGACTGAAGGTCTTCTAAAGCCTGAAATCTATTCACCATTGTTTCTTTGAGTGTCTGAACTTCTTGAATCAAATAACTTTCTAGAGACTTCACTGCATCAGTCAGTTTCTTACTTTCTCCAACTACAAATGATTCCATGTTTTTAATCATATCATCCTTAGATATTATCTGAATGGCGTGTAAACTGCCTTCCAGAAACAATGTTCTATCTGCTAGTTGCCATTATCCTCAGACATGGAAGAGATTCTGTCATCTAGTCTTTCTATCTGATGTTCCAGTTTTTTAAACATATTAGTAGCTTCCTCCGACCAGGAGCGAGCTGTTTCTGCTAGTTTGTTAATGCATTGCATTGTTTCTGTTCTGGTTATTGAGGTATCTGACATGAAAAAATTATACCTTTCAGCTCGCCAATGCCATCTTCAATATTCTGAACCTTTCTTTCTATACTTTCTATGCTTTGAATTCTATCATTTTCAATGTTTCGAATCTTTGTCTCTATGCTTTGAATTCTATCATTTTCAATGTTTCGAATCCTTGTTACTAAGTCTCCTATGGTTTGCACAAGTTCCTTATTGTTTGCTGTAATCTCAAACCATTTCTTTAAGAATATCATGTTAATATGAAACCCATTGCTATTACAAAATAAAAGTATATATTGGTCCAGTCATAAGTTTCTTCTGCTAAAATCCCTTCTACATATGAAGTAAAATAATTCCTAAAGTTCTGCGTAGTAAAAATATCTGCCATAGTTATGGAACAATTTATCTCAGATTTTATATCAGCTTAAATTGCAAAGAATTTTACAATTACCTTAGGTGTAATTCTGCTGTCCTGGAACTTTGATGCTTTTAGTTGTATATCTCAGCTTGTCGTAATTACGCCTGTAGGTGTGTCACCAAATAGCACCTAGCTGCCAAGGCGAGGCTCATCTGATCCCGGTTCTGCAACCTAGAAGTATGCAGCCAAATATTGTCTGGCAGCAGACGATCCTTCTGATTCTGGTCCCTGTAAAATGGCTCTTAACAAACTATGACAAGCAGAATTTTGCTAAAAGGGGACTTTTGGAGTTACTTGTAATTCCATGCAAGCCGGGCAGGTGCCGCCAAGAGGCTCTGCGCAAATGCAAAGTCCCGTGTGGAAATGGGCAAAAAATGTTAAGCCGTAAGTGCCTTCTCAGGTCTGCTTTAGCGGCAAAGATCTCCTTTGCAGTAAGGAAGAGGCAAATATCCCAAAGCTGTGGTGAGTCCACCTGGTTAAACCCTGCCCATTGGGGAAGGTAGGGGAGGGGGGGCGGCTTCTGCTGCCTGGGGAGGAAACCCAGGTAAATCTGCTTCTGACACCAGATATCGCGGTAAATAAGGATCAGGATAAACAAATATGCCGAATAGATGTTTATTCAGGGAGAAATAACTTACAACCTAGACAGATGAACACCAGGAAATTCAACCCAATCCTCTCCTGTCCGAGTCACGCCAGAAAGAGAGCGCCTTTCCTGGCCCCCTCCGACCTCCTTCCACCCATCACCCCGCCCATGGCTCCACCCCCCCAATGGGCGTGGTCAGTGCCACAGAACTATCTCACTACATAGTACCCAAACTTGTTTGATTATTCTTATGAAAATTTTCATAATAACTAAATGCTAGTGGTATAGGTTTTGCAAGTATTACTTAGCACCAAGATGAATGAAATAGATTATTCTAAAAAGCTGCACCCAAGATTTTCCTCATCTCTCAATACTCACACTGATGCTCAGAAAAAATGGGTAGCCAACTACTTCTGAAGGACATATGAAGACCATGCTATTAAAAATTGAACATTTAGAGAGATTTCTTCTGAAGTTCTTTAATATGAGGCAACACCTGCTTCTATCAGTTCCATTCTCAAATAGCTTTCACATGCTTACTGGTATATACCTCTGGGATCACAACCAAGGATTGTGTACAGGAAAGAAAACAGCCAGTAGGACTCACTGAAGTAAATCAAAACTTATATTCACTTAGTTGTATAATATTTAAAAGTTCCTTTGTCATTTGCCTCACTTAATATCTGACTATCCTAAAATTATAATAGGACTGACCTAAGTTTATGAGTATGTCTCTTTCATAAAATAAAGAAGCACTAGAAATTATGATGACAAGAAGCCAATGTGACTTTACTCTTCATTTTACATTTACCTTTGCCACATTTTCTTTACTGGCAAAATATGTGCAATAGTGAGTAGGGTTAAAATATATTGAAATTTCTTCATCAGTTACACATTTGTGTCTGGTCAAGATGTATTTTTCTCACTGCAGAATTATCATTCTGGCCTCCATGGTTTCTCAATAAATAAGTACAGCTTATATGTAAGCTATTACAGAATTTTTCGTTGTTGTAGTTGGTGTACAGAAAGACATCTTTAAATAGAGAAAGCCTTGTTTTACATTCTGGTTGTCTTTTTTTTTTTTTTTTTTAATTTCTATTTCCAAATACCAAAAAAAAAAAAAAGGTTTTTAATTTATAGATTACTGTCATCACTCTTACATGGAGGATGTATGTAGGGGTCATGAAATGTTCCTGAGGGCAGGTATAATTAAATTTTAGTTGAAATTGAAATAGTTATTTAGAAGCTGTTTTTGATTGTTGGTTTGTTCGTTTTGTTTTGCTTCTTTGGGAACGGATTCCTCACTCAAGTCTAAAAGGAATCAAAACCTAGGAGGAAATTCTATCTCTGCCTTCAGTTTGTGTTTGTATTTCTGTTTTATTTTTTTTTTCACTTTTACTTTAAAAATTTCTTCAAGTTTTCTCACTCCTCTGTTAGTTGAAGACATTGTATCAAGGGGTATAAGGTTGCCACATTAAGCTTATGAATCTATAATTTAATCAAAATGGTTTACTTCTAACTTGTAGATGAGTTAAGAACCTGGCCACTGTTCAGAACTAAGATGCATTGAAAACACTATTTCTGGCTAAGCTGTAGACCCATTGCTGAGAAGGTTTGTGTCAGCTGAATGATGATGTGCACCCCCCACCCCGCTTCTCTTTACATGCAGTATCTGCCAAAATTCTGTATATAGCTGGAAGACAAGCAACACCAATCTAAGCACCTGTGTTGCAAAACCTAGAAATTGTGTGATTGCCATCATTGATTCATCTGTGAGGCTGGTCCTTGCCACATGTCTAGGGAAATTGCCCTAGAGAAGGAGGGCAGCAAAGTTAATGCATCATTTGCTCTCTGTAGTTTACAAATATACAGTAAACATTTTGGTAAATAATAATTGTACAAATGAATAAGGAATGATAATGACTATTACATGGCAAAAGTTAAAAATGTTCAGCAAAGTATTAAAACTAAACTTGAATTAAGACTAAATGATTTTAATATCTCATTTACAGAATAGGACTTCCAAATCCTAACAAAATCTTTCAAAGTCCCATAAAGATATGAAAGAGTGGTTGCCCTACCAAAGAAAGTTTTTAAAATTTTAAAATAATAAGTCTCATTGAGTAGAAACTTGACCCCTGACCCAGGTTTTTCCTTCTTTTCCCTTCCCATCCCTTCTCTTCCCATCTGTTCCCTTCCCCTTCCCCTTCCTTCCTTCCTTCCTTCCTTCCTTTCTTCCTTCCTTCCTTCTTTCCTTCCTTTCATTCTTCCTTTTAATAGAAACACAATCAATGAAACTATTTACTAAAATTGAACCAAGTCAAGATATGGAGAAATGAATCAATGGTTAAGAAAATTAGTTGCTCTTGAAGAGAATGTGGGTTCAGTTTTTAGCACCAACTTTTTGATGCAACTGCAGATAATGCTGGTTAAAAAGTATCTGACACTGTTATATAGCTCCTAGCAGCCTCGGACATGCATGTGATTCACATATATATGTACAAGGAAAACAAACATATAACTAAAATATGTTAATTATACTAAGTGTAAAAATTATTAGAGGAAAATTTGTTGAATGTTCTTTTGAGAAAGAGAAGGAGAGTTAAGGAGATTAAAGTTTGACAATATCCTAGTAAAGCACAAAGAAAAGTGTTATACTAATACAAATTGTCATGTAGGTTTTATGGAATATGCTGTGAGTTTATGAGATGCCACACTTGTTTTATTTTAATAATTTTAGGCTATTGCCTTAATAAAACTGGGGCTCAGATAAGTTATACATTGTATCACTTCAGCAAGAAAGCCTACTTAAATTTTCTTAAAAAGAAGTTTCATTTCCTTTCTATCATTTTTGTGGCACTATTCCTAGTAGGGCCCATTAAACAGTGCTTGATGAACATCTAATTCCCTGGGCTATAGAGACAGTACAATTCAATAATATTGTATTATGAACTATGTGTACAATACTGCACTAGCTGAGGCAATCAATAGAACATAAAATACCCATGGATTAGGTCAATGAAAACTCTGAAGTAGAAAAACAAATATTTGTCATGATACAATTTAGGAGGAAAATGATAAATTTGTATTTTAAAAAGCAGATTTTCTGACAACATCAATTAAATAAAAAGTATAACACACACTTCTGGTGTGTACTTGTACTACCCTCTTGAACTTTGAAAAGAACAGATACTAAATCACTGAAGAATGCACAGTTGATGTTTTCCTGTGATGAGAATGCAAGCAGTTTGTATTTTGAAATTTTGTTTTAATATTTCTAAAATGAATGTACTCTCACTATTCACTGTGGAATTAAAACACTGAAATATCTAAGATGGCATAGCATACTCAGTGAGCAAATCCACATTGATGTAGACACTATAAATGTGAAGATGTTAAAATAACATGAAGTACTATCCTAAAGGTAATGAAAAAAACATATTTTTCTGTATTGATGCCTTGAGAATGCTTACAGAAGACATTAAATACATTTACTGAATTATTAATAAAAGATTATAATAACATTTGATAATGTGGTTCATAGCACAAGGTTCTGACAGGAATAGAGGCTTTTGCCATGCAGTTTGAAGATGCAACATCTCCCAGAGTACTTAAGCAATTTCTACCAAGAAGCTTCTCAACAATCATAATTTGTACATTTCACCAAGGCCTTATCTTACAACTTCCATTGATTGATAACTTCATTTCTGATCCTTCTCCTCTCCAGAGAATTTTGGAGATAAATAGTCCCTAGCTTGTAGTCACAGTCCAGTGTTTTTGATGACTTGTCTAAGTCATCAAGCACTTGTCTAAGTGCTTGTCTAAGAATTCAATAAAACGTGCTTCATTAGAACAAAAGATGTCCTATTAGCCAGGTTAATTCTAGTGTTTTAGAATCTTTGTGTCAGAAATGAGGATCAAAGATAAAATGTTAGGACAAAAGTATTGTTCTGGTTCCACTATCAGAAAGACTATCAAAAGAAGAGATAAGCCTTATTGTCATCTATTATGAAAACACAGTAAGTCTTTCATTTTAATCTTTGTTTCCTTCAGTTTTCTTCCATACCATGCACTGGAGGAAGAAGTGAGTACATTTACTTCATTTGTCACCATCAAAATTCCCATTGAATCTTTGTACTCAACATCATTGTATGTGCATGTGTTGAGAGGGGTGTGAAGACTTTAACACATCTCTCAAAAATAGAAAAAAAATGTTGATTCATATAAGTTAAGGATAGAGTACCAGATGACAGAAAACAGAAAGAAGTAGAAAGAAGGTTGATCAATGGGCCTAAATTGCTCTTGAGAAATTGACTTAGTAATTAAGAACCCGGGCTGTTCCTGAATAAACTGAGTTCACAACACTCCTAGGGTTGCTTGCTGTGGCCTTAAATATCAGTTCCACGGAATCAAGCACTCTCTTATAGACTTCTCACAGACCTGCACACATGGGGAAAATTCCAAATAAAGAAAATACACTAATGCACATAATAATGAAAGTAAATATTTTGTAAAAACATGTTTAACTTGATTGAGTCAAACATTTAATGATGCATGAATTTGTTAAGCCAGCATATTATATTATATAACACCCTTTACTATAAACAACAAAACTAGAATATATATATATACATATATATATATATATATATCAGTTAAAATATAAATTAAGCAATGCAGAAAAGGTATTGTAATAAGAAAAAAAGCAGTTCTTTTATTGTATGTACATGTTATAAGGCAGGTTAATCTCTCTCATATTTTATTGTTCTAGAATCATTAAATAAATGAAGACAGGGCATATTGATTATTTTACAATGATTTAATAAAAATATTGTTTTAGTAGATGAGGAGCATCTTCTTTTAGACTTCTGATATTATCTGAGATATTTCTTATCACATTTCATAGCCCAGTTGGCAGGTAACTGTGAAGTAGAAAGAGACAGACCTTGCACTGAGCACAGTAAAAATATCTACTGTGGTTAGACAATAATGATGCCCAATTGACATAAGCTGTACCAAACAGATCCTTTAATTGGATTCTAAGCATTTGGTCTTTATTTTGATAGTGAGGAGTCTCAACATGAAATCCAAAGTGTCTTTCTCGGCTATGAGAAGAACTGGGTCAGTTGCATGTCTGAACAAGGAAGCCAACCAAAGCAATGATAGATGATCATTGCACTACTGATCTCATTTAATTTTCCTAGACTGTCCACAAGGCCTTTGGAACTATGAATTTTTCTTGTATTGTAGTCTGATGATAACTTTTCCTTTTAGATTAAATGGATTGTTATGAGTTTGATACTTGTAAATTTTAAACTTTTTATACAAGTTGTGGCTTGATGATCTTGACCTTAAACATATTTTTATGCAATATTACAGATGTGTATTAAAATTTAGTGACTCTATCTGAAAAGTTTTCTAGATATAATCACCATCCTTAATAAGAAATGCCATAGAATAATGAATCTCATACAGCCAGGAATTGTCTGTTTGAACTCTTAAAAGTTCATGTGAGATCAAAACGGGATCAAGAGGCATTGAAGAATTATCTCACCTTCATTTAAATTATTATCCATTTCATCTCCTCTACCTGGTTTCTATAAAACATTAATAAGCCTTTAAGTCTAAGCTCTTATGTCATTGTAACTGTTCATAGCTTTTGGACTTTACAAGAGATTGACTCCAAATATGGCATTTTCTTGCTATGAGAAATGTGCATGTGAGAGGCAATAACTCATCTCTGCAAACTCTAATTCCATAATAATTTATTCTAGGGCCTTGGCAGCTAATGCTTCAAGCACTATTAATAGAAAAGTGTTCAAGTAGTGTAGGTGGTACCTTCAGTTTAGTAGTTCTGTAGTTAATTCCCTTAATTTATAAAACACTTTTAAGTCTCATCTTTGCAAAGCTGAAGAAACTGTGTAGGTAGAAACCACTTATCTCCTTATATCACAGCCTCCCAAATTATATCCACATGAGTAGCCTGGCTAATCACTTCACTCCTCTTACTAATTCTGTTGTGTAATCTCCATCTGCAAGTTTTTACCTACAAAATGGCTGGCTATTACCATGGACCATAATGAAAATATTTTCTTATCCTAATAATTTAGAAGAGATTTTCTGTAAGGCATAACAAAATGTCAGGCTCAATTTCAGCATTTGTTTCAGTAAATTCTGATTTAACTTATGCTACTATAACCATACTTTTCTTGGCTTTGTTTAATGTTAGAGTGACATTTTTTAATTATTATTTTCACTCTCCTATATTTCAGTAAAATTTTATTTATAAATCTGCATGTTGACATTTTATGCTTTTGTGTTAACTTCATGCATCATTGTTGGTTTTTTTTAAATTAATTCTAGCCATTTAAAATGCAAAAGCCATTAATACCTGTGGTGGTTTCAATAAGAATGACTCCTTAGATTCACATAATTGAATATTATTTAAAATATCTTTCACAGATATTTATGAATCCCTTCCCTTCCTCTACCCCTTCCTTCTATCCTTTCTCCCTTTCATTCTGCAAAGCATTGTTATTGGCAAATATTCTACTGTTATTTATTTTCTACTGTTATATTCTACTGTTATTTATATATTTCAATTTAGCTAGTCCTTCATGTTGTCTTCTATTTTAAAATACAATACCTTTCACTTATTTATTTTAAAATTAATCCTCTGACATACAATATATCCCAATTACATTTTCCCCTGTTCCACTTTTCCCAGTCTCCTTTCCCATCTTGATCTCCCCAAGATCCACTGTTCTTCCATTACCCTTCTGAAAAAGAGCAGACTACCCAGGGATTTCAACCAAACAGGATGTAACAAGATACAATAATACTAGGCACGAGCCTTCTTATCTGAGTTGGGCAAGGTAACCCAATAGGAGGAAAAGAGTCCTAAAAGGAGACAAAAAAGTTAGAGACAGCCCCACTCCCACTGCCAGTAGTCACCCAAACACCAAGACAACAATCATTGCATACATGTTGAGGACCTAGTGCAGACCCATGCAGTCTGCATGATTGCCTCTTCAGTCCCTGCTATACCCAGTGTGCCCTGCTTTAATGATTCTGTGGACCTTGCACTTCTAGTTCTCCTTGATTTCCACAATTCTGTCTCCACCACTTCTGTGGGGTTCCCTGAGCTCCTAGAAGAGGGAACTGATGAAGACCATCTCCTGGATTCCCTCTCTTCCTAATGCTGGGTCTCTGTATCCACTCGCATTAGCTTTGAAAAGAGGCCTATTTAATGACAACTGATCTAGGAGCCAATATATGAATATAGATGAATATAATCAGGAATCATTTCAATAAATTTTCCCCACTCGTGCTTGGTTCTTGGTGGAATTTGTTTATATTTATTTTTAAGAAAAATAGGCTAGTTTTAGAATTCTAGCTGCTATAAAGAATTTTATTAACTTTAAATTAATTTTGTAGTACTGTTTCACATTTATGTTTTTCCTTAACTTTTCATCTGTCTTGAGTTAGTATCATTCCATGTCACATAAAATACAAAAACTTACCAATGAGAATTATTTGTGTCTTGTGTTCAGCAAAACTATTTACGTCTTTTCCATGTTGTTATGATAACACTAAAGTTGTGATGATTAAATTTTATTAGAAAACATTTTTAGTTTGCATAATTTTATAGGATAATTTTGCATATATAAAACTAGGTAAGTGGGTTGGGGTGTATGTTCATGTGCACGTATGCAAGTACACCTATAGGTTAGGGGTTTGGGAAAGAAGTCTGTCTCCATGGATTTTTGAAGGGCATGTCCTTCTGTATACTGTCATTATATGTTTCTCTTATTGGCTGATAAACAAAACACTGGTTGATGAGTAGCCAGATGAGGGAATTCTGGGGAGAGGATATAGAGAGTGAGGCGCTAGTGAGATGCTATATGTAGCCTCTGTAGGCATAGCATGCTGGAGTATTACCACTAAGTCAGCCTCATGATAATACATAGTTTAATAGAAATGAGTTAATAATTAAGAGAGAGCTAGTCAGTAAGAAGCCTAAGATATTGGCTAACCAGTTTATAATTAATAAGTGTCTGTGGGTTTATTTGGGACCAAATGGGGCTGTGGGACCAGGAGGAACAGAAACCTCTGTCTTCAGATTTCCACCATGTTTTTTTGAAACAAGGTCTGTGGTTGAACCAGGAGCTCACCAATTCTTCTAGACTGGCTGTGCAGCAGGTTGCTGAGCTTTTGACATGGGTATTAGAGATCCAATTTGAGGTCTATATACTTGGTAAGAAAGCACATCAGCAACTAAACCATATTATTGGGCCCTAACTGCTTTTGTTGTTGTTGTTGTTGGTTTTTTTTTTTTTTTTTTTTTGGTAAGCATGTTCATATACTGCTTCACTGTTCTCTAACTTCCACTGCTTATAATGAGAAATCAGTTTACTGTTATTTATTTTATGCTTCACATTTTTATTACTTTATTTTGTTTTTACTACCTTCATTCAAGATGTTGTTTTTTATATAACTGTTAGTAGTTTGATGATATTTTGATTTGGTTTTCTGTGTTTATGTAGCTTAAAATAGTCTTTTCTTGGGTGTGTTTGGGTTACTGTATGACATTTTTATCAAATATTAATAGATTTTTATCTTTCATCTGGGATACCATAACTCTTTTGTTTCTTATTAAATCATAAAGATTTACTTTTTCATCTCTGTGTTTTAGTCAGGGTTCACAGAGACCCAATATAATAAACAACTACAAGTAAGAGGAGATTTAATAGCAAAATTGGTTCAAAGGACCCTGAACAATATCTCACAATAGGCAACTGCCAAACTGGAAACCCTAAGATGCAGTCTTACCTCATTACAGTAACAAGAAAGCACATGGAATAAATTTTTTTAAAAGTTTTATTTAATTTAGAATCAATATTATTTTACATATCAATCCCAGTTCCCTCTCCATCCCACCCTCACATATCCCCCACCACCACCGTCATCCTACACCCTATCTACTCCCCAGGTAAAGTGAGGCTTTCTATGAGGGATCATTATTTTAATAATTCAACCTTGGATCTATTATGATATTTTAGTTTTTCCTGGTGATACTTAACAGTAAGTTACATATTAAAAAAGAAAACTTTCAAACAAAATCTTCCGTAAGGCATATTCTATAGCTGACTTTTTCTGGACTGAGACTCAAAGCCATGAGACTTTCTATAATGACCACAGGGAGAAAAGTCAAGATTGGAAAAGCACAAAAAAACATATAGTTTGTGGTTTACACAAAGACAGGTGTTATTATGAAGAAGTGTGTTGTGTGCTGGAGTGAATCTTGCTACTTTGTTGTGAAGGTGGATCACCACAACATAACCCATGCCTTACTAGGAAGTAGGTGATTCTATTTGTTTATTCTGCCATGTGTTCGGCTCCACCCCAGCAAAGATGCAATAGATTTAACTGTGATAATGGCAACAGCATCATAGTTACATGGCCTTCCTGGTGTATCACCTCATTTTCAATGTGTGATATGTGGGAACACCCATGCAATTTGTCTTCATGGCTCCAATCAGCCACATTATTTACGAATGCTTGGAGTTTGGTACTAGAAGGCCAGTAAAACCTGTTGTATATACACTTGTTCTGTATTGTTGAAGGTCAGTAAATTTATCCCAATGGTTTCTTTTCTCTTTTTCCTTTACTTTCATCCAAACCATAATTGAGCTTTTCATAAATGTGTTACAAAATAACTCACCTAAACACAAGCAGTTCCCAAGATGAGCAGACCTTGCCTACCTCCATCCAACTTACTGCCATGAGATTTAGATATAACTTAGATGTCAGGTCTGCTATGCTTTTTCCTCTCCTGCAAAGCCAGGCTCTGTAATGTTTGAAAGTGAAGAACACTGAGAGGATGTGGGGGAGAAATATCTATGCAGCTGTGGACATTAATACAAAATACCCTAGCAAGTCACAGTTTCTGAATTTCATTCTCCTCCTAGGAAGAGGCCCTTTCAGTCCCTGGCCCCAGAACCTGATGGCAATTTTGTAGCTACATAATGAGGCTCTTTTGGAACCTGCCACCCTGAGCCTAATTACAGGTGATTAAAACTAGAAGGACACCGACCTGGGATGTTATGGTTCTATGCTAGTTGACTGCTGCATACATTTTGGCACTGGGCCATCTTACCAGTCAAGAACAGTAGACCATGAAAGGAAATGGGCTCCATTTGCTTCCCCTAAGTCAACAGTGTCCCCTCCTGTCAACTTCTGTAGCCCTCTGCTTTAGCTCCTGCCCTCTGTGGGACTTGGAGAAAGGAGCACAGATCTTTGGATCTTGTGAGAATTCCTTGAAAGAACTGAACTCTAAACCAACTAGGAGAGAAGAAGAATGTCTGTTTCCTTTGGATATTTGCGTGGAGGAAAAGTGATAGAATTTTCAGTTGCTTCAAACTTTAAGATATTTGGCCCTATGCTATGTGCATTACTTTTATGGTATGTTTAAGCAAAGCAGCAATACTCTACAGCATCACTGGCAACATGGCAAAAGAAGACTAAGTTAACTCAATTATGCTGTTGTTTGGATCTTAAATACCTTCCAGCAGGCTCATGTATTAAGTGATCGGTTCCCAGATTAACTACTAGGAGGTGATGAAAACTTGAATGTGTCTATGCAATGGATTTCTAATCATCAATGTGTCTTCAAAGGGACTTGGTCTACTACTCTGCAAGCCAGTATAAATCTTCTCCTGTAAGCCAATATAAATTATCTCTCAGATATTTATTATATTAAGGGAAGCTGAATAATACAGTGACTAAGGAATAACTTTTTATTTAAATTTGAAACAAGCTTGTTTTACATGTCAATCCCAGTTCCCGCACCCTCCCTTCCTCATTTGTTCCTCCCATCAACTCCCATCCCATCCACTTTTGCTCCCCAGAGGAGTTGAGGCCTTTCATAGGGAGTCTTCCAATTCTGTCATGTTATTTGGAGGAGGGACCCGGCCAATAGACTGCCCAGTCCTATCAAATAACATCATATTCAGGGAATCTGGGTCGATCCATAATTACCAGCCAGAACTTAAGAAATCATGTTGCCATTATCTTATGTATTTCTGCTCAAAAATCAAACAATCTAAAACCAGATTCCCTAAGGAAAGAGAAGGGATTCTTATGTCTAGAAGTGTAAGAAATTATTTGTCTTTTGTGTTGGACGAGCATTTTATTATTTTGAAAAAAGTATTTGAAAATACTATCCTGGTGTACTTTTTATGTCTTTTTTATTAATTTTTTTACATTAATTTGCATACTGATCACAGTTTCCCCACTCTCCTTCTATTTTATACTCCTACCTGCCGGCCTCTCATTACCTACTCTTCCACCTTCTTCATTCAAAAAAACACAGGTCTCCCATTGGCCTCAACAACGCTTAGCACATAAAGTTGAGGCAAGGTCCAAGCTACTCCCCCACCCCCACATCAAGGCTGGACAAGGCAACTCAGCATGAACAATAAGTTCCCAAATATCAGTTCAAACACCAGAGACTTAATTCCATTGCCAGGAGCCCCACAAATAGACCAATGTACACAACTATCACACATGCAAAAGGCCTAGTTTGGTGACATGCACGCTCCCTAGCCATCAGTCCAGAGTTGGTGAGATCCAAGATAATTAGTTGGTTGTTCCATGTATGTGGATATGTGATAAGGCATAGTGTCATTGTTGAAGCAAATGATGTTTACTCAGGTATTGTCTTGGACTTGAATTAGAGCTGGTATTTTCCTGAGATGCCAATAAGGCATGGTTCTATTTTCCAGTGGGTACATGTGTGAAAATCCTTTATCATTTTCATCTGTACACAGAAAGCAGCAAATAAGGACTGGTGGTAGGTGAGACTATAAACTCTGAAGTCCTGCACCCAGTCACTTAATTACTCCAGTCAAGCTTTGCTTATAAAAGCTTGACTAGCTCCCCCCAAATACCCCCCAGATGGAGGTAAATGCTTTCAAATACAGGCCTCTATTTGGTACTTCTTATTCAAACAATAACAATATCTCTTCCTCTAAACAAATTGATCATTACACTGTTCCTTTGGCTTTGTTTTATTCTGTTATGATTCCCCAAGAAATTAGATGTCACTTGCTTGAACTTAAGGAGAAATTCACCAATCAGTAAATGACATTGCTTCCAGATTTCTCTGGATATAGATGACAAGTACAATCAGAAAATAATGCTTCTGTAATAATCTAGTTGCTCTTTAATCTGCTTGTTTTGATACCTAATATTAGCCATCACATCAATTCAGATTATATTATCTTTACTAAAAATCTTTAGGGATAATGATACTTTTCTCTATTTTTTCTGCATTCTCAATACACTCAAATACTTTTTGATATAATATATATTTCTACATCTATACTGTTCTAAATGTCTAAATGTTTTGTGGGTAGTTTCTTTAAAATGATATCCTAACTTTAACATTTTCTACTTATCAGTCTATTCATTTTTCTGGTAACTTATGTAATGTATATTTTGTTTGTTTGTTTTTTAAAGTTTTATGTGCTAATTTAAAAATGCATCACATGATTATATTTTACAATTTGTTTGTTTTCTTTGAGCTGATATCATTTTCTTCCTTCCTCAAATAACTAGTGTATTTCAACTATGTTTATAATATTGACGATGTTTTATAAAGTGCCTAGGTTTCATCTTCATTTGAAATATGTTTCTACACAGCAATTATATTAGTCATGAATCATGCTTGCATTATACAAAGGTCTTTGTGTTGGGCTTTGTTACGCTAAATCCACTCTGGTTCTATTAATCCTGCATGACTACCATGGATCTTGAGAAAGACTCATCTACCTAAAGCCCTGGACTGTCTGCCTTTCATCAGGGTTCCTGAAGTGCTCAGTGTAGTATGCTAACTTCACAGAAATCAAACATCAGTTTCTGACTTTGCAGACTGGGAAGATATTGAAGTCTCTGATCTTTGATTTCCATATCCCCACTATTTCCTTCCAATAGGTCTTCTGAAGTTAAGCTTTTCATTCTGCAGGCTTACTGCTTATACTTTCATCAAACTTCTACCTTACGGTCATGAGATGTCCTGTTCCCAACTAGCTTTTATTTGTGTATTCGACTATCTTACCTCAAAGTTTCTCATGGTACTCATGATTCATTCATATTGATTGTTTTGAGAATTATATTATTTGAATTTCTACTACAAATTATTAGTACTTTGCTTCCATGATAGAACACAGAACCAACCAATTCACATCCTTTCCATTATGGAAAACTTTATGGGAATCTACTGAGAAGAAAAAAAAATTTGGGAAAGAGAACTGTCTGAACAATATTCAGGGTATGCATGAATTTTATCATAATAACAGAAAGATGTGGGCACAAAAGAAAACAGATTGAAGGACTACAGTTTGATCAGGAAAACAATGATGAACTTGTATTTAAAAGTATAGCTGGATGACAACCTGATAAAAGAACTATTTTTAATTACAAAGACCTAGTTGCTTTTTCAGGGGTAACTGAACAAAGCTACAAGGCCCTCTTTCTTTCTTTCTTTTCTTTTTTCTTTTTTATTTTATTTAATTTTATATAACAAAGTCCAATTAAATGAAAACAAACATTTATACACAATATTTGGGAATTTGGGCGTTGTTCTTTCCAAACTACTTCCTGCTGGTAAGGGGCGCTGTCTTGGGGGGATTCGAAGAAGATTCAGATATCCTGGCTGTAGTCTGTAGGGCTGTTTGAATGTAGGATTTGCTTGTACTCTGTTTCAGGCGGTCTGGCATGATCAAACCACATTAGTCTGGAAGGAATCCACATCTTTTCATTTTCTCTGGAAACAAAAATAGAAATCCTTTTCCCCAGTAACTTGTCCTTCAACTTAAATTTTTGAGTCAAAGCATTTTTTTTTAATTTAATTTATTATTTTACATGTCGATCCCAGTTCCCTCTCCCTCCCTCCCTCCCTCCCTCCCCCTAGCCCTCCCTCCCTCCTTCCCTCCCTTTTATCCTCTCTGCCCTCTCACATGCACTCTAAATAAACACCCTCTCCTCCCATCCCCCCACCCCAATTCCATATGTAGGGGAATGCCATCCAGTTGGGGTCATGTATATCTGACAGGTCCTGTGAAGTAGGGACTAGGGCTTCTCTCCTGTCTCTAGATTAAGGCAGTTATCCCTCCATGGGGGATATGTTCCTAAGTCCTTTTGTGCACCAGGGATACATCCTGGCTCCACTGTCTGAGGTCCCTTAGAATTCTCAATGGAGGAAATCAAAAAGGCTGAAAGACACTTAAGAAAATGCTCCACATCCTTAGCTATCAGGTAAATGCAAATCAAAACAACTTTGAGATACCATCTTACCCCTGCCAGAATGGCTAAAATTAGAAACACCAGTGATGACATGTTGGAGAGGATGTGGAGAAAGTGGAACACTCCTCCACTGCTGGTGGGAGTGCAAACTCATACAGCCATTTTGGAGATCAGTATGGCAGTTCCTCAGGAAAATGGGAATTAGTTTACCACAGGACCCGGCAATCCCTCTCTTAGGCATATACCCAAAGGATTCACATCCATGCAACAAAGACATCTGTTCAACTATGTTCATAGCAGCACTATTTATAATAGCAAGAACCTGGAAGCAACCTAGATGCCCCTCAATTGAAGAATGGTTAATGAAGATGTGGCACATCTACACAATGGAATACTACTCTGCAGAAAAAAAAATAATGGTATCTTGGAATTCGCAGGCAAGTGGATGGCACTTGAAGAAACCATTCTGGATGAGGTATCCCAGTCACAAAAAGAGGAACACAGTATGTACTCACTCATATATGGATTTTAGACCTAGATCAAATGATCACCAGCCTATAATTCACATCACCAGACGAACTAGGATACAAGGTGTATTCTAAGAGTTTCATATAAAGTCCCTCACAGAACTGGGAAGGGACAAGTTCCCCAGAGCTCAGGTGAAGTGGGGGTGGGAACAGCGAATGGAGAGAAAAGTAGGAGAAAATGAGGGGGACGAAAGGAAAACATTTGCGACCAGAAAGATTGAGCCTGGTTAGGAATAGAAGATAGGAAAGAGAGAGAGAGAGAGAGTCAGAGACAGAGAGAGAGAACATAAAAGAGGGAGCCAATATTGGTTTGAAGATAAAATTGAACACAAACAAAGGTCGAGAGAACTGCAAGGCCCTCTTTCAATTCTTCAATGTTCTGTTCTATCACAGCCCATGGACTTCGCAGGACAAAACTGTTTCAGGAAAGGACCCGAAATCAGAGTCCCTAGGCCCTTGTTTCCCAGTGCTACTTTAGGAATAATTTTCCTGTTTCAGACTATAGACGTTAACTTTCTATCACTGTGACAAAAATACCCCAACAGAAATCAACTATAAGGAGAAAACACTTCTATTGGTCATACTTTGAGAGGTTTCCTTCTGTGTTGACTTGATTCCATTGATTCTGAAGTCACACTTGAGGTCAGAGCACCTTGGTTGGAAACACAGTGCAGAAAAGTGCTGCACTTCTTGATGTGGAGAATGCAGGGAATGTGAGAGAAAAGAATCAGGAATAAGGTATTTCCACTCAGGACATACCACAGGTGACTTTCTTCCTCAAAGTAGGTAATCACTTTTAGAGGTTACACAACATCTTAAAGCACACTGATAGAGTCAAGAGCTCAAGTATTGATGGGATTCATGCTTCTTTTGTTCAGCTGCCTCTTATAACCCCATAAAGCTGTAGACCAAGCATACCAAACCTTTGTTTAATAAATGAACACTTAAGGATACTGTATCCAAATGATGAAGATGACAGCACAAGATCTTAGTACCAAAAACATTATTCAAGATGATGTGGTTTTAATTAGTGTCTACAGGAAATCTACTTCAAATATGAGAAAAAAAAATAACTTTTCTAAAATCTGTATCCATTTTTGGTATTGCCTTATTATTTTAAAAATTAACTAACAGTATACTCTGTGAGAGATGTCAGTTATTTTTGAAAGGTGTTTTCCAAATTGGGTTCCAAAAAATAAAGTTGTCAAAGAAGTCCAATGAAACTTAAGGTCTGTAATGTAAGGTTTCATTGTGAAAACAGATGTTACAGACACAGATTTGTTAAGAATATAAAGTGCAGTAAACAACATAGACAGATAAAGACAGAGGCCTTCTGAGAGCTATAAAGCATACTCTTTTTAATATGTATAGTTTGCTTATCTGTACATAAAATAGCTGAAGTAGTAGAAGAAATGCACATTAATGAATTCTAAATGTCAAAAATTAATAAAGAGTCCAAATGTAAATTTCACTTTTGATATGTGAACATGAAAGATAATGACTAAGGTCTTCTCTCAACCAATCCTCACAATATTTAATAGTCATATATAAATGATAAATTTGACTTAAAGGAACTTATTGGCCTACAATAAGAAATAAAGAGCTAAAGTAAGTATTAAGGACATGATACACAGTACACAAGCATGAAGAAAAGAGTTTTATATTATCTAAGGAAATAGCCAGGCATGGCTTCATGCTGTAACCTCAATGCTATGGGCAATGTTGGTAGGGTATCCAGGTCTTTCTGGATGTTATTCTACTCTAGAATAAATTCCAAGTTCTGTGTTAATGCTAAATGATAGAACACGATACACATTGTACCCTTCTGGAATCTGAAGACACAGGTATACATGCATACACACATACCATACATACATACAAACAAAAGTATAAAAGCACACATACACACACATAAAATAAGAACTGAAAATAATAATGGAAGTACCAAGCATGTTATTAATAAAATCAATTGGAATTATTCTAAAAAATATTTAATACTAGAAAAGCTAAAAAGGAGAAAGTAACATCAAGATTTGTATAAAAATAAAACAAATAAAATACAATAAATTAAAATACAAATACCTGCAATTTATTAAAAATAAGTGTTCCATACACTTCAAGCTTAAAAGCGTATTTCTAGAAAGATAGATTTATAAAATAGAATAAATGGCAATGAATGTGTAGGAAATCTAACATGAAACCCTATTTTCCTAAAATGATTAGGGTATAATAAACTTGAAACCAATATTCAAAAAAGGTTGATTTGTTACTGTTACAATAAGAAAAGGTACTTAAACCGAAGAATTCTCTGAAGACAATTCGACATTTTGAGATGATAAAGGGATTTCCAGCAAAATATAGCAAACATATCTATATGGGTATCTGAGAAATACTTAAAAATGAATGAACAAAACCTCATTGAAAAAAACTTAAGGTTTGAAAACCCCCTTTAACTGAAATAATTTAATAAGCAAAAATAAATAATGACAAAGAAGATATGAACAATAGGATGGAAAAACTTGACCTAAAGATTTTATAGAAAATTATTTCAACATAAAAGCACATATTCTTTCAGGACCAAAAAAAAACATCACTTGTATCCATTCATCATAATCTACTTTTTACAGTTGCCAGTGCAGTTACCTCCACTAAGCTGGGAACAAAGATATGGTTATGTATTTGTCCATTCATGCCACTAGCACAATATGTGCAGGTTAACAATTTCTGAGTAAAAATACATCTCACAAATATACAAAAAGTAACAGGGATCTACATCTTTGAACACAGATGACATTCACATATGTAAAGAAGTGAGAATAGTAATAGTTGTTATAAAGTATCTTAGTGTTTAGAACCAAGGACATTAGCTGCCATCGACATTCTAAATGTATGATTTATTTATTTTATAGCAGATCACTTATAAATCCATATTCTGACTTTGGCTTTGCTAATTTTTTGTGATTATTATGTACTTATTGGCATCATTATACATTAATTGAATGTGTCAAAAAAATTAACTGTTTGGAATATCTGTTTCAAAGACTAAGCACTTCAAAACTACAAGTATACATTTGGTATTTTTAGTATTATTAAGGATTTCATTATTAATGCACAAAGATTGAATGAAATCAGTATATATGTAGATCTCTGAGTTTGGATCATTATGGGATCATTTTGCTTGTAAAAAAATAACAAAAGGGTCATGGTTTCAAAAAAAATTAACAGAATCAAAGAAAAGACAAACAATTTTTTAAAACAGAGCCTGAGTATCATAGACAGCTAAGGAGGAGTTATTGACCAATTATTGTACTGCCTGAGGCAAATTCTATTTGTTCACTCCATTATTTATATTAATGAGCTTTTTAGTGTTCACATATTCGCCTGTGAGCACAGACTGAGTACACACACCTCAGCAAGCTTGGTGTATAGCTATGACTTAATGACAGCCTATTTTTAGCAAATCCTAGAGATGCTACAAAATTAATAGTGCCACATATATGATATGAAGATCCATGTCACTTTGAATTTGCTGCTTGGGCAATTTTGCTTTTAAAAACTGTATAAACTACAGAGTGGTTGTTAATGAGATGAGACATTTCATTGATATTTGCCCTATAATGTCCTTTATAAGGAATTCCAAATAAATTTTAACTCTTTATTGTGAGTTATTTTTATTTATGATATGGTGCAAGTGTGTGTGTGGGGGGTGCTTGTGATGTGTGTGTGTTCAGTGTGTATGGTGTGTGTGTGGTATGTGGGTGGTGTGTGTGTGTATGTGTGTGATGTGTGTGTTTGTGGTATGTGTGTGGTATGTGTATGTATGTGTGTGATGTGTGTGTATGTGTGTGTTTGTTTGTGGTGTATGTGTGTGTGTGTGGTGTGTGTCTGTGTATTTGTGTGTCTGTCTGTCTGTCTGTCTGTCTGTCTCTGCAACAGCACTACAGCACTCTTGTGAAACACAGATTACTAATTCTGGACATAGGTTATCTCCTTCTACCATGAGATCCTGGATGTTAACTGATGTTGTAAAGCCCTTGAGGAAAGCATTTTTACCCATGAAGCCATATCACAAGTCCCACAAACATCATAAATAATAAATTTATAAACTTTTAAATATATATCTAGATTTCTATTAGTGCATTTTTATTTTTTTTTTATAACCAAGTCCATTTAAATGAAAACAAATATTTATAGACAATATTTGGGAATTTGGGCATCGTTCTTTCCAAACAACTTCCTGCTGGTAAGGGGCGCTGTCATGGGGGATTCTAAGAAGATGCAGAAATGCTGGCTGTATTCTGCAAGGCTGATTTGTCCAGCTGTTTTGAATGTAGGATCACGTGGTACTCTGTTTCAGGTGGTCTGGCTTGATCAAACCACATTATTCTGGAAGGAATCTACAGCTTTTTGTTTTCTGTGGAAACAAAAATAGAAATCCTTTTCCCCAGTAACTTGTCCTTGAACTTGAATTTTGGAGTCAACGCATTTTTTAAAATTTATTATTTTACATGTAGATCCTAGTTCCCCCTTATCTCCCTCCATCCCTCCCTCCCACCCTCCTTTCCTCCCTCACTTTTACCCTCTGTACCCTTTCACATGTACCCGAACCACCCTCCCCTCCCATCCCCTCACCCCAATTCCATATGTAGAGGAATGTCATCCAGTTGGGGTCATGTAGATCTGACAGTTCATGTGAAGTAGGGACTAGGGCTTCTCTCCTGTCTCTAGATTAAGGCAGTTATCCCTCCATGGGGGATGTGTTAGCAAGGTCCTTTTGTGCACCAGGGATACATCCTAGCTCCACTGTCTGAGGTTCCTTAGACTGCTCAGTCCTTCTGGCTGAGACCCATATTCAGGGGGGCCTGAGTCAGTCCCATTCTGGCTTCCCAGCTATCAGTCTGGGGGCCCATTAGCTCCTCCTTGTTCAGGTAAGCTGTCTCTATGTTTTTCTGCCACCTGGTCTTGTCCACTCCATCTGCATCTGGGTTCTAGTTCAACTCAGTGTTTACCTATGGGTGTTTGCTCCTGTTTCCAACAGGTATGAGATGAGGGCTCCATGGATAAGTTAGTTGTTCATCTCACTCTCCAGGAAGGGCATTTATGGTACCCTTTCCACGGATGCTCAAATTGTTAGTTGGCTGCAGTCTTGTAGTTATCTAGACCTTTCTTTACATTCAGTTTTCTCTTCAAACCAATATTGGCTCTCTCTTTTATGTCTCGCTCTCTCTTTTATGTCTCGCTCTCTCTTTTATGTCTCTCTCTCTCCCCCCCTCTCTCTCTCTCTCCTGTCTTCTATTCCTAACCGGGCTCAGTCTTCCAAGTCCCAACTGTTTTCCTTTCCTCCCCCTCGTTTTCTCCTACTTCTCTGTCCATTTGCTGCCCCCCCACTTCCCCTGTGCTTGGGGGACTTGTCCTTTCCTGGTTCAGGGAGGGACTTTATATTAATCTCTTAGAATACATCTTGTATCCTAGTTCACCTGGTGGTATAATTATAGGCTGGTGATTCTTTGCTGTAGGTCTAAAATCTATATATTAGTGAGTACATATGATGTTCCTCTTTTTGTGACTGGGTTACCTCATTCAGAATGGTTTCTTCAAGTGCCATCCACTTGCCTGCGAATTTCAAGGTACCATTATTTTTTTCTGCAGAGTAGTATTCCATTGTTTAGATGTGCCACACCTTCATTAACCATTCTTCAATTGAGGGGCACCTAGGTTGCTTCCAGATTCTTGCTATTACAAATAGTGCTGCTATGAACATAGTTGAACAGATGTCTTTGTTGCATGGATGTGGATCATTTGGGTATATGCCTAAGAGAGGGATTGCCAGGTCCTGTGGTAAACTAATTCCCATTTTCCTGAGGAACCACCATACTGATCTCCAAAATAGCTGTACGACTTTGCACTCCCACCAACAGTGGAGGAGTGTTCCACTTTCTCCACATCCTCTCCAACATGTCATCACTGGTGTTTCTAATTTTAGCCATTCTGGCAGGAGTAAGATGGTATCTCAAAGTTGTTTTGATTTGCATTTCCCTGATTGCTAAGGATGTTGAGTACTTTCTTAAGTATCTTTTAGCCTTTTTGATTTCCTCTATTGAGAATTCTTTCTTCAGTTCTGTACCCTATTTTTTAAATAAGGTTATTTGGTGTTTTGTTGACTAGTTTCTTGATTTCTTTGTATATTTTGGAGATCAGCCCTTTGTTGGATATAGGATTGGTGAAAATCTTTTCCCAGTCTGTGGGCTGCCGTTTGGTCTTGTCGACTGTGTCCTTTACCTTACAGAAGCTTTTAAGTTTGAAGAGGTCCCATTTATTAATTGTTGCTCTCAGTGTCTGTGCCACTGGAGTTATGTTCAGGAAGTGGTCTGCTATAACTATTTGTTCAAGGGTACCTCCTACTTTCTCTTCTAAGATGTTCAATGTGGCTGGATTGATGTTGTGGTCTTTGATCCATTTGGACTTGAGTTTTGTGCATGGTAATAGACATGGGTCTATCTGCAGTCTTCTACACACCCTCATCCAATTGTGCCAGCACCATTTGTTGAAGATGCTGTCCTTGCCCCATTGTATAATTTTAGCAGATTGGGGAAAATCAGGTGTTCCTAAGTGTGTGGGTTAATATCAGGATTTTCAATTTGATTCCATTGGTCTGTCTATTTTTGTGCCAAGACCAGGCTGTTTTCAGAACTATAGCTTTGTGGTAGAGCTTAAAGTCAGGAATGGTGATAGCTCCTGAAGTTGTTTTATTGTGTAGGGTTGTTGTGGTTATCCTGGGTCTTATGTTATCAGTTTATTTAAGTTTTTGTCTGTTCTTGATTTAATTTTGGGAAGTGATAGTTATCCAGAAATTTGTTCATTTCCTTTGAATTTTCAATTTTTGTGGAATACAGATTTTCAATATGACCTGAAAATTGTCTGGATGATCTCTGTGTCCGTTGTTATGTTCCCCTTTTCGTTTCTGATTTTGTTAATTTGCATGCTCTCTCTCTCTCTCTCTCTGTTTTTTCTTTAGTTTGAATAAAGCTTTGTCTATCTTGTTGATTTTCTCAAAAAAAGTACTCTTAGTTGCATTGATTTTTTTGTACTGTTTTCCTCTTGTCTATTTTGTTATTTTCAGCCCTCAAGTGTCCTCATTCTTGTTGAATATTAGAAAGTACTTAATGTCTTTCTTTATTTCTTCTTTGACCCAGGAGTGGTTCAATTACACATTGTTCAGTTTCCATGAGTTTGCAGGGTTTCTACTATTTGTGTTTTTGTTGAATTCAAATTTTAAAGCATGGTGGTCTGATTAGGTACAGGAGATTATGCCTATTCTCTTGTATATGTTGAGGTTTGTTATGCCACCTAGTATGTGGTCATTTTTAGAGAAGGTTCCATGTGGAGCAGAGAAGAAGGTATATTCTTTTGTCTTTCATTGGAATGTTCTATAGATGTCTGTTAACCTCAGTTGAGACATATCTTCTCTTAGTTCTATTGTTTCTTTGTTGAGTTTGTGATTTGTGGTCCTGTCTAGTGTTGAGAGTGGTGTATTGAAGCCTCCCACTCTAAGTGTGTGAGGTTTTATATGAGTTTTGAGTTTTAGTAGATTTCTTTTACGAATGTGGGTGCATTTGTATTAGGGGCATAGGTGTTCAGATCTGAGACATTGTGTTGATGGATTTCTCCTGCGATGAATACAAAGTGACCATCTTCATCTCTCTTGATTAATTTTGGTTTGAAGTCTAACTAGTTCGATATTAGGATAGCTATGCCTGCTCGCTTCTTGATTCCATTTGATAGGAATGTCTTTTCCCAACCCTTTACCCTGAGGTAATGTCTAACTTTGAAGTTTAGATGTGTTTCTTGAATGCAGCAGAAGGATGGATTCTGTCTTTGTATCCATTCTGTTAGCCTGTGTCTTTTTGTAGGTGAGGTAAGACCATTGATGTTAAAGGTGAGTAAGGACCATTGATTGTTGATACTTGTTTGTTTTAGGTTTGTTATTGGCAGTGGTATTGTGAATATATTAGTTCTTCTTTACCCTTGGTTTCTGGTGTAGTTAGATTATCTGTTGCCTACATTTTTGTGGGCATAGTTACCTTCCTTGGGTTGAAGATTTCCTTCCAATACTCTCTGTAGGGCTGGATTTGTAGATACGTATTGGGAAAATATGGTATTGTCATTAAATATCTTGTTTGCTCCATCTATAGTGATTGAGAGTTTTGCTGGGTATAGTAGCCTGGGCTGGCATCTGTGATCTCTTAATACTTGTAGAACATCTATCCAATACCTTCTGGCCTTGAGGGTTTCCATGGTGAAGTCAGGTGTAATTTTGATAGGTCTGCCTTTATATGTTACCTGTCCTTTTTCCTTTGCTGCTCTTAATAATCTTTCTTTATTCTGTATGATAGTGTTTTGATTATTATATGTTGAGGGGTCTTTTTTCTTTGGTCCAGCCTATTTGGGGTTCGCTATGCTTCTTGTACTTTCATGGGCATATCCTTCTTCAGATTGGGAAAGTTTTCCTCGATGATTTTCTTGAATATGTTCTTGATACCTTTGAGCTAGGCTTCCTCACCTTCCCTTATGCCTATTTTTCTTAGGTTTGGCCTTTTCACGGTGTCCCTCATTTCCTGGATGTTTTGTGTTAAGGATTTGTTAGAGATTTATGATTTTCTTCGGTGTATGATTCTATTTCTTCTAGTTTAATCTTCTGTGCCTGGGATTCTCTCTTCTATCTCTTGAATTCAGTTGGTTATGCTTGCGACTGTACTTCCCGATGTTTTTGCCCAGTTTTTCTATTTCCAGCATTCCTTCGGTTTGTGTTACCTTTATTTTCTCTATTTCAGTTTTCAAGTCTTGAACCATTTCTTTCACCTCCTTAACTGTTTTTCTTGGCTTTCTGTACTTTCTGTACTTTCCTTAAGGAATTTGTTCATTTCTTCCACTTTTTTGTTTGTTTTTTTCCTCCATTTCTTTAAGGGATTTTCTCACATCTTCTTTGAGGGCCTCTATCATTTTTATGACGGTAATTTTTAAGTCGTTCCCTTCTGCTTCCTCTGCTTTGTTGTTGTGTTCCATTCTAGTTGGTGTAGATTCCCTAGATTCTGGTGGTGTCATGCTTGTCTTTCTGTTGTTAGGTGTTTTCTTATATTGCTGTCTTCCCATAGCTTCTTCCAGTAGGTGTTGTTGGTGTCTCCCCCTCTCTCTATGGTACTCCCCCGGTGGGCTTATGTGAGTCAGAGGTTCAATATCTGTAGCTCTGGGTTGTCTAAGCTTTATAGGAGGTCTCTCCGCAGACAGGGACTCAGGGATGGGGTCATGGATGAGGGTCTAGTAGTAGATGCCTCCAGAAACTCAGAGTGGGAATGCAGAGATAGGCAGGTCTCTGGGAGGGTCCCAGGGATCCAGCAGAGGACTGGAGGTGGGGTCAGAGACTGAGCAGGTGGAAATTATTTGTGGTCCTGCATGGATAGGCAGTTCTCCTTTGTTCAGAGTTGCTTTGAGAAGTCCCCAAAGTAGGGTGGACTGTTGGCTCTACCCTCTGTCCCAGTGCTCAAACAGAGCGGGGGACAGTGGGCAGGGTAGGGCACAGGGTAGGGGGGCAGGCTCGCGGTGGTGATGGGTGGGGGTGTATCAGAGCTCCAAGGGTGCTCTAGATGGAGACAGGACACAGCAGCCCAGTGCATTTTTAAAAGATAAAACTATATATTATCCAAAAGAGTACTAACTTAGATACATTAAAGCTCTTTAAGTCAATAAAGGTACAAAATACTTCTTTGAATATGAGACGTCAAGAACATGCTTATAGTATGGTAGATTCCCCCACCACCCTGGACATATATTTAAATTTTCCTCATGGTCAGATAATTTATGTATATATTTGTTTTCCATTATAACACTAATAATCCCTTTGGTAAAAGACAAATCTGCTCCTTTCATATAATGATTATCTTTTTACTTAGAAGTAAATAGGGTGTATCTATCTTATCTATAACTCATTTAAACACCAAATTATGTTTAATTACTGTTTTTTTTTTCAATGTGATTAGATATTGAGGTGTTCTCTCAGAAGTACAAAGCACAGAATAATGAGTGATGATTCATACTCTATGGCAGTGTTCTACAGCTGCAAAAATCTACCGTGCTGAACACCTTAAAATAATCTGTTTATTGTTTCACACATTGGGCAGCTAAGAACACTGGTATGGCAATGGCATAGAAAAAGATAAACAGTGCAGAAATGTCATTTATGTAAGCCACCCAAAAGGGTTCTATAGTCCTCTGTTCCCGAATGTTAATTAAAAGCAATGACTGATTTTTCTAGTCTGCATTAAATTTGTGGAGCAGAGATGGGAGAAACAAGGAACTATTAATATATCTGCCCTATTAAATATATTAAAGATGCTGCTAAGAATGAAACAATGCAGCTTGTATAAACAGTATCTATTTTTTTTCTGTGAAATTACATAGTGCAGACTCTCATCTGTTCAATCTTTATGATGCTGGATTCCATGATCTGTTAGCAGATTTACTATTATGAGGAAGCACACATTTTCTCTGTGACCCATGACTAGCCACAAACAAGACTCTTTAAGATTGCAAAATTGGTGAAATTATCATAATCAAACATATTTCACAAGTGAAAACACCTGCTCACCCTTCTCCCACTAAAAGCTCTACATTGCCATCTTCCTCCCTTAAAGGTAATAGCGACTTCCTGGGAAGCTTAGAATGTTTCATATTTTCTGCTCTTTACCTGTTTCTGTCACCTACTTTTTTGTGATTGTTCCATTAAAATGGACAATTTTGAAATAAGAACACTCACTTTCTACATTATATGCCACCTTTTTTTTTTTTCTGAATCACTGTGTGAGTATACATTAAGTAATTGGAGGTCAGGCATCCTTGGTAAGTGTCCTCCTGTATCAATCTCTACCATATCTTTTGAAACACAGTCTATCTCTGAACTCAGTGCTCACCCATTGGCTAGAACAGCTGGCTAGAAAGCTCTGTGATGTGCTTGTCTCCATTACTTCAGGACTACGGTTTCATATGCATGCCACCACACCTGGCTTTATGTGGCGGTATCGTAGAGCCCAACTCAGAGCAGGGACTCTTCCATATGAGTCTTTTTGATCATCTATTTAATATAATTTAATATAAATCAATTAGTAGTCCTATTCATTGCATAGTAATATTTTAGAGTTTTTAAGAAATTCATGATTTAATATAAGACTCACAAGTTTGCCTCCTTTTTTCCTCAATAAACCTGCACATAATCAATATTAGCGACTATAATTTAAAAATTTGAGAAAATGCTAACCCTTGCTGCTGTGACTTTGAGGTGTCCACAACACTGCTGCTGTAGTGTCTATATTCAGATGGCCTCCTGAGTGTTTATGTTTTCTTAATATAAATCTAAGTGCTAGAGCTGTTTGGTCTATGCCCACAACTTCCTACCTTCTTGTTTCCATCTCTTTACTCTTGATTGTTAGGATTCTCTTGAAGAATCTCCTTTCTCACCTGGGTGTATCAAGTGGCATTTGTATTTCCTCTGTAAAACATCTAGGACCTCATTTTTGTTCACCAAATGATCTCTTTTGTGTTGTTATGTTTCTTACTGCAATAAACTTTAAGTTTTTGTAAGACAAACTATATTTTAATTCCTTTTCCTTTCTTCTCATTGTCTCCATCATTTTCTTCAAAATTTTTATTTAAATTTGTAACAAGATTGTCTTACCTGTCAATCCTAATTCCCTCACCCTCCTCTCCTTTCCTGTCCCCATCCCGACCCCCATCCCATCCGCTTTCTGCCTGCTCTACATTTGTTATACACTATTTTCCCCCTGTTTAATTCAAGAGTGAGTGAAAGTCAAATCAATTTTTTTCAAAAGCTTTTGTGTTTTTATAATTTTTTCTTTCTTTTTTTAAATTTTTTTATTTAATTATATATTTCCTTGTTTATAATAATGAGCCCAGTTCCCTCTCCCTCCTTCCCTCCTTCCCTCCTTCCTTCCATTCCTTCTTCTCTCACACCCTTCCATACCATCTACCACCCACTACACAGGTAGGGTGATGCCTACCAGGAGCGGTTAAAATATCTGTGAAGTCATTTGGTGTAGGCCCTCCCTCATGCCTCTATGTTAGGGGAGTATCCCTCCATGGGGAATGTGCTTCCAAAGTCCTTTTGTCCACCAGGGATACACCGTGTTTCCACTATCAGAGGTCCCTTAGACTGCCCAGGCCTTCTAACTGAGACCCATGTTCTGGGGGTCTGAGTCAGTCCAATGCTGGATTCCCAGCTATCAATCTCGGGGCCCATTAGCTCCTTCTTATTCAGGTCAGTTGTCTCTGTGGGTATCTGTACCCTGGTCTTGTTCTCCCTCTCTGCATCTGGATTGCAGTTTGGCTCAGTATTTAGCTGTGGGTATCTGCTTCTGTTTCTATCAGCTACTACATGAGGGCTCTATGATGGTGGATAAGTTAGTCATCAATCTCATTATCAGGGAAGGGCATTTATGGTAGCCTTTCAACTGCTGCTGAAATAGTTAGTAGTGGTTAGTCTTGTAGGTCTCTGGACATTTCTCTAAGGTCAGGTTTCTTTTCAAACCTATAATTGCTCCCTCTTTTAAGGTATCTCTCTCTCTTTCTCTTTTCTCTCCTTTATTCCTCTCATGACTCAAACATTCTAGGTCCATGTGTTTTCCTCTCTTCCCCTTCTCTTTCTCCTAGCTCCCTATCAACTCACTGCACCCCCCAACACTCCCGATGTGCTCAGGACATCTTGTTCCTTTCACCTTCTTTGAGAGACCTTCTATGAACCTCTTATATTATTCCTTATATCCTAGTATCTCTAGCTGTGTGAATTATAGGCTGGTGATCCTTTGCTCTATGTCTAAAATCCCATCTATGAGTGAATACTTACCATGTTCCTCTTTTTGTGACTGGGTTACCTCATTCAGGATGGTTTTTTCAAGTTCCATCCATTTGTCTGTGAATTTCAAGATCACATTGTTTTTTTCTGCAAAGTAGTATTCCATTGTGTAAATGTGCCACATCTTCTTTATCCATTCTTCAGTTGAGGGGCATCTAGGTTGCTTCCAGGTTCTTGCTATTACAAATGATGCTGCTATTAACATAGTTGAACAGTCTTTGTTGCATGGATATGGATCATTTGGATTTATGCCTAATAGTGTGATTGCCTGTTCCTGTGGTAAACTGATTACCATTTTCCTGAGGAACTGTCATACTGATCTCCAAAACGGCTGTACAAGTTTGCACTCCCACCAACAGTTGAGTGTTCCCCTTTATCTATATCCTTTCCAGCATAAGTTATCATTGGCATTTCTAATTTCAGCCATTCTGGCAGGAGAAAGATGGTATGTCAAAGTTGTTTTGATTTGCATTCCCCCAATAGCTAAGGATGATGAGATAGCTAAGGATACTTTCTTAAGTATCTTTCAGCCTTTTTGATTAAGAGTTCTCTCTTCAGTTCTGTACCCTATTTTTAAATAGGGTTATTTGGTGTTTTAGTGACTAGTTTCTTGAGTTTTTTGTTTTATTGGAGATCAGCACTTCATCAGAGGTATGATTGGTTAAAAAAATGTTTTCCCAGTCTGTAGGCTGTGGTTTGGTCTTGTCCACTGTGTCCTTTGCCTTATAGAAGCTTCTCATTTTCAGGAGGTCCTTTTTATTAACTGTCGATCTCAGTGTCTGTGCTATTGGAGTTATGTTCAGGAAATGGTCTCCTGTACTAATATTTTCAAGAGTACTTCCCACTTTTTCTTCTGGATTTATGTTGAGAGGTCTTTGATCCATTTGGACTTGAGTTTTGTGAATGGCGATATACTTGAGTTTTTCTGCAGTCTTCTACAAGATATTATCCAGTTGTGCCAGCACCATTTGTTGAAGATGTTTTCCTCCTCGCATTGTATACTTTTAGCTGTTTTGTGAAAAATAAGATCAGGTGTTCATAGGTGTGAGGGTTAATATCAATTCCATTGGTCTACCTATTTTTGTGCCAATGCCAAGCAAGCTGTTTTCAGGATTATAGCTCTAAAGTAGAGCTTGAAGTCGGGGATGGTGATACCTTCTGACTTTCCTTTATTTTACAGTAACAAATAATTAGAATATTGTCTGCATTCATTGCAAGTAAAACCCATGTATAAGTTGCTTTACTTCTCAAAAAATTTTTTAAAGTTGTTTATCAATAATTTTAAGAGTAACTTTTAAATTGTAAATATACAATTGTAAAAATATGAGATGTGATTTTTAGTATTGTGTATCTGATCCTTAAATCTTGTCAAAATCAAGCATATTCAAAAGAACATTAATTGAAGTTAATGAAGTTGGTCATATGATAATATTGTAAATGCATGCAATCAAAATGGCATGTCTGCCTTGACAACATACTGTTCACACCATCCTGCCTCCTGCTTAACATAATATAGGTGAAAGTGACCCAGTTACTATTGTTAATTAATCTGTAAAATATGTTTTCTTTCCATATTCTTAACTTCCTTCCATCACATTGAGACAGGATTTCCCTGTTTCTCTAATAAAACAAGAGTCTCTCTCTCTCTCTCTCTCTCTCTCTCTCTCTCTCTGTATGTGTGTGTGTGTGTGCATATATGTCATAAAGACAGAGGGGGCAGAGAAAGAGAGTGATGGTTAGAGACAATTGGGAAGCAAGATAGATGTAATAAAAGTAATGTATTACTCATGCAATCATGAAGATTGACAGGTAACATTTGCATTCAACAAATTGGATGTCAGGTAAGCTGGTGCTATGTGGTCCTATATAAAACCTAGGAGGCTCAAGATCTAAGCAAAACCAATGTTTCAGTTTGTTTGCAAGCGAAGAACATGATCAATGTTAATTCGTGGCAGTTAGGCAAGAGGTGTTGTGTTGGCTATTTTTGGTTGTCAGCTTCACTGCATTTGAAATTAGATAAAAATCATCAAGTGGGACACATCTGTGAAATATTTTTGCCTAATTTCAAGTAGGAAGAATCATATCTCATCTTTGTCTTTATAGTAGGAAGACACTTCTTTAAATCTTTTCAGGTGGAAAGACATACTACTAATATGAGCCACACCTATTGATGGAAGCCTATATAAGAATGCGAAAAAAGGAAAATTTTACTCTTTACCTGCTTGCATATGCCTCACTAGCAAGTTTATTCCTGAACTTACATTAGAGCCCACTCTTCAGCATTCTGGCATATACTGTATACCAAAGATCAGCTGAGACATCCAGCCTCATTCATTGATATTCATTGATTTACTACTGGATTCCTGGACCTTCCAATCATAAGCAGCCTTTATTGGATTAGCTGAACCACAACCTTTAAGTAATTCTAATGGCCTTTCCATATATTTAAAGAGATTCATATTTAAACCCTCATAAGAGAAAGTTAGGCCCCCAGCACATGGGTGTCAGTTGAGGGGCTTGGGCAGTTACAGAACTACTGGCAGTAGAACGAGTATTTATCCCTAGTACATGAACTGGATTTTTGGAGCCCATTCATAATGGAGGAATACATGGTGAAGGGCCTCAGCCCTGCCCCAAATAATGTGACAGAGTTTGCTGATCCCCCATGGGATCTGATAATACCCAAAAGATTGCTAGTGAAAGGCAATACATTTACTCTTGTCTAATTTACACTTAAACTTCACTAAAAATAGCACATTATTATCTTCAGATAAACGCAATCTAGCAACCATTAAGTGCAAGATGGAAGCATATTAGATCCTGATTTGAATACTTTGTCTTAAATTTATTAGCCAGGTTATTGTGAAAAACTACCTTATGATTCTAGTTATTTGCTTCCTCAGTTTCATGCCAGGTTGACAGGTTACTTGTTATGAGTTACTGGCAAGCACATGCAGCAGATAATTTTGATTAGAAAAGATGTTTAACATGTTATATAATTTTTGCATTATATCTACAATGGGGCTTTTACTTGTGTTGAAGGGATAGTTAATGTTAGTTTATATAAATGCTTATAAAATAAGTTGTAAATATTTAAAATATGCAATGACACATCACATGCAATAAAAATTAACACAAAACACCAAGAAGACACTATCACAGTTATTAAGCTGTAATATTACATATAAAAGTAATAATATCATATAGAGTTTTCCAGTAGACAGAACGTAATATTATTTCTAAAAACTGGAACTCATCTAACTAATACACTGCTATGATTTCTAATATTATATTACTATTTTCTATCCCTCTGTGACAGGTTTATGAGGCAAATACCCATTAAAATAATTACATCATTTTATTCCTTTAATTGCTTGTGATAAAATACTAATACATAATATATGTGTACTAAACACAACAAAAGATTCACTGAAATCTCAAAGAAAATAATATAAGCAAGAGTTCTCCACTCCATCCAAATTTGTTCAAAAATGTTCTTCCCAACAAGGTCTAATCCAGTATAAACATAGAGTTTGTTCTTTGAAGAGTTAAATTCATGGTGGTCAGTGTCTTATTTAGTGCATTACTATCTTCTTTCTTTCTGCCAGCTATTTAGTCACCTTCTTAGATTTTGAATTTTCAGCAATTTTTAATAATACTGATATTTAAAGTATTTAATGTAATTTAAATTACAATTTTTGCCACCCTATCTTTTTGGTATCATACTGTGCTTAGTGACATTAAGAATATAATTGCTTTTCAGTGAAAATGCATGGTCTAATAAGTATGAAGATGGCTTTTTTCTGCTATTTTATAAATAGCCTTTAAACTATCTCAGAAATACATTATATATATTTTTTTCAAAATATTCTACATATAGGGTGACTATTTCTGCTTGACTGTATATTTTCACATATTTCCATTACAAAATCTTCAATCAATAGCCAGTGAGTAATTTGAGCCTGATAGTCACAGAAGTGAACATGAACCCAATTGAACTTTGAAATGTGATTGTGATCCTAACATATAGTGCCTATATAAGGTGTAGTGCCTATATAAGTCCAGGATAAAGTTATACATCTATACTGTTGAATCTTCCTGACCCATGGGAAATATTTAAAGATGGTAAAGGGTGTTTAAAATCTGTTTGGGAACCATATTTTATGCATTAAGAAATGACAAATTCACAGATTATAAGAAATGTTCTTTAGACAAAATGTGTTTTATTTGGCCAAGTTGTATTGAGTTATTTTACTTTAAATCTAAGACCTGTATAAAATCTTGCATCACCAATATAATTTTAATTCTACTTAATGTATCTGTAGTTAAATATATCAATTTCTCATTAATTTTACCTTAATTGACTTTTATGAGCTTAAAATGTGTATATGTAAAATACAAAAATTATTGAATATTTTTGTAAGCATATATGTGTACCAGTATGGGTGGGTACACTTACATATGCATGTATGTACAGGCCAGAATTGACTTTGAATATTTTCTTCTATTGCTCTCCATCTTATTTACTGAAGACAAAGTCTCATACTGAACATAGAGTTGTCTGTTTTCTGACAGGCTAGCTGGGCACCAAGCCTCATGATCTACCCATCTCTTCTCCCAATATTACCAGCAGTGGGATTAGAGGTATGCACCACTGGGTACAGGTTTGAAGTGTTTACTAAGGATCTGATCTCAGTTCCTCATATTTCCAAAGCAAGCACCACCCACTCAGATAATTTGCAGATTCTGGATGTCTCAATAAGTTGTTTCCAATAATAGGTGCAGAATTAGTTATTTTAAATATTTACATATGATGTGCAATAGTTTATTTGATACCTTATTAATGTTACATCTATGTGTGCTATTGTTAAAACTTTCTTCCATATGTAGAACTTGAAGAGCTCATTCTTTTTCAAATGCCCTTCCTTACTCATATGGAAGTCATTTGTTTTAAAGACTTCTTTATAGTAGGCATTTGAGTTAATTATAGCCTTTTCTTATTACAGAAAATACTTTGTAAATTTTTATGAATGTGTCTTAAACAGAATACAAATCACATTATTAACAGAGTAGTACACTTGATATCTACCTTTACAACACCAAAAAAGTGAATTACTTAACAAATTTCTTTGCAGATTTGACAGCTAATTATTTAAATAAGCAGCAAATTAATCAGTTAAATCAAATTATGCCATTATAAAGACAATCTTATAAAAAGTAATATTTTAACATACCTTTTGAGTAGCCAAAAGTTGATAGTTTAATTAAAATGTACTTTTAATTAATTTCTAACATGTTAGTGAAGTTAATCCTCCATTCAGTTAAAAATATATTCGTTGAATTATGAATAACATTAGATATATATTGAAATGAGATATATATTAAAGACAGAATAGCTACCATGACAAAAGACATCACTGCAAATTGTATAAATATAAGGTTATTCAATGAACAATGCCAATTAAGAGTGTAGGAGTCAAATGTTGATTGATATAAAATGAACATGATAATTGCTGTATATGTACTTATGTATGCCACATTGTTAATAAACATACTACTTGTATGATTCTGTGTCTGTTTTCTGCTATAAATTTTTCTGTCAAAAATATAATTAATATCATTAAACACAATAGAAAAATTTGAGACCCCAAACATTGAAGTCCTCTTATTTAATATTACTTCGACTTATTCATCCTGAATTTTCAAAGATACCAATGTCCATATTTATAATCAAAAAACCCTTTCGACTGGAGCTGGATAGCTGATTAATTGATTAAGAGCATTTGTTCTTTCAGAGAACCCAGATTTTGTTTCTAAAACCACATGGTAGCTAAATTTATCAGTAATTCCATTCCTAAGGAGTCTGAAGCTCTCTTGTGAACCTCAGTGGACATTGATTGCATGTGGTACCCAAACATACTTGAGACAGTACACAGACAAGCACATTAAAAATGAAAATCCTTAAAATAAAAACCTTTGAATACACATTCTTTGTGACAGTGTTACATGTGTTTTCCATTAAACCATTTTCTAATATGCAGGTAGGTAAATTATGATAAAATCAAAGAAAAGCATATTAATAAATATAAGTAATATATAATTTTCTACTATAAGTAGCCCTAAATTCAACCCAATACTGTTTGTGACTTAGACTGTATCTCAACAGTTCTATGAAAACATTGATTTCAGAAGTGATTCAAGTACAACTTGTTTAACCTTCCTCTTGATACAATTTGAGGTTTATCTGTTCCTATTTTAGCTCAAAGAAAATTTTCAGAATCTCTTTCTTCTGGTTTCTATTTCATAAGCAAACTACCTTTTTAAAATTAAAATATTTCTTGTTTTGCAAACGTCTTGCCATCTTCAACCACAGTGCACTAGATAGATTATTTATTAAGTTTCTTCTTTAAAATATACATTGTAAAATACTTATAAAAATATAAATTCAATACAAACAATTAATCTGCATGGATAGTTAAATATTTTCTAATCAATAATTTACAACTACATCTACAAATACATATCATTACACAAGTAATTTGTGTTGCTTTTAGAAAATAATCATGTTGAAATTTCACTGGTATAGCTTCTCAGTCATGAATACAAGACTCTAGTTTGAATCATGCCTTCTGATCCTCTGGATCTTATAATCATCCTGTTCCACTTTGATGATGAAATCTAAGCTTTAGGTGAAGGGGTTGCATGTCAGATAAATCATTCGGTTTTGGATACCCTACAATCACTGATTCTCTTCATTTTGGTTAATTGTAGAATTCTGTTAATAGTCTTTATCCCTTGCAAAAAGAATTTTCTTTGCTGGGAGTTGAGAGTTACATTTACCCATGGGTATAAGAATAAATATTAAGAAAATAGAAATTAGGTAATTGTCTGACCTCCTAGCTGGGTGGCCCTGTTATCTATGCTCTAGTCGCTGGTGGCATGTCCTGATCCCCATTCCCAACCCACCAAGGCCCCAGAGACCTGGTAGCAAACTGCCCATACCCCTAACCATCCCACACAACATTAATGACCACCAGAACTGTCTCCCCACCTGTACCTGTAGGATATGACTGTCTGGACTCCCATTTGGATGACTGGACACTGCTTTCTAGTTCCTACCTCCCCCTGGCATATCCCAAGCCCCCATTTCTACCAATCAATGCCCCAGAAACCTGGCAACCTCCACACACCCAAAACCGTCTCCCACAGCTCAACTACCACAGAAGCTTTTACCTATCCTGTACCTGCAGGTGTGATCACCAAAGCCACAGACACTGACTGCACCATATCTATGTAATACATTTTACTCTTTTTTTTTTTTTTTTTTTTTTTTTTTGGCCTTTTCTGAGTGGTATGTCACCCAGCTCCCAAATAATTCACACATGGAGGATTAATCTTAATTATGAATGCTGGTCTTTTCTTGGCTTATATCTAGCTATCTTTTCTTAAATTATCCCATTTACCTTTTTACTCTGGGCTTTTCTTTTTCTATTCCTGTATACCTGTTTTTGTCTTTTACTCTCTAGTGTGCCTTGTAGCTGGGTGGCTTGCCCCTGGAGTCTTCCTTTCTTTGTTCTATTGCTGCTTTTCTTCCTTCCCCCTTTTCTCCTCCCATTTGAATTCTCTGCCTGCCAGCCACACTTACTTACTCCTTCCTCACTATTGGCTTTTCAGCTCTTTATTAGATCATCAGGTCTTTTAGACAGGCAAAGAATCACAGCCTCACTGAGTTAAACATAACAAATAAAGAAAGAATATTAAGAGTTGCAAAGAAAAAATGTCAAGTGATATATAAAGGCAGACCTACAATTATAACACCTGACTTCTCAGTGGGAATTCCAAAAGCAAGAAGGTTGATAAAGGTTCTGCATACTTTAAGAGACCATGGATGCCAATCCAGACTACTATACCCAGCAAAACTTTTAATCACTATAGATGGAGAAAGCTAGGGACAGATGGTTTGGAAAGATGCACAGAGCACACAGACATTCATTCCCCAACTCAGGAAAGGCACCCCCCCCCCCCAAATCACTCACAACAATCAGTCTTGATGCAAAAGCATAAGGTCTTTATAGTCCAAGTGCCGCCATACTCCATGTGGGGGTAGAGGACTGGGAACCCTGATACAGGATTGAGGCAGCTTTTATAGGGTTACAAAAATGCCCATGCATCATAAACCAATCATCTCATAGAATCCAGTGCCACCCAATCAATTTGAACTATCCAAGCCTGCCCTTTGCCCAGGAAGTCTGCTTTTTGTGCTGGCTTCTGGGTGGAGTGGCAAGGCTCATTTCCTGTTCACTCACTCACAGGTGCTGTTATAAACAGCCCTGTTGTAAACAGTCAAGAATGTGACCCTTTGCCTATTCACTGCTAAGGGGAAAGGGTCTAGAGAGAGCTAAGCTAAATTTTTCCATCCTTACAGTTTTAACTTCAGAATTTTACCCGAATTTCAAAGAAGAGATAATACCAATACTCCTCTAATTATTCCACACAGTAATAACAGTAAGAATATTTCCAAACTCTTTTTAGGAGTCTAAAGTTACCCCCATATCTAAACCACACAAAAAGTTACCCTCATATCCAAACCACACAAAAAGGAAACAAAGAAAGAGAATTACAGACAATCTCCCTCAATAACACTGAAGCTAAAATATTCAATAAGATACTGGCAAACTGAATTTAAAAAAAATTAGAAAAATCATCTACCATAAGAGGCATCAAGAGGCATCATCCCAGGGATGCAGGGATGGTTTAACATACAAAAATCTGTCAATATAATCTACCATATAAACAAACTGAAAGAAACCACATGCTCAATTTATTAGATGCTGGAAAAGCCTTTGACAAAGTCCAATACTCCTTCATGATGAAGGTCTTGGAGAAATTAAGGATACAAAGAACACACATAATATAATAAAGACAATAAAGACAGCAAGACAACATCCAACATCAAACTAAATGGAGTGAAACTCAAAGCAATTTTCCTGAAATCAGGAACAAGACAATGCTGTCTACTCTCTTCATACCTATTCAATATAGTAGTCCAAGTTCTAGCTATCACAATAAGACTGCAAAGGGGGGATCGAGGAGATAAAAAATGGCAAAAAAGAAGTCAACCTTTTGCTATTTGTAGATGATATGATTGTATACATAAGTAACCATAAAACTCCTAGCAGGGAACACCTACAGCTGATAAATCCCTTCAAAAATGTGTCAGGATACAAGATTAATGCAAAAAAAAAAAAAAAATCAGTAACTCTCCTATATACAGATGATAACCAGCCTGAGAAAGAAATCAGTTGAAACATCACCCTTTACACTAGCCACAAATAGCATAAAAATTTTGGGGTAACTCTATCCAAACTAGTAAGACACCAGTATGACAAAAACTTTAAGTCTTTGAAGTAATAAATTGAAGAATACAACAAAATGTAAAGAGCACATGGGAAGTGGGAGGGGCATTGAATGGAGAGAGAACTAGGAGAAAGAGAAGGGGAGGAGAGGAAAGCACCTGTGCCTAGGAAGATTGACCTACAAGATGGACTCCAACTAACAATTTGAGCAACCATGGAAAGGCTACCATAAATCCCCTTCCCTGATAGTGAGATCAACAACTAATTTATCCACCATCATGGAGCCCTCATCTAGTACCTGTTGGAAACAGAAGCAAACTGAATACTGAGTCAAACTAGAATCAAGATGCAGGGAGAGAAGACAAGACCAGGTTGCAGAAACACATAAAGACAGCTGACATGAACAAGGAGGAGCTATCAGGCCCCCAGACTGATAGCTGGGAATTCAGAATGGGACTGACTCAGACCCCCCCATGAATATGGGTCTCAGCTAGAAGGACTGAGCAGTCTAAAGGACCTCAGACAGTGGAATCGGGATGTATTCCTGGTGCAGAAAAGGAACTTGTGGACACATCCCTCATGGAGGGAAACTCCCTTAACCTAGAGACAGGAGAGAAGTCCTACTCCCTACTTCAAATGACTTGACAGATTTACATAACCCCACCTGGATAGCATAGCCCTACATGTGAAATGGGGGTCACGGGATAGGAAGGGAGGGTGGTCAGGGTGCATGTGAGTAGGGAGAGAGTGTAAGAGGGAGGAAGGGAGGAAGGTAGGGAGAGAGAGGGAACTAGGATCGGCATGTAAAATAAAATAATAATAATATTAAAAAGAAAATGTAAAGATGTCTTGGATAGGTAAGATCAGCACTGTAAAAATGGCAATTTTACTAAAAGCAATCCACAGATTCAGTGCAATACCCATTAAAATCCCAGCACAATTCTACACTAACCTTCATAGAACTATACTCATCTTTTTATTAAATAACAAAAAAATCCAGGATAGCCAAAATAATCCTGTGCAATAAAGGAACTTCCAGAGGTATCACCATCCCTAATTTCATGTTCTACTATTGAGCTATAGTAATGAAAACACTTTGGTATTGGCACAAAAACAGACTACTGTATCATGGTATCAAAATGAAGATAAAGATATTAATACACACATCTATAAATAATTGATATTTGACCAAAAGAGGTACAATGGAAAAAAGAAATCACCTACAACTGAAAGAAAAAAAGAATAAAGTTAATGAAGAACTAACCTGGAAACCAATATCTGTTTCTTGGAATTTGCTAACTTCCTCTCACAAGGCCCTGAGATAACAAGAATTCACACTGCCCCTCCTTTCCTGTGAGTCAGCAGGTGATGAATAGGTTCCTTAGGAAACAAAGAGATAGCTGCAACTCCAGTTTGCCCAGACAAACTTAATTAGCACACCCTGAGGCCCTAAGGTCTGTTGACCTTAATAGCAGACCATCTAGCCTCCAAGGGTCAGGTACTCAATGGACAGAGGGTCCCACCCCCTCCCTATGCTTGTGGGTTTGCCTTTAAAAACACCTGGGCCTGAGGGAGAGGGCTTCTCTCTAGCCTGTGTGCTGGAGGAGCCCCTTTGCCCAAACGTTTCCTGTTCATTAAAGCCTATTGCATGTTGCAGAAACTGGACTGGACATTGAGTTCTTGGGGTACCGACCGAAACTGGAAGACTCCTCATTCTAAGGGTCTTAAAAACAAATGATGCTATCACATGGATGATGATATGTGTAAGAATGCAAATAGATCCATAACTATACCCATGCACAACACTCAATTCTAAATAGATCAAAGACCTCAACAGAAATCCAACCATATTGATCCTCATAGAAGAGAAAGTGGAATGTACCCTTGAATGCATTGCCACAGGAGATTATTTCTTAAATATAACACCAGTAGCATAACACGGAGAGCAACATTAATATGTGGGTGCAAGGAGTAAGGTTTTTCCTCCTGCTGCCAGTCTTGTCCCGGACCACACCAGCCCCAATTAACACACTGAGTCTCTGTATTTGATATTGTGTTGTTGGCCAGTTACTAATTTCTTATCTGTTAGCTCTGCCTTAAGTATTAATCCATTTCTGTTGATCTATGTATTTCTCTTACCGGGGAGCCAGCCGACATTTTGCTTTCTCCAGACTCTCCATCTTGACTCCTCCTTCCTACTTCCTCGTTCCTCCTTCTCTCCTAGTCCTGCCTATCTTGCTTTCCTATTGGGCAACAGTGCTTTATTCATTAACCAGTATGAGAAATACATACAGAATGACATCTGTTTTAGTCCATAGGTCATAGTGTGTTTGGCAGACTTTTTAGTAAAGTAGGAATCTTTAAACTGTCTTTTTGTATTGGTAGTTTGTTAATCATTTTTTTCTGTTTCCTGTATATTGTCTGGCAGACTCTTCCATGAAGTAGGAACTCTTTAGCAATGTCTATCTTGAATTAGTAGTCACTTTTTTTGTGGGTCCTGCATGTCCAGTTTATACAGCATAAAGTCAAACAGTCCAGACAAGAGCATTATCTTGTCCAAATGGCTAGTCTTGCCATATTGAAAGCAAACTTTATAACTCCTTTCTTTAAGGTTTATCTTCCTTTTTGATGTGGGTGGTGCTGCCAGGCGCAGTTATGTCTCATTGTCAAGAAAAACCCTAAACCATTTTAAATGCTATATTCTGTAGTCTTTGAAAGGTTTGAAGAATGTCTATCCATCTCAAATACATGTCTGTATATCTAGAAATCTTAACTAACTTAACTACTATCGTAGGTATCTATAATCTGTATTGAATTATACATTACATTTCTAAGTGAGCTATATAAACACAATACCTAAACAAAAGGAGAAATATACACATCATAAGATTGACCTTAAATTGTATCAATAAATGAAAATCCATTCCAATACAAAGTATTCATATCTATAACATGTGGGATCTCCTGAGACTGACAAACTTGTGAAAGGCAAAGTATAGGGACAACAAGACAGAACCACAGCCCTCAGAATGGGAAACTAATTTCAACAACCTCACTTCTGACAGAGGCCTGATTTTCAAAATATACCAAGGACTCAAACAATTAGATATCAAAGTACCAACTAATCCAATTTTAAATGGGGTACAGATTAAATTCTCAACATAAGAGTCTCAAAAGGCTGAAAAACACTTAAGTAATTGTTCAATAACCTCAGATATCAGGGAAAAGCAAATCAAAATGGGGAGTTCTGTCTGGTTCTGCCAGCTAGTCAGAAACAGCTGATCGATACTCGGAGTTCCGTATCTCTGGACTGACAACTGGGGAACCTGCAAAAGACCCAATTTGGTCCTCTAAATATGTGTGCATAAGAACAACAATAAATATCCTTAATAGTGTGTGTTCATGTGTGTAATAATAAGCTTAGAAGACGTCATGAATTTGAGAAAGGGGAAACAACAGAGGAGTTGAGCAGGAGAGAAAATAAGGCTAATAATATATTTTAAGGTAATTCTTTGAAAAAAATTGAATAAAAGTAAGAAGTAGTTTTGTTGATGCAACATGTTGCTACAACAACTGATTTAAGGATATTGAACACATTTCAACTTTCCCATTGGTAACTTAATTTACATTCACTGAAATCTGGTCATGTGATGTCATTTAATTTTAGAGACTTATGTTGTAAAATTATAAGGTAAATGTGTGAGATAATTTTAATCATTACTATTAGAGACAGGTTAAATATTATTTTATTAATATTAAATATTTTAATTTAAACATAAATAGTAAAATATCATTTTAGTAATATCTTACATTTATAGTATAATTGTATTAAGTAATTATTTTTCAATATTTACATGTGATATACCTTTATTTTTTGGATATAAATGTATACATATACATATATTAATCATATTATTGCTTTAGTTGATACTTTTTATAATTTGCTTCTATTCAGACAATATTTCTTCACTTTTATTACCTATATTTTGGTAAAGAAATACATGTAAGCAATGCACAATAATCATGTCTGGGTAAAATTTTACATTTCTTTGTGCTCTTTAAAAATTACAGATGAGATAATATATTTTGAATTTAAATATATTTCCAGTTATGTTTTGTTTTATATGATAAATAGTTCTACACTACACTAACTCCTATAGCCATTGTCCAAGGTGGCAATCATATCTGCAGCAGCTAGACAATACAATAGAATGTTCTTGTCTGTTATTTTTTAATAATAGGAATTAAACATTTTACTGTGTCTCTCACTCTATAAAATTTCATTCTTAAATTATAAAATAGTATTTCCTAAGCTTTTTACAAAGAGTATTCGTTTCTCAAACTGATTTTCTTTTTAATCAGAAACAGGCTTTAAGGCCAATTAACTATGGGAAACAGGGCATGAAGAATAACTCTCAGGAGAATTAAACACTGTAAAATATCTGTGAACATAGGAAAAACTAAGGAACACTAAGAAGCCTTCATTTTTTCTCCCACTTATTTGATTTCATAGTCATCTCTAAATGTACATGTATGTGCATATGTGTGATATCGTCTTCTAAACTTCACACTTCAAACAATCTCTATAAAGTTTTCTCTAGAAGCTTGGTTCTGGGCCTCAGCATGTCTAGCTTGTGAATGGAGAGCACTTGTCTTTCTGCTGAAGATTCGGGTATGGGCTGTGTTCAGAACAGCCCCATTGTCTGTTCAGTAGATTCCAGTAACATTAGAAAATGTCTCTAATACCATCAAATTGTTCCGTGAAGCAAAACTGATCCAACTTTGAGAATTTCTGCCTTACATTGACAAAGAAAAGCCTTTAGCAAACAATGCACTGAGTTTTCCCCTAAGGTGGAAAATCACTGATGGGAGTTGTGTTAAAATGAGTATTCTTGTTGTAACATCTAAGTGATAGTATCAGAAGATAGAGGATATTAAATGCCCATAGTCTTTGCTGCCTGAATTCTGAAGTATGGGAATCTTATCTACTCATAATGTACAGTTCACAAATTTAAAAAAAAATTCATCCATCCATGCATGCATACATACACACATGCACACAAATCCATGGGTGTAGAATAACAGCAAAGAAGAGACTAAAAAAAGAAAAGCCAAATAAAAGAAAATGAAGAACTATGTGCTGGTAAGGAACATGAGTTAGAAATGATGCTATAAAGCAAATTGTTTTTCTAGTTGTAATTGTATCGTGGATTTCTTGTCTTAGTGATTTAAGTTCAAAAAATATTTGCAATACTGAATGTGTAGAATACAACGTGACACTCCACCATTTCTCTTGACTATCCATTCTATTATAAAAATTCATTAAGTTTTATAGACTTTGGTGCTGGTTAATTTTGGTGTGTGAGGTAAATATTTATGTGTAGGTATTTTAAATAATAAAGTTTATAAATTATAAAATGAAACTTCACAAGTTGAAAAGCAGTCCAAGTCTATATGTGCAAATATGAATACTTATAAGACAATTTAACTTCATTTCTCTTTAGAAAAATAAATACATCAGGTCCTTCCATAAGACCTGTGACTTCCAGAACCACCAGCTTCTGTCTAGAATATCATAGTAGGCATGCAATTTCCACCTAAGGAGCAGGTTTCAAAGCTAATCAGACAGCTGTTATTTACCATATGAGTGTAGAGCTACTTACAAATATACCAGTAGTTACATCTTAGCTAGAAGGTCATTATTGTAGCAAGAACTGGAACTGGTTATGACTGTTCATGCCTGTATTCCCTCAATAGCTGGCATTGAACTTTCTGGCACTATAAAAGCCTGCCATCTGAGAGGAATCTTCCTGGCTAGTTTAAGGTGAATTCTGTATATCTTCTCTTTCTTGTTTGTTTTTCCTCAGATTCTTCACCATGTAAAGTACTCTAACTTAAGCTTTATTGCTCATATTTCCTACTTATTGTTCCTGTATTTTTTTCAACCTCAATTATTTCATGTTTATGAACTTCAATAATACCCTCTCTGCTTCCTAGTCATGTCTGAAATTTGTAGGGCATGGAGCTCTTGCCATAATGAATCTTCAAAATCAACAAGAATGGATTTGGACTGACTTAATATACACTTAACTATGGTTGTTCAAAATGGTGTTTACTGGGAGATTTAAATGAAGATAGAGTACTCACCACAAGTGTGGATGCACTATCTCATGGTTAAAATGTTAGACTAAATAAAAAGAAAAAAGCAAATGATAGCAAGCATTCATTTCTTGATGCTTCCTGATTTAACTGGGTGAGAGAAATATTGCCCCCCCTTGGTGTAGCTCCTGCTGCCATGTCTTTCTTAACTTTGAGCCAAAATAAACAATTCATCCCTTAAGTGACTTCTTGTCTGGTGTGTGTTCATAACAATGGAAAAAATCAATAATATATCTCTAAATCGTACCTTTCTAAATTAGTGCCCATATTTTATTTATGAATACAAATCTCTTCATTGGATATTTACTGTGTGTAGGATATTGTGGTGTACATTACATGCAAAGTAGCCAAGGGGGTGAAGAAAACTACTTTCCTTATTGAACATTTATTTAACAATGAGATAGATTTGAAAAGAAAATACATTAATATAAACATGAAAAATAATATACTTTTCCAATAAAATACATCAAGATTTTGAGATTGAGTTTAATTTAACAAACAAGGAGAAGCACATTATAGAAAATGTTCTTTGATAGCACTTTGGAAAGGATGTGTAAGTTGCAGCCTGAAGGAAGAAATGTTGGTTCTGCCTATGAGCATCACAAGAATTCTGTAGAGTGATTATGCTTGCCCAGGTATAGAGCTGAATAAATGTTCTCTCCAAGAACATTGTTGCTTCTGCTCCTGCAGCCTGAAGACAAGATATCTGCAAAATAGAAAGGAAAGATCTATGGTGTAGGGAGGATAAACACTAACTGGAATAGGTAAGGTTGGACTTAGATGCTTATCTACCCTAAGATACTGGCATCATTGATTCACATGATAAAAGGTATACCTAAATCTTTGGTCAGTGGACTAAATCTACATCTGGTTTAGGAGTCACAAAAGCCAGAGGAAGATCTAGTAGTTCTCAGAAAAATTAATGGCTCAATAAAAACATCTTGCAACTAAGTGATCTAGAAAAACAACTTGTGAACAACAACCTGTGGACATAGTACTCTTTCCAACTGTCTAAGAGTAGAAAGAATACATTTCACATTTTTTTCTACCTTTAATAAGCTCTTGTTTTCTCTGCCATTTCAAACTTAGGTAGCATAATATTTGGTAAGAAACATAGTTACTTTTATGGAAATCCACACACTTATATTTCATCAACTAGTCAATGAAGGATTCAAGAATAATGTGTACTAGGCCATGGGTATAATGTGAAATCCTAGCACAACTTAAGTGTTTGACCTGTTTGATAATTTAAGAATTAAAGAGATTGAACTCTAGTAAGGACTAAGAAGAGCATGACATTTTATGAGAGAGAATAGCAGTGCTGATTGTAGACAGTGCCACACAGTTTATAATGATATATTGATAATTAATTGATATAATGATAATTAATGATCCCTTTCTTCAATCCTCTGTACAGTTTCCTAACCTGGTATCCTACCTGAAAAACAGCAACAACAATAACAAAAAGTTTCAGCACCTACAGTAGATATTCTTACCACATAATGCTTGTTTTAATCACATAAAAGAATGTGAAAATCCCATTTTGTGCCTCACTTCCATAAGTTATATTTCAACCATACTGCTATGTTCCAGCCCTGGAATAAAAAGATGGGAGAAACTGACCCTCAGTAGTGTTGTCTTCATATATATTTTAGCATACTTACTAGCAATGACTTATTTCCTTTCTATGTAGTCTGGAAGAAAAAAAATTAAATTAGTAAGGAAATATATAATTATTTAAATTATGAAGTTATTTTAGTAGTACCATTTGAAAACATAATCGTCAGTAACAATGTTTGTATATATATACTAACAGGCCATGTTATGTCAAGAACACTCCACTGATGGGAGATGTCATTCTGTATTTATGTTTCTCATACTGGTTAATGAATAAAGCACTTTTGGCCAATAGGAAAGCAAGAGAGGAGGGACTAAGAGACAAGGAGGAAAGAGGAAGTAGTAGGGAGGAGTCAACATGGAGAGAAGAGAGAGAACAGAACCGCAGGCCCCCGCTCTTCGGTAAGACCATGTGGAAATGCTTAGAAATGGGTTAATAATTAAGACAGAGCCAGCCAATAAGAAACTAGTACCTGGCCAACAGCATTGTATCTAATACAGAGTCTCAGTATGTTATTTGGGGCTGGCGTGGCAGCAGGACAAGACTAGCGGCGGGAGGAAAAACCTTACTCCTTACACTCCACTTTCATTAATAGATCAATATTTATCCTAAAAGCACTGGAGAACCAAAATTCACCCCTTTTTTCCATGTTAAGCATATACTTTCATCATGTGATGCTTTCTGTGGAGAGAAAACCCATGGGAAGTAAAGTGCTACAGTTGGACTTTTCAGCCTTTAGAATGAAAGACAAGTTAACTTGTGTTTTGTATAAATGTCACAGTCTGGTATAGTCTGCTACAACATCATAAGACAGAATGGGAAACTGTATAAGGTGCTTGAAACTTTAAATTAGCAGCCATCTGTATGTAGAATGTAGGTTTTTCATGTAATGTTATTAGAATAGGGGTACCACTAATAATTCCTGAAAACAACAGAATATATCTGAACAACAGAAATGTATTAGCTAGCTCAAGGAAGGGAAAGTAAAACTGAAAGCATTAAATGTATTTATTCATCATTTTGCTGAGACATTCTGAGGCCTCATACAGAATTAGGAGACTTTAGAGGGACACAATTGACATGTGTAGCAGGATAGCATTTCAACTATTATAATGTTTGGAAAAGGTTATGGATTCAAGCAGGTCATTTTTTCAGCATTATTACAGAGTATTCAAATGATTCCATTCATTTCCATACATGGAGTCAGAATCATAGACAATGAATCTTCATTAAAAGAGAACATTTGCAGCTTTAGAAAGTAATTTGTGGGGATACATGTGTATCATGAATAGAATAAAAACAGCAAGAGTAATAAGTAGCACAAACCTGTATTTATCCTCTCTTTCCTCTGGTGTCGATTACTTGAAAACATATTGCTTATTAGTACTGACTTCTCTCTTCCCATGTAAGAAATTGTGTTGTTCTACAAAAGGTCATCTTGACCTTCATCACTTGCTCTTGATTTTTCCTGCTGTTCTAAAATGTCACACATGCTGCACACACTCTTACACAACACACACACACACACACACACACACACACACACACACAATCTCCAGCCAGGAACAAAAATGAAGATAATGACAGATTATATTTATTTCTGTTTTGTTTTATGAGATATTGTAATATCAATGGAGAATTATCTCAGAAGTCTCTAGTTGTTCCAATTGAGCCATAAATTCATGAAATACACACAGATACCAAGAATATTTGATTATTTATTTAATTAAATATTCATATTTCCCTTAAGATTGGAGGGAAATCCAGATAGTTAAAACAGATACAATAGCATCCTAGCTTCCTTCAAGTTAATAAACCTACTATTATGATTACTGTCTCAGGGTAATTGTCTCAACTCTTAATGATTTGATTCTGGTCCAAATGTTATCAGAAGACTGTGTAAGTATTAAGAGATGCCACATTGGAGGAGGTCTTCAAGTCACTGGAGTGATCCCCTGAAAGGCAGCATTAGGAACTCAGGCTCACTTGTTCTTCTACTTTTGTCCCCACCCATGGGGTAAGTACATTTGTTTCAATTCACATGTCCCCTCTCATATTCTACACCAAGTCAAAACAACAAACTCAAATAATAATGAACTGAAAATTTTAAAAATATTAACACAAATCAAAAACAAAGTGAAATTATTTCTCTTTAGAGGTTGATTTAGTCCATTATTGCATTTGAATATAATACAATTGTCAAAAAGTAAAATGAGTATAAACATAATTATAAGTAATTGATAGTTTAAAAAAGCAGTAACTATACCAGGAGGTAGAGACATACAGAAAGGATTATGACAAAATGTAAGAGAATAGAAAGAAATGCAGCTGACAGTCAGGTAAGTTAGACACTGCTTTCATAAAGGCAGCCATCTACACTTAGGACTAGATTTTTTTTTTTAAATTAAGTTTGTTCCTCTAATAGAAAACAAATATAACCATTATTTGTATTGCTGAAATTATCAAAGGTTTTTAAAATATTCTGTGTTATGTACAGTTGAATTCTAGGTATTTGGATTAGGAAATAAAGGATCTTCATGAACAAAATAGTGCCATCTGAGAATCTTTGAATTTTTTTAATGATAAGCATATCAAGTATTATATGAAATTTCATGGAAAGCTTTGAATCTAGGGACTCTACTCCAACTAGATCTGAATACTCCAAACAGATGAAGGAGAAGAGAACGACTTAAAAAATATCTTTTAAAAATGATAGAGGCACTCAGAGATGATATGAGAAAATCCCTTAAAGAAACGGAAAGAAAAAAAAAAAACAAAAATATTGGAAGAAATGAACAAATCTCTTAAAGAAACTGCAGAAAGCCAAGAAAAAACAATTAAACAGGTGAGGAAACAGTTCGAGCCTTGAAAACTGAAATAGAGACAATAAAGAAAACAAAAAACTGAAGGAAGGCTGGAAACAGAGAAACTGGGCAAATGATCAGGAAATACAGATGCAAGAATAACCAATAGAATAGAAGAGAAGAGATGGAAGAGAGAATCTCAGGTGCTGAGGATAACCTAGATTCTGGTGGTCATGCTTGTCTTTCTATTGTTAAGTGTTTTCTTGTATTGCCGGTTTTCCATAACTTCTTCCAGTGGGTGCAGGTGTGGTCTCTCTCTCTTTGCAACTCCCATAGTGGATTTACATGAGTCAGGAGTCGATGTCTGTAGCTGTGGATGGTCAAACCTCTCTAGGAGTTCTTTCTTCAGGCAGGGACCAGACAATGGGGGCCAAAGATCAGGCAGGTGGTGACTCTGGTTGGTCCCGCAGGGATGGACAGATCTCAGCCTGAGGCCAGGATCTCTGGCAGAGGCCCGACTCTTGGTGTTTTCTAATTTTAAATATTGATATAACACCTTGAGTATGAGACATCTGGGAAAAAATAGTTGAATTCTCAATACATTGGTAATCTTTACAAATATATTTCTTCTCTATAAGAGGAGATGGGGATAATTTAGATCTTTTAAGGAGGAAATTTTAAGAAATTCAGGGATTTTAGGAAATAAGACTGTGTCTACTTTTTAGAACAGATAAGCATCTAGGTATGAAACATTACTGTCCTTGCAAAATTTCAGAATGGGGTTAATTTCGATGATAGTTTCTTCTGGTAAGTATTAGAAAACCTGGTTATTTAAATACACTACAAAGGAATTTAAGACAACTGGATTTCCGTGGACAGCTGAGAATGTTTTACCTGTTATTGCTTATTTTATTGATTTCGGCTCTAAATGTTCATTATACCAAAGTATTTTTGTTTTGGTTTTGCTTGCCTTAAACTGGTTTATAGCTCTGATATAGTGTAGTCTCCAAAAATAAACCAGTGATTGCAATCTATTTAATTGCCGAGTCTATGGAATGGTTTATAGACATCACAGTAGGTAAGTTAATTATAATATAGCAAATAATTTGTATAAACAACCTTCCCACAAGCCATCTTCTTAAATAACTTTCTATTTATAATTAATATTGTTCACTAAATATCCGCTGGTTGTTCACTAACTTTTCTATGATAACTATATACTATTAGAAAACAAAACTTAGTAATATAATCAAGATTTTCCATTGACATAATTTCCTCAAGTAAGTATTAAGTTTCATTTTTTTCCATTTAATTATAATTTATGTTCCTTTAGCATTTGTGGCACCAGGACCAGAGAGGGCAAGGCCTCCTATGGAGAATCATCAAAGTCTGTCATATCATTTGGTGGAAGACCAAGACCCTCTCCAGTGCAAGGTAACCCTCCATAGGGAACGGGCTCCAAAAAGTGTGTTCCTGCACTAGGGATAAATACTGGTTGCACTGCCAGCTGCCCCTTAAACTTTATACTGATGTAAAGATATATTCTTTGATCATATATCACAAAGTGACTTTTATCATATAACTCAGGAGAACTGACACAAATCAAAGGTTTTATTTCATTTATTTATTGTATATAACCATGTCCAATTAATTGAAAACATTTATAGACAATATTTGGGAATTTGGGCATCATTCTTTCCAAACTACTTCCTGCTGGTAAGGGGAGCTGTCACTGGGTATTCTAAGAAGATGCAGAAAATCTGGCTGTAGTCTGTAAGGCTGCTTTGTCCAGCTGTTTTGAATGTAGGATCACCTGGTACTCTGTTTCAGGCGGTCTGGCTTGATCAAACCACATTAGTCTGGAAGGAATCCACATCTTTTCATTTTCTGTGGAAACAAAAATAGAAATCCTTTTCCCAAGTAACTTGTCCTTGATCTTAAATTTTGGATTCAAAGCATATTTTTTATATTTATTATTTTACATGTAGATCCCAGTTTCACTAGGAAATTGAGAAGATAATGTGGCTGTAATTTTTGGTCCTTTATCTCTCTGATCTCAGAATTTTCCCATATATATAACCCAGGGCTTTTGTTATTAAGACCTATTAGAATCCATGTTATAGAACACTTTTTCCCATGTAATCATGAATGAATTAAAAACTCAATCAAGACCAAACCCTCACACTGTGGATGTTAGAGAGGGCAGAAATTGAGAAAAGAGGGTCAAGACACATGACAATTCTGTGAGATCAGATGTTGTAGAAGTTTTGAAATCAAACTAAATTTTAAATAATTTGTAAACAACCAACTGTGAGACATTAAAATGGCTATTTGAAAAGAATATTGAGGAGAAAATAAAATTAAGACTCACAGTAAGGAAATATTGTTATTTAAAAAACCCTATTCTGATCCCTAAGATAAGAAGTGGGTAAAACTAAATCTGCCTGACATTAGAAATTGAAAATAATAAATAGTATTTTCTGCTAAGAAGTAAAGTATATATTAGTATTCCATCTTTTACATTTACTATTACTGACCTTGGTGTATAATTTATGTAAAGGATTAAAAATACCTTGTGTTGGACAGTAGATAACACAATGTCTTTGAAAATGCCTTAAATAGCACAAACATTATCAATTATTGGCAATCATACAAAACAGTACTATTAGTCAATCTTACTGAGTATTTGTTAGAGTTAAAGTTCTATCATGAATAGGTGAAGACCTGAGTTGTTTCTCAAGACTCAGACTAAGCCAAGTACTATAGCATGAAACTGTAATGCCATGGCTTCTACATTTATTAGGATAGTAAAATTGAAAGAATCCCTAGAAGATCAAGGGCTACTGGTCTTGGTGCATGCAGCAGCAAACAACAAGAATTCTATCTCAAATTTGGTAGCTGATTAGGACTGACACTACCTCTGACTTCAACTTGTGAGTTATAGCACATACCCATCTCAAAAGCATGTATATAATGTACATAAACATAAATTAAATTTATCTCTATTATCTATGATAACTGACTACCTTTCCATATTGTATAATAATAAGGAGAAAAAATAAACAAATTAAATGGTTGTTTTCATTAGCAAACCAGCCCATTCGTAGTGGGAATACAAGATCCTTGAAGGCAATGGTGATTACAACAGACTAGGATCCTGGATATCAGTGTCCACAGCAGCCACTCAGGCCATGAACTTCTGAGACTTTTATTCTGCCTGCTCAAAGATAAATTGCACGCGAATATGTGAATTTAAAAGGATGTTTATTATAGGTTTATGAGTTAAAATTAAGTAGAGAGCAAACATTCATTCATTGAATATTCTGTGACAGAATTTCGTGAATTTCATTAAAATTTATAAAGAGTTGTCTTAAACACTAAATACTAGCAAACAAAGATATAATAAGTATTTATTTATGTTGACTGTTTTCCTACTATAAGTTTTGCATGAGGGAAAGAATGGTGGTAGACGATTAAAACACACTTTATGGATTTATGGAGTAAAATTTAAAAATGGATTATAAATCTGTTCTATTTGGAAATACTACAAGGATTTTTCCATTATGTTGTACATGGTAGCCTATGGATTTTAAGCAACTGTGGCCATTATTACTCTTAGTCACTTAATCCTCATATTAAGAACACTTTAATTTCTCCATGTTATAAAAGTTTTATTCCTCCTTCTATTATCTAGATAAATTACATGCTTATCTTTCAACATCTTATGCTACTGTTTAAATTTCATTCCTAATTTATATATAACAGTAATAATAAAATACTAAAAATTTAAATATACAAAACAATAAATTTTATTAACAGTTTAAAAAATGTCTCCATATTACCACGGACAGAACAAAGACATTGAAATGTGTTTCACCTAAAAAACCTTGGGAGTTTCCATCATGCTTTTCTTTTCTTTTTTTCTTTTTCTTTTAAAGCACAAGGCATAAAAAGAACCCAGAGAATATGAAGAAGAACCATGAAATAATATGAGAAGCTAGAAAACAGAAGCATGACTTGTAGCTGAAGATACCTTAGAAAGTTCTTCCCTACTGTGTGTTCTTAACAACACAGAGTTAGGAAAGATGCAAGCTTATATATACTGCAAATCAAGGATTGTTGGATGTTCAACTGATGATATTGCCCAGAAACAGGGAGTGAAACTGAGCTTAACTGGTATAGTGCAGAAGTTGATGATGGCCTTCCCTTCTTTGCACAAGAAGTATACCTTTTTGTGTTTTACCAGGGTTTGGGTATTATAATCTACACAGACTAAAATAGAGACACTAGACACAGCAAAAGTATGTATATATGTTTGGAAAAAATAACAATTCAGGAATACCTATTGGCATAACCAATACTGAAATAAGAACTCTACTTTCTACCTTGGATAATTCTTGGGTTTCAGAATACCTGCAAATGACTAATAATTTTCAGACATGTTTGGAAAAAATGACAATTAAGTAATATCTATTGACATAACCAATAATGAAATCAGAACTCTACTTCCCTCCTTCAATACTTCCTCTTGGGTTTCAGAATACCTGCACATGACACATGAGTTTCAGACATATTTGAAATGTCTTTTATAGCTAATGTTGCCAACTCAGGAATGCAACCCAAATGCAGACATTCCCTAAAGAAATTCCACAGTGTGTTTTTGCATGAAATTCATACTTACCAAGCCTCCCTTTCAGACAATCTTCTCTAATGAATTTCCATTCCCAGTAATTATTATGACTATGCAAACATTGTCAGCTTTTGAGGGACAACTTTACTATGTAAGAAACAACAGCCAAATCCTCAAAAATTATAATCACTATTTGAGCAGTGTGTATGAGTTGAGAAAAAATATTTGATTGGGATTGAATTGAGTCTGTAGAGTGCTTTGGGTAATTTGCCATTTTCATAATATTAATATTAATATTAATTCTCCCAAATCATGGTTCCTCTCAGGTTCTCTCTTCATTGTGTTATGAGCTCCATTATAGAGGTCTTGTTTTTTCTCTGCTAAGTTTATGCCCAGGTATGTCTTGTCTGTTTATTGTGGCTAACTGAAAGTGAAGAGATTGGTTATTTTTATCTTTTTGCTTCTATTTTTGTTATTCATATCATTGGTATTTGTGTTACTATTGATTTTGGTGTTATTCTACCCTTATGAATGTGCTTATTTGCTTTAGGAGTTGATCAAATCATTTGCAAGTAAGGATATTTTGATTTATTTATTTCTTAATGTATTATCTTCTTTTTACTTTTTGCTATAATTGTGACTTCAAGCACTATGTTGAATTAGAATGGAGAGAATGGGTACCTGCACTTCTTCTCAAGCTCATATATAGGTTATGGGTTTCTCATTTATGCCTTCATTGTGTTGAGTCATGTGCCTTCCAACCTTAGCCATTTTTTATGACTTTTATCCCAGAAGACATAGATTATTAAATAAAACTCTCAGTCCCAGGCACAGGTTACCTGCCTATGAATTACTTGTTAGGGAGACCTCAGTGACACCTCAACACAAAAGAGCCTATTGTTATTGCAATTTTTCCCACTATAACAAGATGGCAAGATGGTGAGTTCTTATTTCTGAAACACACTCATACATACACACACACACACACACACACACACACACACACACACACACACACAATGCAATTTTAGACATAGGGAATCAATTTTGAACTGATTAAGGAAGTCTCTTCCTATTGGCATGATTTCATAGTTCTGCAAAGTGCAATTTAGGAAGTTAGGAGAGAAAACACTTGAATGTTCTTAATCAAAACTGAGCCACACATGCTACAACACTACCATGCCAGGCAAAATGTGACTACTGGCAATAGTGGCATGATTGTTATGGTAGTAATCATATAGTATCTTGACTGGATTTGAGATGTGATCCCCAGGAGAAAATTCAAACCTAAAACTTCAAACATGGTAAAAAACACATGATTAGGAAAGGCATAGGTCCTAAGGGAGATCTTAATAATGTTGATATTCTTAAATGATCATTTCTAAATATTTGTGTTTATAACTTTAGATTTATACTATGTTCAGATTTATTCAGAGACACTTCTTATATCAGAGGCTAATGTTTAATGTAGTGATGTGAAGATGTTCAAACTATTGAGAATATGATATTGTTTGTGATCTGGCATAATTAGGATGCTCTCATCCTGCTGTTATCTCCTACAGTTGAAGGAATCATGTAGAAATGGAGGCAGAGCAAGTATGTAAGTGTTACAGGATCTAGAGTACAGCTGCACATATACAGCAGCTGCACACAGGAACACATAGCAAGTGTAACCTATATAGGACCTACCTTAGAGCAAGAGTTAATTATTGCATCATGAAAAGGCAGTGGTTTTTGATGTCTCACTCCCAAATAAAATGTGAAAGTTAGTTGGTGACTGATGCTGGAGGGATAGCTACTTTTTTAGGGGGAGGGGTCTATCAATGGTTTTTAGAGGAACAATTGACAGGTTCTTCTAAGCTTTATGGTAATCTTACATGCACACACACACAAACACACACACACACACCACACACACCACACACACACACACACACACACACACACACACACTATATGTGGGCAGCACTAATTCTACTTAGTGGGTTTAAAGAAAAGATACGAAGTTGGAATAGGATGGGAGATGTGTTGGGGCAGGAGAGTCAGAAGGAAGGAATCAGGGATAGATATGACCAAAATAATTTTTGTAAATATATGCAATTTTCAAAAAAGAAACAAATAATTGTGAAAGCAAACCTCCCTTTCTATGAATAATAGAAAATCAAAAATCTGTATGAATGAACAGCTATATGAAAAATAAAAGAGACAATACAAAGTTATGAAAAATTAACAATAAAGAATAAATGAAAAGAAGAAACTTTGGAGATTTTTCTTTTTGCAGAATAGGACAAAGGAAAAATAGGAAATTCTTAAAGTCAAATTATTAAAGAACTGTTTACAATGTTTCAAGCACACATGATTGGAGTTCTTAAGACGTGCATTACACAGCAAGGAACAATCTGAAATGAAGTAGGACTGCCCTGAGCACTGATGGATGTTAGCTTCTGAGATGTAAAAGATCACTTATTAGCTTTCAAAATAAATGTAAAGAGGCAAATATGGTTATTACCCTAAAATTTCAGAAGTCACACAATAAATAACTACAGAAACTTATAGAGAAATAATATGAAGTAGTCTTTAGGCAGAAGGACAAGAGGCTTCTCAAAAACAAGACTAGAAGATAATAGCAACAACAATAATAACAAATCAAATCCTTCAACATTCTAAGGACAATTAACATCTATCTAGGATTTCACATCCAGTCAAATTATTAATTAGGTGCAAAGGCAGATTAAGATCACTTTTAGTATGCAACTCCCTTCTAAAGAAAATTACTTCTGTCGGGTTTTTCATGTTCTGAGAAAATATTGTAAGGATAAATTTTATAGTTATGTTTTGTTTACATAGCACTTTCCCTAAACTTCAAAGAAAATAAATCAATCACTTAGATAAAAGCTGCTTATGTATCTACAAATTTAAAGAGGCATACAAGTATATATTTCAGAATTACTGGAAACTCAATAAAAACGCTGACTCATATTAAAGACAACAAATGACAATAAAGATAAAAGAGTAGAAAATATATCAGAAAAAAAAGAAAAATTATTTGAATATTCTCTGAAATTATGAAAGCAGTTGAATTCTTCGAGATATAAAGCTCATATTAAGGAAAAGTGACTTAAAATCTTATGTGCATGTGCAAATAGTTGAATATATTGTATAAAGATACTTTAAAATATTTAGAGAAAGAAATCAGAAAAGCTGATACTCAACAGTGATTTTTCTATGTTCTCCACTGCTAAGGTAACACAGAATGAATCCAAAGACAATGAGGTGGTGACTATGAAATTCTTAAGACAAAGAAAAGTGTTATGGTGATGTAAGTTTTCTGGCCTGGCAGAACCTTTCTGGCCTTTGAGCCCCAAAATAAACACATAGACATTATATTAATTATGAAACGGTTGGCTGATGACTAGGGCTTCTTACTAGGGCTCCTTATTGGCTAGTTCTATCTTTATTATTAACCTATCTCTATCAATCTGTGTATTGCTACAAGGCTGTGGCTTACTCAGTTATGCCCTGGCATGTTGTTACTCCTTCAGTAGCATCACTGCTCTGAGTGCTGGGCTCATTTTGCCTAAGTTTTCCAGAATTATTTTTGTCTCCTAGTCTGCCTAACTTTCTACCTGGCCAATCAGTGTTTTATTTATCAACTAATGAGAGAAACATATATATAGAAGAACATCCCCCATCAGTACTAGTAGCTTTTACTTTATTTTAATATCATTTTATATCATCATTTTCTTTAAATCTTAAGTATCTTTAAAATATATGATCTTACAATTAATGGGAATGTATTTATTTGGGTAGGCATGTATAGAACTCTTAGCATGATTGGTGCTTTCAGGTTGAACCACATGTAGTGAGTCAAAGTTAATATAAAAAAACTACACACACACACATTCACACACACACACACACACACACACACACACACAGGATAAGTAAACAATCTTCCCCTCTCTCTCTTATCTCTTGAATGTGTTCAAACTTGGCTTGCTTTTCCCAAGTCAGATTTCAGGCATGTAAATTTTCAATGTATTTTTTATCAAAACTTTCCATAGTAAATAGATTCAAAAGAAGGAACAAAATAATCAAATTATTAGTTTTAAGGATAATATCACAAAAATAAAAATGATATTACTTCTATCTGCCCAAAGTTAGGAATCATATCTTGGAAGGTGCTGAGCAATATAGGCTGTTGTGTAAGCGTGTGTGTGTGTGTGTGTGTGTGTGTGTGTGTGTGTGTGTGCGTCTGTGTGTGTCTGTGTATATATGTCTACCTGTCTGTCTGTGTTACTGTGTCTCTCAGTGTGTATTAAAAGTTTAAAGACAGAAACAGAGACAAAAAGAGTAATAGACAGACAAGGAGGCTATGGGAATGGAAAGTAGTGCTCAACACACACCATGCAATTGCTGCACTATTGATCCGTACCCCTAAACTAAGATTTCATAGATGTTTGTTTGTTTGTTTGTTTATGTAGACCTAGAGGCTTCACAATATTCTTTTTCCTTCATGTGAAGTGATTGACAGAAGGCCCAGTAGCTAAATAGGACTGATGCCTTGAAGGTAGAAATTGCATTCCTTAAGCACTGACTAGAGGTATTAGCCAACAATGGCTTCACAGCTTTCTCCTTTCTCTTGTAGTAACTCCAGACAACTCAGTTTCAGTACCATGTTAGAAAATCTGCTGTAAGCTTTCCTGGACATTAGTAACAAGCACAAAATAAATATTGTGTTGTAATTAACCCCTGAAAATTCACGATTATGTTTACTTTAACTAGCTAGACTAACAGTATAGGAAACTACAACCAATCAAAATGCAGATTTGTGGAGCCCAGTCCAAAGGGATACAATTTTACAATACTCCCACACCTAGACTAAGAACACTGTGGAAGAAGGTGGAAAAAGATGTAAGAGCCAGAGCATTAGGGAGTTTGCTGTGAGAATTATTCACCTTTTAATGTCAGAAGCTATACCCATAAAATTTCACCAATGATACAACACAATCATGAGCTGAAAAAGAATGACACCAGTGGACATGCCAAACTGGGAAGAACAATTCCTACCAGCTTCAACCCTACAGAAAAAGAACTTCAGGAAACTGAGGGAAGTTCCTAGTGGCAAAAAGGATCTTTCCTGGAAAAGAGCACACCAATTATTGTCCAGTGTTAAACAGTCAGCCTTTAGAACTTATGTGCATATAATATTATACAGACTAGAATGTTATATTTGGGAATTTATACTGAATTTCATATTCATTGATGCATTCAATAGCAATAAATGAAGAAACAGAACATGAATTTGGAGGGAAATGGAGAGTATTTGGAGGCATGAAAGGGAAGTGAGATAATTTAATTGGATTATAATCTCAAAAATAAAAATATAAAAGGGACACCTATCCAGAATTAAATGCCTAAATATATAATTTAACAAGTATGTTGATATGTAATATATAGCACATATGTAGTTTTTTATATGTCTATTAAATATAAAGTCATCTGTGAAAATAGCTAAATTAGAATTATGTTTGAGACTGAAAAGGAATAATTATAAAAGCTAGAATTTAAATTTTTTCTAATTCTTTTTTATTATATAACCTTGACTTAGACTTTCTTCAAATTTCATGAATTATTTTCTGTAGTACAAAAATATTACAACATAAAATGAAAATACAATTTGCCTTTTAATATCTTAATTGATAACTGGATTTTCACAACATAGAGTTATAACCTATGAATATAACAATAATAATTAGGAATCAATTTACAACTAGGTTCATTTAGTAGGATAATAGTGGCAGGTTTTCTCCTAGCACTTATGACCTGTCTAATGTATGTGTCCATGATACTTGTATCACACTTATGTGATGTCTAGCCAGGAATGTTATTATTGTAGATTGAAAGGCTCTTGGTCAGACAATGAATGTTTTCTCTCCCTTGTGTTAAGAGTTGAGTGTTTAGATATTTCAGATACGCATTGGCTCCTAAATCGAAAAATAGTAAGATATTATGACATCAGGAAATTAGTAAGGGATAATGAGATTTCAGGGAAATGAAGAAGAAGAAGCATGAGTGTGTGTGTGTGTGTGTGTGTGTGTGTGTGTTGATTTTTTCTTGTTTGTAGTTATGGGTTCATTTACTATGTCTGTGTGCATGTCTCTCTCTCTCTTTCTCTCTCTCTCTCTCTCTCTCTCTCTGTGTGTGTGTGTGTGTGTGTGTGTGGGTGTGCAACAGAGAGAAAGGATATGGAACTGAGTGTTTGAGCATGTGGTGGGGACCAGGGAAGAGTTGTAGAAAGAGAAATTGTGATCAGAGTATAATATATGAAAACTTTTATTTTTAATAAAAACTGAACAAGAAAGGTTAAATCAATGTAGAGGAAAGCAGGTTAGAAGAGGAAATATGTGGAAAAGATGTTTCTAATGACACTTCTTTTTTGCCTTTTAAAGTTTCTGTTTAAAAGTCCACTGGTTGTCATTCATTTGAAGTAATCCCTTATATGTGTCTGTCCTCTTTTTGCCACAAATTTCCTTTTGAATTTTCATTTTTCTTTTGACAACTTCAGTGTCATAATGCTGCTGAGAATATCTCATTTGGTTGACTCTTTTAATAGTCATTGTATATTCTGGCATGAATATCCATCTCTTTACTAAGATACAAGAGCTTTTCCGCAATTACTTCATTGATTATGTTTCCTGTGATTCTCTTCTCCTTCTGGAACACTCTAAGTAGGAAATTGTTCCATTTCATGCTGTTCAATGGCTTTTATGGTCCATATTTTTCTTCATAATTATTGTTTTGATGTCTTTTGTCTGACTAGGTTATTCCCAAACCTCATCCTTTAGCTCATAACATCATACTGCTCCTAGATTCAGCTTATTTTTGAAACTCTTAACTCTGTCCTGCATGTAGTAGGTAAAGAAGGGTGTGTTAGCCTTGAAGACTCTCATAAGAACTTGCCAAGATTTCATGATTTGGCCTTCTAATCATCACCAAAGCCAATAAACATTTGGGTTTGGCATCATTTCATTTTATTGAAGGGTAAAGGGAAGGGTAATGTAACTCCTCTAAGGATTTTTTTTTTTTACTAAAAAATGGACTGTATTAGAGAATAAGTTAAAGATATAAATTAATCCATGGAGGACATAGTCATATCAAGAAGCATCTAAGGGATGCCCCATTAAGACTAGTTTAAAACGTGAATACAAAGTTCAGACATCTTTAAAAAATGAAATAAATATGATTAAATTTGCACTCTTTCTTATATTGATTAAGTCATTTTGTGATGTTACTCTCCTCATACTTCTGTTCAGTCATCTTTGAAAGGATCCCAAACAGTGTATATGAGATGACAGAAGGAGATCTTGTTCTCAGAATAACAAAAAGCAGCATACCTGTCAAACAAATCTGTCATCGCCAGAGCCCCAGGGCCTCTACCACAAACCCCTGCTCACCTTGAAGAAATGACTAAAACTCACAATAAATGTTTCCTGAAATAAAGTTGGGGCAAAATAGTCCTGAATGGAACATTAGAGAATTAACATGGTCATACATTTGAGTCAGGATGAAATCTCATTTGTTAGAATTTCATTTGTTAGAAAACTGAATGGAACTAAATTTCATATGTTAGAAAACTGAATGGAACTCCACTAAGAGTTGAGCATTTAACTGAAGACACTCTGCTGATAAGAGATTAGATTTCACACTACACACCACAAAGAAAAACCTTAGAAAACTGCTTTTTCATGGCTCACTTCTACACTAAGATCATTTCCCATTTCCCAGCAACCACTTGTTCTGTTTCCTACTATAGGCCCTAAATGAGTCTAGAACAGACTAAATTACTTATTATTTTTATTCCTATCCTCTAACCAAGAAAACAAATGTCCAGATGTCATCACTGCACTCAGTTTATTATGTTGTGACATATTAATGAAAGGGTCTTGTAATACTATGAATGACTTACCATAATTCAATAAAGCCTGTGACTTTTAAGAGTACAAATCTCTGAGAAACAAAATATAACTAAATTGTAGTATACAGGATTCATAATTCCTTTATAAACCTATAGAGTGAATTATCACATCTAATTTCTACAAAGAATCTACATCAATTCCATACTTGTAAGAAATTATTTTTAGTCATGTTAGAGGCCTGAAATGTAATTCAATGATAGAGCACCTATTTAATGTTTATGTATGATGCTCAGCAGAGATCCACAGCTAAGCACTGAGCTGAATTCCTGGAATCCAGTTGAGAGAGGAAGGAGAGATGAGCAAAGGGGCCAAGACCAGACTGGAGAAACCAACAGAGACAGCTAACCTGAGCAAGGAAGAGCTCACAGGCCCCAGACCAACATAGGAACAAACCAAGACCCCTTAATGTGGATGTCAGTTAGGAAGCCTGAGCAGTCTATGTGGACTCTGACAGTGGAAGAAGTATTTCCCTTGTGCACAAATAGACTATGGGAGCCCATTCCCCACAGTGGAGGGCCTAGGCATGCAGCAAATGGTGAGACAGACTTCTTGATCCCCCATGAAAGGCCTCACCCTCCCTGGGGAGTGAATGGGGATGGAATGGGAGTTCAATGTGGGGAATGGGAGGGTAGGAGATGAGAGGGAACTGGTATTGATATGTAAAATAAAATTGTTCCTAAATTAAATAAAAGAAATAAGGTGTGAGGCTCTCTCTTCAATCTTCAGCTCTGTAAAAATAAATAATATAGCAATATATAATAGTTACTTCTGTTTGTACTTTAAGAATTTATTTCATGTTTTCTTAAGACAGCATTTAGACTTAGAATAAATTATTCAATAATTTAAATAATTTAAATCCTTCCTGTTGATATTATATTATATTTCTAGGAGCTGAGAAGAGGCTCAGTAGGTGAAGTATTTGCTCAGCAAGCATGGGGTCCATGGTTAGACTCTCTGAAAAGTTAGGCAAAAAGCATGCTGTAACCCCAGTGTTGAAAAGTGGACACTGAAGGGTTCTAGTTGCTTACCAGTGAGCCCAGGCAGCCAACTGGTATCAGGTTAAGAGACACTGTCTTTAAAAATAAAGAGGAGAGTGATAGAATAATGTATTACACTCTAATATGGCTTTCGCCTGAACATGAATGGGCAAATAGATGCTCAGAAACATATATATTCAATACATTACAAATATACATACACATATACTACAAGAGGATAAAATATTAAAAATAAGTAGGATTATAGGCATGAACCATCATAATCAATTAATGTTGATTACTTATTATTTATTCACGAGATTTCAAGGACCAATTTATAATGGAAGCAACCGAAGATAAAGTGAAAGTTATTGCAAAGAAACTCTAAAACAATAAACCATTGTTATTACTGTGGGTGCTTAAAAACTTCATTAGTATTTCATATTTTCTTTATGTCTTTATATCTATAAAATAAAAAGTAAATAACAAATAACAAGAATTTTCTGCTTTTACACTATATATTTTATGACTATAAAATACTAAAATACATCTCTGTTCATTACGTGTCCTTTTATGCTCTCTAGATTTTTCCATGTAACAAAAAAATGAAGATTTCTAAGCCTTTAATTTTTTTTATGGTGTGTGTGTGTGCATGCACATGCACTTGTAAAGGAAAAGTCAAATGTAAGCATCTTCCTCATTGACTCTACTCTTAATTTCTGAGACAGTGTTTCTCCTGAACACATTCTTTGCTTTTTCAGGTAAATTACTGGCCAGCAAGCCTCAGAAATCCTGTTGTCTCCATGTCCCCAGCATTGGAGTCACAAGCTCTACTATATCTGTATTGTTGTAACATTATAGATCCAAGCACAAGTCCTGGCATTTATGTAGTAAGCATTTTATCCATTGAGTTATCTAGCTAGAACAACTTTAAATATTTTGAAGGTCATCTGAAATTATTTATTGTTTTAAGATAAACACAATGAAGTCAATAATGTATTAACAAAGTTCTTTAATTTTTAAGAAAGTATTTTTGTATTTTAGACATAGTCAAAAATTCATACATGTACACATGGGATGTGCAGGGGTCATGTCCCTGAGGGATACTGAATGCTGTATTTCAGCTACACTAGTAGCAATATTTTGTTTGTAATCTAATAAGAAAAACTTGCCTGAAGATCAGAATGCAGTGCTCAGACACAAGTTAACAACACACCTAGTTAAGAGCAACCTGCTAATTAGCCATAGAGGATTGGCAGTGGTGCCCACACCTTTAAACCCAGCACTCAGGAGAAACAGGCAGAAGAGTCTCTGTGAGTTCAAGAAACTCCCTGGGTTACATGAGAGTAAGTCAGTCTAAAAGAAAAACAGCTCACTCCTTTGATTCCAGCACTTGTACTGACACATGTTTATTCCAAGCAGTAGAGTGAAATATAAGATGGGAACTAAGTGCAGTCATGCTGAGAGCAGTCTAAGGTTTGGTGAACATTGAAGTCTGCAGTCACAGTGAGGACAGGGTTAACTCTCTTTGGTCTTAACCTTGGTTGATGTAAGAACTCTCTAGTGACTTGGCTGCTTTGCTTCTCAGATCTTCAGCTAGAACCCCAATATGTGACTCTGGGTTTTTTTTTTTTTTTTTTTTGTGTGTGTGTGTGTGTGCTACAAAATTCACTATTAAATATCTGTGTTTATACTCATCGACAAAGTACTCAGCCTTAGTCAGAAGCTTCTTTCCAGTGAGTGCTTAGACAGATAAGTACACAAGTTACTAAGACTAAATAATGAAAGGGGTCTTATTATAGTTTTACTAATTTTTATTTAAATTATAAACAATCTTATTTTACATACTAATCCCAGTTCCCTCTCCCTCCCATCCTTCCACTCCCACAAACATCTCCCCATCCCATCCTCCATTAACTCCTCAGAGAAGTTGAGGCCTTTCACAAGAGATCATCAAAGTCTGTCCCATCTTTTGGGGCAGGGCAAGGCCTTCTCCCCACCCTAGTACCTAGCTGAAAGAGTATCCCTCCATTGGGAATGGGCTCCAAAATTCTAGTTCATACACTAGGCATAAATACTGGTTATACTGCCAGTGGCCTCATAGACTGCCCAAGCCCCTCATCTGCACACATGTTTGTGGGCCAAGTTCAGTCTTATGCTGGTTCCCCAAATGTCAATCTGGTGAAGAGAGCTCCCACTTGTTCAGATCAACTGTTTCTGTGGGTTTCCCCAGCATGGTCTTGGCCCTTTTGTTCAACACTCCTTCCTCTCTACAACTGGACTCCTAAAATGATGACTACACTAAATGCCATTATAGTGCTTTCTTCCAGCAGCTGATGTCTTATTCTGAAAAAAAAATCTATAAAATCCACTCCAAGGTTCAGAAGACATTACAGGAGAGGCAGTGAAAAGAATGTAAACCTGGAAAATGCAAAGAATGGCTTAGACATATCTAAGGAGAGGCTAAAGGAGCCCTATCCTTAATACTGAACTATTTGTTCACTCATGGAGAATTAGTCACTGCCTTTAGTTGTGTTCAGCCTCTAGTGACCTCATCAGAATCCAACCGATAGTTCCAAACCAGTGGTCATATGGATGCCACTCTGTAATAATTTGTCTCAACCCAAGTCTATAAGTCATAAATCTGGGAAAGATAATGACAGGGAAGAGGCTTGAAAGGGATGAGAAGCAGGTAAGAAAGGGTAGCAGTGAGCAATCAGAATGTGTCATATATGTGCATTGTCAGAAAGCAAATACACTAAATAAAATGTTTAAACAAATTACTTATTTTTCATTCTGTTTCTAAAGAAGTATTATTGATTTGTGGAGCTAAAACTGAATAAATCCACATAAAATACTTAGTCATCTTTTTCTCCAAAGTAAGAAGAAAGGCTTACATTAAGTAGGAAAAGGGAAATGCAGCAAAATTCTTGTAAAAACAAGATAAGAAAATGCATTTCCTAGCTAATATGCCTCAGGAAGGAAAAATGAGACTATTTTTAGAATGAAAATGTATTGATTTGACATGAATGGCTGTTGGGTTAAGCCTAAGGTGAAAGAGCAGTGGAGAGACAGTAGAGCAGAGAGAAATGTCAAGGAAGATGCCTGGTGTTTGAATATCACCATGAATCCTATTGCTTGTGCATACTGCCTGCTTCCTGTCACCAGGGTTATACTTCTTTGAAATGACAGATTTATAAGTATTTCTGAATTTTTATGAGATACCATAAAGAATACCAGTAAGAAGGAAAAGTATTTCTAATATTTGCCTAAATCTATGTCCAAAGATAAAAACATAAACATAGGAACAAATTGAAAAAGAAAGTAGAAAGTATACACTAAATAAACATATAATCTATGTCCAAAGATAAAAACATAAACATAGGAACAAATTGAAAAAGAAAGTAGAAAGTATACACTAAATAAACATATAATGAATAAGAAACAATGTTATCTATAAATTTAGATATAAATATATAACACACACACACACACACACACACACACACACATGCCACATGATGAGGTAGTATGTTTTAGATTCAGGAGTCACTATGTAAATATCTGTTAGTTTTAATTAGCATGACTCTAATCATTGATTAGAATACAGTTTCTATTTTACTATAAATAGAAAAATTAAATAACTTTGGACACAGTTACCATAAGTACAGAATAATTGAAAAGCTTTCAATGGCTTTAACTAAAGCGAATTTACAGAACTCAGGTATGTGACACTGGTCTATAGAACTAAGTCTCTAAATACAAGGTTAGCTCCCGAGACTTACAATGCACAAAATGTCATCACGACCAAAAGGTCACTACTGTATTTACAACAAACCTGTGCCTGTATATATAGGCAAAGAATGACTGCTGTGGGAAATAGCCAGAGTGATTTCACTTCCTGTATGGAAGCAATCAGATATAGCAAATTTTCCTTGTTTTGTGCAATGATTTGGATTAATTATTGTGTTTTCCTGCATTTGGCTTATAATTATATTTAAAATTTTCAACTTTCCCTCCTGTAGATGCATATCAGTTATTCTCCATAAATCAATGGAAATACTTGTGAAGAGATCATCTATGATCCTGGCAAGGAGGAGGCATCTAGAATTCACATTAATAAAGAGTATAACAGAGAGAGGGAGAGAGAGAAACAGGTGGAGAGAGAGAGAGAGAGAAAGGAGAGAGAGAGGGAGAGAGACAGAGAGGGAGAGGGAGAGAGAGAGAGAGAGAGAGAGAGAGAGAGAGAGAGAGAGAGAGAGAGAGAGAGAGAGAGAACTTTGCTTCAAAGCCCAGGGAATCTTTTTTGAAGAGTCCACACAATCTGTTCAGTGAGTGTCTGTGAGGAAATTACTTAAGACATGAAAACCCCATCCAAAAACTATAGGGATGATACCTGCCACTCAAAAGTGTAAAAATAGTGATATTCACACTAGAAAATTTGAAAAAATACATCACTCATTGGATGTTTGGAGAATCTTCAAAATCATCATTCTTAACATATAGGAATTAAGGAGCTTAATGATGCATACTGTCCTAGTCCCTACCAAACTTGATAAGCAAAACTCCCCAAAATGTTCATTTCCTAGTAATAAATTTAGGTGACTGAACAAACATATAGAGTATATATAAATGACAGAATATCCAACCCCAAGCAAAATGACACTGCAGTTGATCTGAAACATTTAAAATCATTCAAGTAACCAAAGACTAAAAAGCATGACCTATAGTGATGAAAAGTGGTCACATGGATCTGAATATTAGAAAGTAAAAAGTTTTATTAAAATTTACACTTCTAGATAGGTCTATAAAAGAACTAGGAGTATTTATTTTAAATAAAACAAATTAATCCTCCAAATTACAAATGTGATATCCGGATTGTAAGATAAACAAGTACAAAAGGCTTCAGAAATTTTACTCAAAAAAGAAAATTATAGTACTGACTGATAAGTTAAATGCTGCTTTATCGAATCAGTTCTCAGGAAAAAAAAAAATAAAACTAATAGTGCCTTTCACAGTCAGCAAAAAGGGAAGATTTGAGATTTTGATGTCATAAATTGTATCGAGCAGGGTAAGTCCAGGGAATTTCTACCTACCCATTCTTAGTGATTTTGCTGCTTTTAAGTTTTGCATTACCTTATTAACAAACAATGTTATAAGTATTATATCACTCATATTCCTGAGTAAAGATACATCAATCTTACACAGTAATATTAGGTTTATAGAAGCCTTATAAAAATATCTTAGCACTAAAAATAAAATTTTAAACCATAAAAAATACAAATGATTGACAATGGAATAGACAAATTCATGAACCAAGTCATTGAAAAAATACTGATTATTAGAAATGAATTGACTAATGTCATAGACATCGGTTTAGCAAAATCTTTCCAAAGCAATGATCATCTAAAATAATATTGCTGAATATGGAATTTCTCTAACTAACAATCAGTATAGTCAACAAAATAGGTAGATGGAGTAAAAAGTAAAAAACACCATGTAAAGAAATTTTATGTAAAAATAAGGGTAATGACTACAGATAGAGGGAGTGATGATTTGGGTGAAATAGTTTGACCAAGGAGAGTCATTTAGTACCTCTACACCACTGGTAATGGCATGCCACTTAACCTGGATGTAAAGGCAACTTGCACTCAGGATTCACACTCAGGCCTTCTGGAGCTGTGTGCACAGTCATCCTCAGGCCGGCCATCATCCTCCAAGAGATAGTTTTCAACTTTATGCACATGGTATTTCAAAGCATGATGATTAAAGAAAAAACAATTCACTAGCTGGATCTATTGCCCAGTGTTAACAGCTTCTCTATACATGTTTTGTGAAGTATCCATCAGAAATCTGCTCAGACATGAGTTCAAGCCACCTAATGCAGATGATAGATGTCCCACTATAATCAAGTAGACCATACAAAAACCAAAACTGTCCCTAACATCCACCACTATAATGCAAGTGTTTTACATAATGAAATAAGTAGCTTTAAAGCATAGAAACTCACTTTATATCCAGCAGTTCAGCAAGGTAGCATCTCTAATTTATTTTTCAGATAATTAGCATGCAATTGATAAATCTAATAGCATAATACTATGACACATACAATGTCTATCAAATTTCCTAAATCCATAAAGAATATATTAACATTTATCAATTCTCCAATTAACGATTCTACAATAGAGAGGATTTTAGCAACCTACTTAAAACAATGACTGAACCGTAAAGTTAGACATTTAAATAAGAACTAAGTTAATCAATGTTAAATACCAAATAAACCTAACTGCCATACCACATTTTCCATTCATCAATAAAAATATACATTTTCTCAAGCACAAAGGAACCTACTGAAATTTAAGTGACATGCTCTCCTAAGCTTATATATAATAGCCACAGCATGGAAAAAATTTAAGTACCTCTCAATAGAAGAGCACATTAAAAGTTAAGATAAATATACACACACATACACACACACCCCCACACACAATGGGACACAATTTACACTTTAAAAAGATGGAAAAAATACAAATTTTGACAGATGGGTGAATACAGAAGTCATTATGATATTTATAAACAACAGGCACAAAGGCAACTAATTATTGAATAGTATTATTCATGTATAAGATATAAAATACTATTACTCATTGAAGCATGACAGAGTATGTAATTATTGTCAGGAAAAGAAAATTTAGAATAAAGAAAAAGTATTATATTATGGGTTTCAGTGATAAGAATTTAGTATTCAAATTGAGTAAACTACAAAGAAGTAAATAAATTTTGTTTTGATGAATTAATTTTTGAACTATATCTTTGGCTAATGATGTATATCTTAAAGTTCTAAGGAGGTGGATTATAAGTGATTATAGAAGAAGCTAAATTTAAAATCTTAAATAGAGCCAGCCTGTGGTGGCGCATGCCTCTAATCTCAGCACTTGGGAGGGAGAGGCAGGAGGATCTCTGTGAGCTCGAGGCCAGCCTGGTCTACAGAACTAGTTCCAGGACAGGCTCCAAATCAGTGCAGAAAAACTCTGTCTAAAAAACAAGCAAGCAAGCAAGCAAGCAAACAAACAAACAAAAATCTTAAGTAGAAACAGCAACACCAAACTAAACATTTTGGAGTAGTAGTTATATTAAGTATGGTGATAATATCTAAATACATAAGTACAATAAATTATCAAAGTGCACAACATAGTGCATAGAATTTTTATTATTTAAATAAACAACAATATTTTAAAAGAAACACCTGTTTACCTATTTCACATTGTTTTTAATGTGTGCTGCAATTTCATATATTTTTTTCACAGCACAGGTATGATGCATGATCTTTAAAACATATGCAAAGCATATAATCCCTCTTTGAGCCAATAGCCACAGCTGCATTTTTGAACATTTACTTGTTCATTCATAAATCACTGCTCAGAAATTTTTCTTCAGAGTGGAAGGTTTACACAGTAAAAAATGGATAAACACAAAAAAATTAAAACATTTGTCAGTATTTCCACCAGTTGTTTGCAGACATTTTGATTGATGATGACCCTGTTCCAAGAAATGTGACTCTATTTACCACTTTGGGTGAGAGATCTCATGGCATGAAATCCATCTTTCCTAAATTGTCATGTCAAGTGCAATATGGGATTTAGAAGGACAAAAGGTTGCTGTACAATAGTAGAATTTAGAGAAACACTAGTGAAAAAAATGTGCATTCATTTCGTGGTATAAGCAGAGGACTAAAGAAGAAAAGGAACATGTTCTCCTGTGAAGTGGTCATCTACTTCTAGGAATTGATAGCAGATTACATGAAATAATGCCATTGTATTCATGTGCTCTAGACTCAGATCCTTAAGTTTAAGTCTGATGACATGAGGTTTGTGGTCTGTTCTTATCTAATGAATGTGTTACTATAAAAATGGAAGGAGAGCCAGAGATATTTTTTTTCTATGGCCTAGGGCAAAGGTGGCCTACATATAGGGAAGAAGGGAAAACCAGAATTAAGTATAAGTAAATATCTTTGTTAAGCCAAATGATACATGCTTTATTTTATTGCTGTAGCCCAAGGGGATTATTATACCATGAATAGAGAGGTATTTGGTGGTTAACACAGTGGTTTTTAGTAAGACAGAAGGGATGAGAAGAAAGGCAAGGCATGCCAAATCACCATGCTTATCATGCCTACACTGGCCAGTGTCACTTCACACCCTTATCGGAAACTCCAGTCTTAAATTGAAATATGCCATGATGTGGTAAATCAAATTCATTTCACATCTTGTGGAAAAGGTACCTATTGTTTCAGAGGTAATTATGAATAGTCATACTTTAGGAATCTATCAGTTGCTGAGTCTGAAGCCATAGAATTCTCCTTATTTTCCCTTGCCTACTTATCCAAAGGCTCTTTCAAATGTCTATCCAGCACAGAATTCAGGTAAACGCCTCTTTTAATTTTGGACAAACTCTGTGCCGGTCCTCATGAGATGTCATAGAAGCCAATACAGCAGTACACGGCAGAAGAGCACCTTCCAATAAAGTTCCTAGAATCCAAAGTCATTTTGCCTAACCTCCTAAGAAAGTGCTATACTAATGCTTTATGTGTGACAAATTGTCAGTTGGATCAATTCAAGCAGGTAACAGATCTGTCATGGACTAGCAAGTAGGGTTCCAGTGATTTCACCTGCATTGATTTCTTGCCCATGGTTGTCTTGTTTTGAAAAGGCATGGGTATTAACTGGTACTCATAGTTCAATGAGAGCTCTTCTCTATCTCACCTAGCAGAGTAACCAAATCAGAGCAACCAAATCAGAGCTCAACCTTACCAAGACAAGTTTAATGAAGACAGAAAGCAACAGTTAGGACGTATTGAATCCAATGAAGGGGACAGAGACTGGGATTATAAAGAACTAAAAGATGCAAGTGTTTTTCCATGAGAAACAAATACAAAGTATAAAGCATGTATACAAATCAAATAATGACTAAAAATTTTAAAAGTATAACACCTCACATTATCGATTACTGTTTTAAAACCAAAAAATTAAGTTCCTTATTTAAAGGAAAATATATAATGAAGCATGCTCTTTCATTTTCTAAAACACAGTTTTAACTGGTTGCATTCACCCCCATACCCACACCCTTCCATGGCCCTCTGGAAAACAGGATGGAAAAGGCCCTGTGCTCTACCCATCTCCACTGGGCTGCAGGACCAGATTCGCAGGGTGTGGAACATTTTCCTTTGTGAAGAAATAGCCATTCTTTATATTACTGCCTTTCCATTTTCTTAAATTAATTTTCTTTCAAGAAAGTGTTTTTTTACATGAGGGAGGTCCTAGGTCCTGTTGTAAATGATACTACAGTCTTGAAGATTACCCATGGGAGGCCTCACCCTCCCTGAGGAGCAAAACAGGAATGAGTGGTGGGTGTACAGGGTAGGAGGGGACAGTGAGGGAACTGGGATTGTAATACAAGCTTGTTTCAAATTTAAACAAAAAATATCATATAGAAAAAAATAAAGTGTTTTTTTAACATTTACTAAGAGTCTTTTTTTTTTTTTTTTTTTTTTTTTTTTTTTCCTTTTCTGCTAGCTCTGGGAAGATTTGTTACAAATAGGAAAAAAAGTAAGTAAAAACAAGGACTAGTTTCTCTCATTTGGTCTTCAGCTCCTCCTTTATCTGTTTAAGCTTGGTATTAGAAATTTGTGAGTTTCCCTTATTCAGCAAGAGGCCTGAAGATCAGAGTAAAGCTATATTCCTCTTGGCAGTAAGTGTCTCCTGATGTTCCAACACAGTGGGACCTTTCGTTTGTACATTACCTCCATATCTGCAGGCAGTACTGCTAGCAAATTTGCTCGCAAACAATTTAATGTTGTAATTTAAAAATATTTAAGTGTTTGAAACCAAATTAAGCAGTGACCATAGAAAAATTTTCTAATTTATCTAGTGAAAAATCTTAAGTAAAATTAAATTGGAAGTTAAATGGAATATTTGTTGTGAACTAACACTTTAGGGTACAAAAAGAAAAACTGTCAGAGCCCACTAAATAAACATTTTCTGTCTCTCCAAAAGACACAAGTAAATTAATCTCAAGCATTTAATTCAAATAGATAACATAAGAAAAAGACAATTTACTTTAGCTATGTAGCCATCTACTGTTTCATTTGTACTGATGAGGTTTTCAGAACTCCATTGTTTGGGGCTGGTGAGGTGGCTCAGCAGGTTAAGGTGCTTGCTGCCAAGCCTGACAACTCGAGTTCCCTCTCCAGGGCTCACATGATGGGATGAGATAAAGGATTCCCACAGATGTGTACTTGGCACCCATAAAACAATATAAATGTTTAAAAACAGAATTCCATTGTCTTATGAATTTCATCTGGGATCTTAAAATAGTGTATAACAAAGTCTGGAGTAAGCTCTTGTTTGGCTGGAGTGCAAGACCAGGATTAAAGAAAGTTGAACACAGCTAGAAGTAGCTTGTGAAAAGATCCCTGCAATTTTTCCACCATGAACTCAAATTCAAATAGATAAGAGTGCTGGTAGGAGGTGGTGACCTTTAACAATCTCCTGAGGATAAAAAATGGCCTGTGTTACTGAGGTCTCCATTCCAACTCTAGGAAAAGGGGAAGTACCTGAGCTCCTAGTCTGTTTCCAGAAGCATCCCTAAGAAATTGTATCCAAAGTCTTTTCTTTCATCCCCTGCAGCAATAAAACTTAAAAGAGAAATTAACTCTACACAAAAATATAATAATTCTCATAATGAAATATATACCCTGCTTCCTCTTAATGTAGATATGGATTAACCTACAAGACAGACAACTATTCAGGCTGTCAGTATTTTAGATGATAATTTTTTGGCTTCAGATATGATTATCAATTTATTATGGATATACTTTCAAATATACCTCATAAGAACAGATATTGAACACATAATTTAAATTGGTTCCATGTTATTTGGCCATCTGGTCTTTCAGGATATAAATTATATAGTTTTTTTTTTTCTAAATGCTATGACAATGGTCCAGTAAGAAAATAATATAAATATTCTTTAATCAGAGTCAGTGTAAATGGTAAATTGGTATTTATAATTACACTTTAAATGTATTTGTCTTAAAAGCTTTTTGTTAACCATAAATTAGTAGTCACATTACAGAAAGTAATGTTCTACATGTAAGTAGTGTGGGCTTAGTAAGATATTGACACATTATCACAATTAAAATCTTCCTAGTTATAGCAAGAAATAATTGTACATAGGCAATAACCCCCCCCCATTTTTTATTTTTGTTTGAGACACAGGAGTTTAAATTAATATACAACTATATCAACCACAGCATTCCAAGAAATATAAGAAATGTTTGAGAAATCTTGCCTGGTAATTTTGTATGGTTTAATTTTTTTTTATTTGAGAAAACTTTATTGAGATAATTCATATTTCCAAATGCAACCTTGATTTTTATGGTGTCTACATTGTATATAAATATTTTTATCAAATGATAATACAAGAGTACTATTCAGAAAATCAAACCAGTGAAGTCACTTTTGCCTTGAATTTTCAAACTAAAGACCATCTGAGGATGGACATACTCCTTATGTATTTAATCAGTCTTTACTCTGTTTTAGAATGGTAGCTGCAATATTTATAGCTTTAACTCTAATGAAAGGATAAATATGCAAATGTGTACACACACATACACATCACATATACTCATATATATACATATATATGTATATGTATATGTATATAATTTAGATTTCCATTTATTTGAATATTGCTGTCACTACAATAAAAAATACATTTCTCAAAGAAGTTGTAAGAATCAAATTTGTATACACTATATTTTTTTTTCTGTCTGAAGAGCCACAAAAAGAATTTTATGGGTGGAGGTCACCACAAAATGAAGAAATGTATTATAGACCCCACAGCATTCAGAATGTTAAGAACAACTGGCTTAGAGGTTCAATCCATTGTCATCATGGTAGGGAGCATGGTGGCATGCAGGCAAACATGGTGCTAGAAAGTGCTATATATATAGAGTCAGGCACAGGAAGAGAGGGCTACTGGACATGGCCTGAGCATTTGAAAGCCCAAAGTCCATCCCCAGTGACATAGTTCCCCTAACAAGGCTGAAAAGTTTCTACATCCGGACAAGTCTCTCCTCAAATGCAGCAATCCATACCAGACCAAATCAAACTGAGTTAGAAAAAAACCCACATTTGATGGATACAATGTTCTAGGATGGCTTTTCAATTCCCCAGAGAAGAGACAGGAAAGGGAGACCTGAAAAACCAGGAGGTCCTGAAGGTAGTTTAAAGTACGCTGGGGAACGGGTCTTGAGCATCTCTGGGGGAGGGGTCATCAATAGACAGGCTTTATGAGATGCAGTAGGGTTTGGAGGCATATGAAGTGGAACTTCCATAATAACATCCCAGACTCTTTGGGTATATGGATGCCAGGGGCTGGGGTGAAACTTCTACCACAACAAAGGCCTCACCTACTCTAACAAGGCCACAACTCTTAAAGCCACTCTTTAACAATTCAACTATAAGTCTGTGGGGGTCATTCTTATTCAACCACCACAATGACACACAATTGACATTCATTTAAGTATGTATAGGTAAAATCTTTTTTGTAGAGTCTGACTTATTTATACTTTTGTGAAGACATGACAACAGTTGATAGAGTGAACATCTCCATCATTAAAACACTCATTTTGGGAGAAGTATTTTGCCTCTACCTCTGACCTCTTACATACTTTCTCAATTATTTATCAGCTTTGTGCCATCTTAGATTTTCCTCAAATTTTATTAAAATAGAAACATTCTGTTAGTTGGTTTTCTAATGCTGTGATCAACACCATGACAAAAAAGCAACTTGAGGAGGAAAAGATGTATTTCATGGTATAGTCTGTGCTTCCAATTAATCTACTTTAAACCCTCCCCACTATGATGTACTATAAACTTTGATCTAAAAACAAATTTTCTTCCCTCAAGTTTCTGTAATATATTCTATATCAGAGTTGTAAAAACAACTATTGTGCCAGCACTATAATTTAGAAAGCTTATTTGTTTCTAAGTATTTCCTACACACATCAGTTGAAATAAAATGTGAGAAATGAAAGTTTGTGTTCACTCAACACTAAATATTCATATATCAAAACCTATTCCCTGAATAAGTTGTTTTAAGAGGTGGTGCCTTTGAGAAGTGATTGGCCATGGAGATGGATTCTTCATGATTATTACTAAAAGAGGTGCTAAGTGGTTCCTTTCCACATCCAGAAGATGCAGTGTACAGATATCATTCATGCCATCTATAAAAACTATAAAGTAAATTCTCAATACATCTCAGCATCTTTCACTCAGATTTACCTGGACCCCTGAATTCTATTATACACACACACACACACACACACACACACAGAGAGAGAGAGAGAGAGAGAGAGAGAGAGAGAGAGAGAGAGAGAGAGAGAGAGAACTACTTCTCAAATTGGTTCTAAGTTTTGAAAGTGTGTTTAAGTAGCTTTCTGAAACAAACTCACATATCACCGATGTTTAACAACACAATGTAGCTGAAACTAGTCTTGACTTCCTGATCCTCTTGACTCTAAGTCATGAGACAGCAGTCGTATGACATACCTGATATTCAGTTTTGTGTTTTCCCAGTGAAATATTCTTATTTTATTCTACACCTTTAAATATATCCTCGATATTTAATGATATGAAACTCTAGATTTATAAGTAAAGACATTTTGAAAAATGTCATTTCAATTTGATTAAAAGATGAACAGGATAGTTGTAAACCAACATAGCACTTTAGTAAATTCTTTAGATTCCTTTAGTGGATTCTTAGGTAAAGCTGATTTACTTTTTCAAGGATCTGTGCTTTTCTGTGAAACCTTATCATCTGACACCTATTTCTGTCTTTTTTTGTTCTGCTGTGTTTTTTTTTTACATTTAAATTATAGTTTATTTTTTTATTTTACATATCAATCCCAGTTCCCTCTCCCTCCCTCCATCCATTCTACCCTCTCTCCTAACTTCCCATGCCCCTGATCACCCTACCCTCCCACCCCCCAACTCCACATGTAGGGTGATACCTTCCAGGAAGGGTCATCTAAACCTGTCAAGTCATTTGGAGTAGGGACTAGGCCCTCCCTCCTGCCTCAATGTTAAGGGAATATCCCCTGACTCAGTCTTCCTAGTCCCATGTGCTTTCCTCTCCTCCCCTTCTCTTTCTCCTAGCTCCCTCCCTGCTCACTGCCCCTGCCACTTCCCATATGCTCAGGAGTTCTTGTCCCTTTTCCCTTCTGTGACACCTATTTCTACAGGCAAATATTAGGGTTTTCCCAGAGTTACAACTGAATATATATCAAATTAAAATGTTAAAAATGATTCATCTGACCTTTCCTGATATAGGTTTCTTTAACTTTGCTGTACTATATAGTATAACTGACATACATAATCAGGTTTTAAATGTATATATACATAATATATATATATATATATATATATATATATATATATTTGCTTGCTACTGTAAATAGTATTGTCATTATCTTTCTTCAGAAATTTAATATCATCAATGTAGACAGCATTCACTGTTTGGTTAAGTTTATTCCTAGATATTTCATTTTATTTGAGGCTATCATGAAAGGAAGTCTGTTCACAATTTATTTATGTGTTTGTTTGTTGATAGTATATAGAAAAACTATTGATTGTGCAGACTGATTAAGAAGTTGGGAGAAGGAATTTAAGAGCCAAAAAGATTGTGAAGTTTACTGAGAGATTTTTATCTCCTAATACAGTTAGGAAGTATACCCGTGAAGTCTCACAAATATAATTCCCTTAAAAAAGCTAAAAAAGGGATAAAAACAATAACCATGATGCCTGGATAGGGAAAGCTCCTGTGGCCTCAACCAAACAAATGTAACTACAGGCAACTAAAGATTATTGAGAATTGAAAAAATAGTCTTTCCCCTGGGAAGAGAATGATAGTAGGTGATCCAATAAAAACAGTTAACCTTGAAAACACATACACACAAGTAACATACAGACTGAGAATGAAGCATATATAAACAATTCCTTTTTAGTGAGAACATGAGGCAATTATTTTGAGAGGGAGAATGAGAGAGACAGAGAGGGAGAAGAGAGGGATATCTGGGAGGTTTGAGAGAAAAGAAAGCCAAGGGGAATGATGCAATTGTATTAATTTCAAAAAAATAAAATAAAACAAAAATTAAAAAGTAGCATTGTCTGTTAAATTTCAGTTTCTGGTTATTTACTGTTAGTATGTAGAACATATAATTTTGCATATTATAAATATTATGGCTAAACCTTGGCTTTTCCCATGACTTTTTTCATACATGACTCAGATTCTCAATATTCACTTATGAGAAAACCAACTCTTTATAAAATTGTTATGCTGTCATCAAAGAATGGGAGAAAATCTTTGCCAGATACTAACACTTCTATACAGTAACAAAATTAAAATTGTAGAAGCCAATGTCATTATCTCTTGGAGAGAGCAGGAGGAAGACACTCAGGTAGAAATATTCATTATTTTGACAATGAAAACAGCTTCACAGGTTATATTTTTATCAAAACATACAAGTGTGTAAAATTGATTTGTGTAAACTTTAATTACAATTATTATACTACTATAAAGCTATATTCTTCAAAACAAAAATACTAATTTTAGATAATTTGGAAAGAAATGTAAGTTATTGAGAAAGGAGCTGTGTGAATTGAACTCTGACATCCTTCTGTTGGGCTTATTTCCAAGAGTGAATTGTGAAAACTGGCCAACAACTCTGTGCTTTACTTTCTTTTTTGAAATGAAAATTTCTACACTCACACCAAAAGTCATCATATGGTTTAACTCAACTAAAACATAAAAAACATACTTGACAATAATGATCATTCTTTTCTAAACAATAATGTCCAAAATTTTTAAGTATTATTTTCACAGGAAGTTCAAATGGGGATTTCAGTGTTCAGACATACTTAAAGAAAATCATTTGTGAAAGTCTTGTCCTTTAAAAATGCACACCAAACATGCACTTGTTGTCTTTATAGAACAATCAAAAAAGTCATAGGTTGAAATGGAAAACGAAAACAAAAGACAATTTCATGAAAGAAAGAAGCAGAAGTATTCGTAAAAGCTTTAAAAATACATAGAAATACTACTTTTCAAAAATAGGAAGGGAATATCTACACACACACACCATCTAATCAATAAATATACTAACAACAAAAGGAATGCACAGTTCTTAAAAGAAGCAATGTAAATGGCCAGTAAATAGTTGAAAGTATGTGTAACACTCATACTTAATAAAATGCAATTTACTTTGCTAGTCTATCTGAACTCACATTAATGTGTTACAATTTCATGCATCTAAAATATCATCAAAAATATTTCTAAAGCGAAAAAAATATTAAGGTTGTTGACAATTCCTTGAACTATATCCCACAGAGGAACAGGATGATGTGACACATTAAATTATATTAATAGAACTCCCTGATAATGTTATATATTATTTCTACTCTTAATTATTTATCTTCCTTACATAATGATCAGGTTTTCAGTGGTGGCTCATTTGTAGTACGTACGGGAAGGGTTGTCAAATTTATGTATTCTTTTGCAGCTGTTCCATTTTGCACAGTTAATGTACAGATACAAGAAATATTCAGAAGAATAAGAAGGAAAATATCTTCAAAACAAGCTGATGTCTATGCATTTTAACTGTTTGATAATCTGTTTTTTAAAAATGCGTTGACCTGTATACAACAGTTTAATTTGAAAATATAAATGTATTCCTACTTTTCATAAAGTATTATATATCCATTAGTTAGTTACATATATCAAATTTGAATGAAAACCATGTACACATATTCAATAACTCCATATATATGATTGACACACAAGTACACAGTATTGTTTGGAGAGGCAGAGCATGAATTATTTTCAGACAGTTGGATCCTTAGACTTACTGTTCAGTCAACCTAGTCTTCTTGATAAGTTCCAAAGCAATGAAAGATACTATGTTAGAGATAAAAAGAAGACACAGATTACTTCAAATAATTATTGCTTTTGTAACATTTTCATTCAATGTAATAATAATAAATGAAACATTAACCCATCACAGAATACAAATACAAAAAATAAATGCAAAATTACTTATGGTAGACTACATTTCATGATTATAGAACCAGCTAAACAATTAGTGACTTAACCTCTTTACTTGACCTTTTCAAAATTACCATTATTAAGATGATTCATTTGTTGCTTTTGTTTAAATGTCCAAAATCTTAATAACATAACCAATACCCAAAATGTCTAGTGAAACTGTTAATTAACTCAGTAATTATGCATGAGTGTCTTGCACAAAACTGCATCTCTGAGTTTTGCATTTCTGAAAATAGAAATTGTACAAGTAGAAAATGTAATTGGCTTTATCCTTTACCTAACAGTCTCTAGGCGTTAATCAACCAATCCCACTAACTTTACTACTTCCATTCCAGAGTCTGTGCTTCACTAACACTCTACACTTCAGAGTGTAAATAGCCATAATTTCATGAAGTCAGTTTTTACCCAAATTCAAATTCTCTTTCTCCACCTCATCATAAAATAAACAAATAAATAAATGATAAAACATAAACAAACCTGTATAGTATAAAACAAACAAAGTATAATAAGAGCCAAAGAAAAAGCACAAAAACATATATAGATCCAGAGACTTACACATTTACACAGAGAAAGTCCATGAGGTCACAAAATCTTAAACTATATACATATATTTTTTGTCGTTAATTTTTTTATTTTATTTAATTTTATATAACCAAGTCCATTTAAATGAAAACAAACATTTATAGACAATATTTGGGAATTTGGGCATTGTTCTTTCCAAACTACTTCCTGCTAGTAAGGGGCGCTGTCATGGGGGATTCGAAAAAGATTCAGAAATCCTGGCTGTAGTCTGTCAGGCTGCTTTGTCCAGCTGTTTTGAATGTAGGATCACCTGGTACTCTGTTTCAGGTGGTCTGGCTTGATCAAACCACATTAGTCCGGAAGGAATCCACATCTTTTCATTTTCTGTGGAAACAAAAATAGAAATCTTTTTCCCCAGTAACTTGTCCTCGAACTTAAATTTTGGAGTCAAAGCATTTTTTTTTAATTTAATTTATTATTTTACATGTCAATCCCAGTTCCCTCTCCCTCCCTCCCGGCTAGCTCAGTCGGCAGAGCATGAGACTCTTAAACTATATTATGTAATCAAAAATCCTGTAGTGTTAAAAATAAATGACAATACCCAGACAAAGCATTAGGACACCAAACAAACCTCAAAAAATAACATTGAGTTTGTACTGTGTTGACCCCTTCTTAATAGGCATGGGGCTTGCCCTTAACTGTACTTTGTATACTCTGTGAGACTCTGTTGAAGAAAGCTAATTTTCCTTTATGAATAGTGTTCAATTGTAGATATTTTTTAAACTTAGGATTGGTGGTTTGTATTCTCTTCAATCTTAGTGGTAGGACCCATCTGGCTTAGACCTGTACAACCCTGTGTGTAGTATCTGTGAGTTCGTATCAGTTCTATTGTGTCTAGAAAGATATCTTCCTTGGAATCTTGCTTTCCCACTGGTTCTTATCATCTTTCTGCCTCCTCTTCAATGTAGTTTCCTTAGCCCCGAGGCTGGGATTTGATGAAGACATTCCATTTAGGATGTTTCCAGGTTCCTCCTTCTACTCACTTTGTACAGTTGTGATTTTTGTGGTTGCTGTATTTGTTTCCTTCTAATTCAAAAGCTACTCTGCCTATGGCTATGGAAGACAATGATATATCTGTATAATGGAATGGCAATAGGAGTCATTTTATTGCTATCCTATTTTAGCAGAACAGTAATAGTTGGTATTCCCTGTATGATCATCCTCATTCTCAAATTGTACTACAGAGATATAATAAAAGCAACAGTGATAATATTGTGATTATAATATATATGTTAATAAATATAATTGAATTGAAGACATTGAAGACACATACTTTTTGTGAGGAATCCAGAAAAACACTTTAGAAAAAAATGCAGCGACATCAACAAATGGTGCTGGTCGATATGGATGGCTGAATATACAAAACTCCACTCCAAATAGAACAAGGAACTCAACCAACGGCTAGATACATTGAATCTGATAGAAGAGAAAATGAGGTAAACTCTTTAACCTACTAGAAAAGAAAAACATTTTAGACAAGAGAGTGATAGCACAGACAATAAGATAAATAATAAAAATGGAACCTTAAGAAACTGAAAAGCTTTACATGGCAAAGGACATCATCTTTCATTCAAAGTGTCAGGCTACAAAATCCAACCACTTTTATCAGTAACACATCAGATAGAAGGGTAATATATAACATATTAAAAAACTCAAAAATCTTGACATCAAGAAAACAAAAATCCAATTAAAAAGGGAGTACAGATCTAAACAAAGTTCTCAGAAAAGGAAGGACAAATGGCTAAGGAACAATTAGAAAATTGCTCATTCTCTTTAGTCATCAAGACAATGCAAATCAAGGCTACTTAAAAGTGTTATGTTTAATTTTTATATGCTCTAATTATAAGACCTGCAATTCCATGGTCATTCTGATAATCCATTTCTGGAATTTTTTCTATAGTTTTTAACTTTCATATCATCTATCATAAGTGGCTGTTCCAGACCATGTTTGGCAAATGTGAAAATATATTACTAAAGAAATAGGAATAAATTCAATAGGAAAGTAAATACCTCTTTCTCTGAGGCTATCACTTTTCCTCCCTTATTCATACCACAAAATAAAAGTCAGAGATGCTAGGTCAAGTGCTTAGAAAGTGATATTTCTTTAAATCCTATAACAGAATTTAATATAATTTAACTTAAAATAACAGATTATTTACTACATTTTAAAAATTCTCCATAAAAGCAATTGTATCTTTGTAGGGTTTTCTGATAATACAATAAAAATTATTTCCTCCAGGTTTAAAATTTTCATAAACATCAAACAAAAATTATATAATAACATTTTTACTATAGAAACAAACAATTCCTCTTTTGATTCAATATAGCAATTTTTAATACTATGATTGGCAAAGATGTGTCTCCTGAATTCATATGCATTTCAAGAACATAGAATTCTAATGTAAAATCAAATAGGAGATGAATGTAAGTATTTTTATTACAGATTAATCTTACAAATAACCTAATAACCTGAGAAATGACTACACTCAATATGGAAAATTGACATTGGTCATGCTGTCAAATTCCTCTAACAAAATCATGTATAAATGCCTTGTATGCTCCTCTGGGATGAATGGTAAGTATCTTTCTCTAACTATTTCCTTGGCAGTCCATCCACCTTGCAGCGACAAATACAGAGTGGCCACAAGGAGAGGTCAGTCCATAACATAATGCTGGCTCATGGCCATTAGCAGTTTTACTTAGGAAAAGGAATGCAGATATGGACCAACAAAACAAAAATGCTAACAAAACTCTAAAATGTGAATCTTTGTAAACTCAACAAAAGCCACATTACCCTACACAAAATCTCAGGTATTGTCATATGATATGTATTATTTAAGAACATATTCATAGCACTGGTAGATCAAGACTAATTTAGAGAACACTGAATTTAACAAGTTATTCCTTTTAAATCTGAAAATTACCACCATCTTTATGGCTGTTAATTGCACTACTGTAACATATAGTAATCTCTAGACCTGTATTAGTTTTGAATATGAAGTCTTCCTGATAAGAATCCCCCATGGAGGGATAACTGCCTTAATCTAGAGACAGGAGAGAAGCCCTAGTCCCTACTTCACATGACCTGTCAGACCTACATGACCCCTACGGGATGACATTCCCCTACTTATGGAATTGGGTTGGGGGGATGGGAGGGTGGTTAGAGTGCATGTGAGAGGGCAGAGAGGGTAAAAGGGAGGAAGGGAGGGAGTGAGAGATATTGGGAGGGAGGGAGAGGGACCTGGGATTGACATGTAAAATAATAAATTAAATTAAAAAAAGTGCTTTGACTCCAAAATTTAAGTTCAAGGACAAGTTACTGGGAAAAAGTATTTCTATTTTTGTTTCCACAGAAAATGAAAAGATGTGGATTCCTTCCAGACTAATGTGGTTTGATCAAGCCAGACCACCTGAAACAGAGTACAAGGTGATCCTACATTCAAAACAGCTGGACAAAGCAGCCTGACAGACTACAGCCAGGATTTCTGCATCTTGTTAGAATCCCCCATGACAGCGCCCCTTACCAGCAGGAAATAGTTTCGAAAGAACAATGCCCAAATTCCCAAATATTGTCTATAAATGTGTGTTTTCATTTAAATTGACTTGGTTATATAAAATAAATTAAAAAAATAAATAAATAAAAATAAACTATCCCAACAGGAAAAAAAAAAAAAAAAAAAAAAAAAAAGAAACACTTATGGTAGTAGCAACTCAATACATGAGGATTATTTTCAAGTGATCACCTGAAATATCAGAAGCAAAATATTGTTGATTATTCTCTGTCGAATAAGGAATCATCCAATATGGATAAAAGTCAAAATACAAGATCAAGAAAAATAGGATATAACAAAACTCACAGTTACAAAAGAATCAGCAACTTTATATGAATCTCTTAGAATATACCTTGTATCGTAGTTACTCTAGTTGTATGAATTATAAGCCTGTGATCCTTTGCTCTAAATCTATAATCCATATATGAGTGAGTACATACCATATTCCTCTTTTTGTGACTAGGTTACCTCATTCAGGATGGTTTCTTCAAGTAACATCCATTTGCCCGCGAATTTCAACAGTCCATTTTTTTTTACCCCGAGTAATATTTCATTGTGCGACGAGGAAGAATGAGTCAGGGTAGGAATAAAAAACAGAAGAAAGAGAGAGAGAGAGAGAGAGAGAGAGAGAGAGAGAGAGAGAGAGGGAGGGAGGGATGGAGGGAGGGAGGGACGGAGGGAGCAAGGGAGGGATGGAGGGAGAGAGAGAGAGGGAGAGAGAGGCAGAACATAAAAGAGGGAGCCATTATTGGTTTGAAGAGAAAACTGAACCTAAAGAAAGGTCTAGAGACCTACAAGATTGACACCAACTAACAAATTGAGCAACCTTGGAATGGCTACGATAAATGCCCTTCCCTGATAATGAGATCAACACTAACTTATCCACCAGCATGGAGCCCTCAACTAACCTGTTGTAAACAGAAGCAAACACTCATAACTAAACACTGAGTCGAACTAGAATTCAGATGCAGAGGGAGAGAACAAGACCAGGTTGCAGAAACAGGTAAAGATAGCTGACCTGAGCAAAGAGGAGCTTACAGGCCCCAGACTGATAGCTGGGAATCCAGCATTGGACTGACACAGACCCCCCCTGATTATGGGTCTCAGCTAGCAGGACTGAGCATTCTAAGGGACCTCAGACAGTGGAACCAGGATGTATTACTGGTGCACAAAAGGACCTTGAGGACACACCCCCCACGGAAGGATACTCCCTTAACCTAGAGACAGGAGAGGAGTCCTAGTCCCTACTTCAAATGACTTGTCAGATTTACATGACCCCACCTGGATGGCATAGCCCTACATGTGGAGTGGGGGTGGTTGATGGGATGCAAGTGTGGTCAGGGTGCATGTGAGGGGGATGAGAGGGTAAGAGGGAGGGAGGATGGAGAGCGAACAGGGATCGACATGTAAAATAAAAAAGAATTAATTAATTTAAAAAAAGACAAAATAATCAGGCAATAAGCAATAAGTCAGGGCATAATTCCATGTCAGGAGAGTGTGAAAAATAAAATCATTAATGCAGAATACAAGGATAATAAATATGTATATATGTGTATAATATATATACATATATATGTACATATTAGATGATATTAAAGTAATTTATGTATGTTTTACACACACACATAAACACACTCAAGTTAGAACGGAAGCAGAAAATGCATCAGTGATGGTTTGCTATCTAGGTTAAAGTCATCCTTGCTTTTTTGTGTGGTTGGTCAGCATTATTTTTTCCTTCATATTTCTCTGTGTAATGGAATCTACCTCTATGTCATACAGTATGTCACCTGAAAAAACAACAAAACGCTAGAGGCCACTTGATCCTGGTGACTGTTTGAATGGGTAAGTAGGCACCTGTGCTTTTTTTGTTTGTTTGTTTTGTTTTGTTTTTTTGTTTTTTGTTTTTAATAAACCAAGTCCATTTAAATGAAAACACACATTTATAGACAATATTTGGGAATGTGGGTGTTGTTCTTTCGAAACTACTTCCTGCTGGTAAGGGGCGCTGTCATGGGGGATTCTAACAAGATGCAGAAATCCTGGCTGTAGTCTGTCAGGCTGCTTTGTCCAGCTGTTTTGAATGTAGGATCACCTTGTACTCTGTTTCAGGTGGTCTGGCTTGATCAAACCACATTAGTCTGGAAGGAATCCACATCTTTTCATTTTCTGTGGAAACAAAAATAGAAATACTTTTTCCCAGTAACTTGTCCTTGAACTTAAATTTTGGAGTCAAAGCACTTTTTTTAATTTAATTTATTATTTTACATGTCAATCCCAGGTCCCCCTCCCTCCCTCCCAACATCTCTCACTCCCTCCCTTCCTCCCTTTTACCCTCTCTGCCCTCTCACATGCACTCTAACCACCCTCCCATCCCCCCACCCCAATTCCATAAGTAGGGGAATGTCATCCCGTAGGGGCCATGTAGGTCTGACAGGTCATGTGAAGTAGGGACTAGGGCTTCTCTCCTGTCTCTAGATTAAGGCAGTTATCCCTCCATGGGGGATGTGTTCGCAAAGTCCTTTTGTGCTCCAGGGATACATCCTGGCTCCACTGTCTGAAGTCCCTTAGACTTCAGGGTGAGTCCCATATTCGGGGGGCCTGAGTCAGTCCCATGCTGGCTTCCCAGCTATCAGTCTGGTGGCCTGTTAGGAGATCAGTATAGAGGTTGCTCAGGAAAATGGGAATTAGTTTACCACAGGACCCAGCAATCCACCTCTTAGGCATATACCCAAAGGATTCACATCCATGCAACAAAGACATCTGTTCAACTATGTTCATAGCAGCACTATTTGTAATAGCAAGAACCTGTAGGCAACCTAGAGGCCCCTCAATAGAAGAATGGTTACTGAAGATGTGGCACATCTACACAATGGAATACTACTCTGCAGAAAAAAATAATGGTCTCTTGAAATTCACAGGCAAGTGGATGGCACTTGAAGAAACCATCCTGAATGAGGTAACCCAGTCACAAAAAGAGGAACACAGCATGTACTCACTCATATATGGATTTTAGACCTAGATCAAAGGATCACCAGCCACCAGAGGAACTAGGATACAAGGTGTATTCTAAGAGATTCCTATAAATCTGGTAATGGACAAGTCCCCCAGAGCTCAGGAAAAGTGGGGGGGGGGGGCAGCGAATGGAGAGAGAAGTAGGAGAAAACGAGGGGGAGGAAAGGAAAACATGTGTGACTAGGAAGATTTAGCCTGGTTAGGAATAGAAGACAGGAAAGAGAGAGAGAGAGACAGAAACAGAGAGAGAGAGAGACAGAGAAAGAGAGAGAGAACAAAACTAGGAAGCCAATATTGGTTTGAAGATAAAATTGAACACAAAGAAAGGTCTAGACAACTACATGACTGCTGCCAACTAACAATTTGAGCTTCTGTGGAAAGGCTATCATAAATGCCCTTCCCGGAGGGAGAGTGAGATAAACAACTAACTTATCCATGGAGCCCTCAACTAATGCCTGTTGGAAACAGAAGCAAACACCCATACATAAACACTGAGTCGAAGTAGAACTCAGATGCAGAGGGAGAGGACAAGACCAGGCAGCCGAAACACATAGAGAAAGCTTACCTGAACAAGGAGGCACAGTTTTTAACCACTTCCCCACCAAAGTTTACAAAAGCACCAGAATGTGATAAAGCATTGCAAAGTCTGCTAGTCTCTGACCTAGGGATGAGAAGGGGGTTGTCTTATAAACTTTCTGATTGGAAATCTACCACATATAGAGCTGAGCACCTTTCTAAAGTAGAATTTCATGTCCATTTGTAGGGATCATTATCAAAACGTTTATATGACTTACATTATAAAAAAAAGTAATGTAAATGAAAAAAATTATGGTAGTGGAGGGAAAACAGAAGTTCTTCTTTAGAAGAAAGGCTCTCTGTTGTCAAACTGTTGAATATGGTGGCCACTAGACATGTGACTGTTGCCTACTTCAAAGAAGTAGAAAATGCAACTTGAACATTTCATAATTTAATGTTGAATTTTACTAATTGACGCTCCCAAATATATTTACAAAGCATTTGAAATAAAAAGTTACTTCCTTAAGTACAATCTCATGAAATATGCATTTGTGTGTATATTTATCAGAAAAAAGAAAATGTCTAATAGCTTAATACTGGTGGTGCTTAAGTGCTGATAAGTTTTGAATATTGTGGATAGATTAAATAAACTTTTATAATGAATTTCAATAAGTTCTACTCTCTTTTATGACATGCTGCCTAGAAAGTATTCATTTCTGTATGTGACCTCTTTACAATTTCCCTGAAGGAGTACTTGGCAGACATGAGGAACTAATTTATAGAGTTTGCACCTGCATTGTTCTACCAACCTTAGGATTAAACTACAGAGCATCCAAAGCCAATCTAAAGACAAAGAAATAGGAGGGCACTGGTGATAATGTACTGACTTTGCCATGCTGCCACACAGTTTCTGTCAGTTGTTCATCCTTCCTGTATTAATTATCTTTGATGCTTAAAAATATTGCTCTCAAAATCATTGGCTTAGAACAGAAGACATCCTTTATTTTGGTCATTCTGTTGAGTGCTGATCGATCTTGCCTAAGTACCACTGTTTCAAGATCACTTACAACACTGCCAAAAAGGAGTGATTTAATGCATAATGCCCTGGTCTCATGTGATGGGTGTACTGCAGGGGAAAAGCTTGTAGGCTGTCATATAATTACTGTCAAGGTTCAGTTTCTCACTATTTGGTGATTGCTACTTTGAGGCCTCTCTCAGTTAAAGATCATATGCACCTCTCCACAGGACAGCTCTTGAAATACTAGTTAGTTTCCTCAGCATAGAGAAACAAGAGTACAAGGTAGGGTACTCAACAAGGAAAACAATCATTATTTTGTAACTTGATCTCAAAAATGGTAGAGCATTAATTTTGCCATTTTCAATGCATTTGAAAAGTATTGTATCATAAACCTCATACATAGTAGGGATGAAGGCATAGGGAATAAAAATTTCTAGAACTCTCTTAGATTGTATCACAAGAGTTCTTTTGTATATGTCCAATCTCAGTCCAATCTCATACCTGTTACTTATTTTTTTTCTAACATGACATTACTTCCACCTTCAATGTTGATAGAGGATGATCTTATTCATACAACTTAGCTGTTATATAATACATAATTGAATAAATAATCTACAGTTTGCTTATGCAGATCTCTTTCAAGGAAAATTTCATTTCCCTTGACTATTATAAACAGTCCTACAAAAAAACAGGGTCCTGAGTAGTCTCTGTATATGCATGAAAGACTATACCTTGAATGAGAGCACTGAGTTATAAATGGCTCCCAACTTCAAAATTACTAGATGTTTGTCACAAAGTCTTACTACTTTCTATCTCATCTCTCAGAGTGCTCAGGCTAGAAATATTCCATAGTGAACAGACACACAAGACTCAGAATATGACCAATTTACAAGTCTCAAAAAATTCATGAAACTAATTAGATATACAGGGTTCCTACCCATGGTTGCACAAACAGTAAATAACTTTTGGGAAAGAGACTGTCCTACCTGTTAAGCTACTTAGAAGAGATTCTCCAACTGGTTGACTTTTCTGCAAGCCATGCAGGGATCTCTAGGAATACATCTCCCAGGATTTATTATTCATCTGAGGTGGGGTTTCTGGTGTAGCTGCATTTCAGTCGACCTGCTCAACAGAAAATTCTCACTAATATTTCTGTAAGTACCACAATAAAATTTTTTATTTGCCAAGTTAGGCTTTGGTGTCAAGTTAATTTAGTTTATGTCAGCTCCTTATTTGGAGTAAATGGGTCTTTGTGTTGTGTCTTCCCAGAAAAGGCATCTAATTTTGGTAGACTTAAAATTTGCATTTTATAATGCTTTCAATTTTTATTTCTCATTCATAATGAAGCTCTAAATACTTGGTTCTGTATCTGTCTGTCTATTCAAATCTCCAACTCATGGTTTCCCCCACCCTCACTGTGTAAATGCATGTGTGTACCCAACCAGGTATTCACTCCTATATGCAAAGAAAAATGTACTATGTATTCTCTTTTATGTGGATGTTAGCTTTTAAGCCTTTGAAAAAGAAGTAACAGTGCATATTACCACGGAAGTTATGTATAGAGTGAGCAACAATGTGTGAGTGGAGGATCTCCCCAGGGATGGGAAATGTAATGAAGATTTAGGGAAGAACAACAGGGAGACTGGGATGGGAGATTAAAAGAAGACAGCTTAGAAAGAGGGGAAAAGAAGGAATGTAGGGAGGAACAACAGATACTTGGAACAGTCAGAAGGGTCATTTGGAAACCTATTAGAAGTAGAAGCTTCTTAAAATATATACATGTATGACAAAATCAAAATGGAATCATCAAATAAAGGGGGAGACAAAGCCACAACTGCACATTTCTCACAACCAAGTAAAATTCCAGTGCCAGGAATGAAGTTTCCACACAAAGACTTCTACTGGAAACATTCAAACAATTAGGTTTTTGCCAAGACTATTGGCTGTTCTCCAAAAACTGGTAGTAAAGTTAAAGACAACACTTACATATTTCAGTGAAAGAATATAGAATAAAGGTGCTACATTACTAGGGCCTTTACCACTACTGATAGTGTTCTCAGGACTAGAAGATACTCTGCAGGCTACCAGAGGAGAATGACAAAAAACACCCAGCTACAAACCTTTCAATCTACAATGGTAACATTCCTCCATTGTACACTGTCCTCGTATTCTCATAAACATTGTGGAAGTAATCAAAACACCATCTGATTTTATTTCAGTCCTACACCATGAGATTGAATCTATGTTCAAAATTGCTCAGCCACATCTACAGGAAAGCCAAATACTGTTGCTGCAAGGGACATAGCAGTAAAATGACTCCTAGCAACAATCTCCTATACACATAGGAGTCTTGCACAGTCACCTTCAGAGAAGCTTCCTTCTGCAAGAGATAGGAATTAATGCAGAGGCCCCCAACTGGACAATGTATAGGTGTGATATCTTCATCATATACCTCCCATCAGAGCCCAGAGAACTGTGCTGATGAGGATATAGAAAGATTTTCAGAGCCAGAGGTTATGGAGAACAACAAGGAAACCGTGCCTTCCAGACACATGACTAATACACATATAAACTCACAGAGTCTATGATTTCATGCACAGGGCCTGCACAGGTTCAGGCCACATGGTGCCTCAGCACTGGTTATGATGTAGACAGAAGCTATTAAAAACCATTCTCAAAGGAAAAGTTTGTATTCTCCCAATACAACTGGGTGTATAAACTGTACTTAAAGGTAGGCTTCTTGACACCTTTGGTCATTTTATTCCACCACTATCACTTCAATTGTACTCCAGAATCTTAGCTCATTGATTAGTTGTAGATTTCTGCATTTGCTTTCACCTCTTTCTGTAAGAGGGTTCTACTTCTCTAGGGTGGTGGATTGTAGACTGGGTATTTTTTTTTTATGTCTGGTCTTGACTTATGAATGAGTCAATACTATATTTGTTTTTATTGTTTTAGGTTACCTCACTCAGGATTTTTTTCTACAGAATCAGCTGACCCAAGCTAGTGAGTGATTACTGACTCAGGTCTGACAACTGTGGAACCTACATAAAACTGAACTAGACTCTCTCAATATAGGTGGCAATGGTGCAACTGGGATAATACATGAGGCCACTGGCAATGGATCCAAGATCTAACACTAATGCACAAACTGACTTAGTGGAACACATTCTATATGGAGTGATCCCTTGCTCAGCTTAGACACAGGGGTGTGATAGGTACCTTGGTCCTGCCTCAAGGAGATGATGAGGCACACTTAGACTTCCTAGGTAAGGCCTCTGAGAAACAGAGTGGAGGTAGGAGGGTACAAGAAATTGGAAGAGAGGAGGGAGAGAAAACTAGGATTGGAATGTAAAAAATAAATTAATTAAAAAAATAAAAAATAATAGGCACTTGGCCAGTAGTAGATGATGAGGAAAATAATAACTCAAAATGTATTTGGAGAGTCTTTGTTTCATATTTCATTATTTGAACTTTATTTTTATTTTTACTGGGTTTTTGCTTGTATATTATAGTTTCCAATTTTAAGTTTCTGTATATTTTGTTTGTATATAAGACTATCTGGTTTGATCCTTATGCTTTTTCTTTGTTTTATTGCTTTTTGTTTTATTTAGCTGCTGGTTTTCTTAAGAAAGAAGGACAAGATCAGGCTGCAGAAACACATAGAGACAGTTGACATGAATAACGAGGAGCTTACAGGCCCCCAGACTGATAGCTGGGAATCCAACATGGGACTGACTCAGACCTCTTTGAACATGGGTCTCAGCTAGAATGCCTGAGCAGTCTAAGGGACCTCATACAGTAGAACCAGGATGTATTTCTTGTGCACAAAAGTACTTTGGGGGCACACCCCCCATGGAGGAAGAATCCTTTAACCTAGAGACAGGAGAGAAGCCCTATTCCCTACTCCAAATAACTTGACAGATGTAGATAATCCCTCCTGGAGGGCATCACCCTACATTTAGAGAGGTGGGGGGGGGACAGAGAGAGGGAGAGAGGGAGGGAGAGGGAACTGGAATCAATATATAAAATAAAAATAAAAAAATAAGTTAATATAAAAAAAGAAAGAAGGAAAGAAAGTGTCGCGTTAGAGGCATAAGGAGTTAGGGAGGATATGAGAGGAGAAAAGGGAGATCAGAAAATATTATTTGAAAGAAAATTTATTTTTAGTAAAAAAATAAAACCACATAAAGAGAATCATAACATTTAAGTTGAATGATTTGCAGTAAATTGTATTGAGTCAACATGTAAAACTGCTGGGTATATTTGCTTTTTCTCAAATGTATGATTAGAGGTAATCAAGCTAGCTGGCCTCAGATCATATGGTACTGATCAATGTGTTCTTTAGATAAACTAGGATGATTTGATATAACTTACTATCTGTCTTTGCCTAGGAAATATAATCGAATAGTCAGCAGGCAAACTAAATTGCAGCTTCACTTAAGTAATGAGACACAGCAGGATGTGGTATTGTTACATTAAACACCCCAAAGTGAGTTAATGTGATTATAATGTTCTTGCTTTAAAGTAAGCAATTATGGCATGCACAGGTAATGAATTATTATCAGTATTAACACATTTTGCCTTTTCTATTTTCCCACATATGAATAGAATATCTTAAATACATCTATGAAGACATGGACATTTTCTTTTACCATTTTATAATCTACTCAGCGAGGAATGTTTTACTTTTCACTGAATTATTAATTGACTAATAATGTGTTTATTATTTTGTTATATTACCAAAACTGTCTCGCAGTTAGATCCATACATGAAAATGAAAGATATGTGCCTTAAATATGGTGCCTATTAATTTAAAATGAAGTAAATATGATAATGTTTTTAAATCTTAGGAAGTCACAGAAGTTGGCTGGGATGTCATGAGAACAAAGGCCACCATATCTTAAAAATAGGTGTCTTCAAAAAATTTATAACAGTGGAAATATATTAAGAACAATATTGCCAATAATAGAATAAGTTTCACAGAAGAATAAAGCTATAGTTTCCACATGGAGATTACGCAGAGGAAGAGATCATATTTTAACAAAGAAACAAGCATATTAAAGGTTGTTGTATTTCCAAAGAACCTTGAAGAATAAGAAACCTTGAACAATTAGAATGAAGAGCTGCTATTGAAAGGGAAAGAGTATGCAGTTGAAAACCATACTGACTAAGTTGAGAAAGAGACAGACATCATTTTTAAATTGAATTAAAGGGAAACATTTTCAGGTAGCTTTCTTTAAAATAAATGCATGCATATTTTAAAATAAATTGTACTAGAAACATTTACTGATATTTATCCATTTCATCTATACAAGATGCTGCTCTTAATGATCTTACTATGTTAATGTTAACAATTCAAATATAAAATGTGTTTAGAATTAGTAGTGGCAAGCTTCACTAGTGAATTATGATCATAAATGCAAAAAAGAACATACAGTGTTTATGGCTCTAATGTCATAAATTGAATGGGTGTTTATTACATTAATGACAGAGATTAATAATCTTTGATTACCATTATACATACAATTTATTTTTTATTATATATGTTTATGTTTTTACTTTCTGATATTATAATATAATTGCATTATTTCCACTTTCCTTTCTCCTACACCTTCTCCTCCCATTCATTCTTCTTGCTATCTGTCAAATTCATGGCCTATTTCTTTTTTCTTAAATATTCTTACATATATATATATATATGTGTGTGTGTGTGTGTGTGTGTGTGTGTGTGTGTGTGTATGTATGTATATATGTATTCATAATACATAAATACAACCCACTCAGCCAGTATTATCTTACAAATATATGTAAACAATAATACATATTATTTATATATAATTATATATACATGTTTTTATAATTCTACATAGAAAATGTTTCTAGGTTTACAACATTATGTACTTGAATAGACATCACTTTATGTCTCAGAATATAAGAACTAAAGTGTGCTGGATCTTGTACTTCCTCTATCTGCCATTTTAAATAAGCCATCTCTCTCCCTTCTCTGTTATTTCTATCCACAGAGAACAGTGGGTATATACTTTCTTACTGAATATTCATTTCTGGATTTGGGTAGTGAGGCCAACCAAGAGCACTTCTCAGTAGAGAGACTTCCCTCTGTTCCTCAAAAAAAAAAAAAATCATTTAGAACAATGTGATTTTCATTCTTTTTAGCTTATCAACCTGGCCTTTGTTTGACCTGAATGACCTGAAGCAAACTGACACCCCTACTTTAATTTCTTGGAATGTATAGCCATGCCAAGTTAAACATATAAACATTCTAGAACAACATAAGAGAAAAAGTGTGACTTTTTTCCTTCTGTATCTGGGTTAGCTCACTCAGTTCAAAGGGTAATAATGGGTTGGGAGGTTTAAATGAGGATAGCTTGAGGCAAGTAGGGTATAGGTGGGTTGGTAAAAGTATAACTAACACTAAGGATATTTTAAAAGCCATGTGGAAGCATATTTCTTTTTGTTCTTTCTCTCTCTCTCCCTCCTCCTATAGATAAGAAGACTAAGACCTACAAAAGTACAGATATCATCTAATACATTTAAACCAATGAATTTCATTGGAGTTGCTGATAGGAGTATGGGTGACAGGTTACTTACAGGATTATAAATGACTCTAAGATGGCTACCTCATTAAAGTCCACCACAGCATGGATGACAGAGCACAAAACCTGGGAACCTAGATCACACTGCATATCTTGGAAGCAGCTGAACAGTGTGAGAGTGTCCTCCCTTGGTCACTTAGTTGCTCTAAACCCCTTCCAGGTAGCCGGTTTAGTCTCAGAGTCTTCTTTGAAGCGTGCCTATCAGAGAGTCTTCTTTGCAGCTATTTGTTTGAGAATGATGCTCAGCAGTCATCTAGTCAAGTAGGGAGGAGTCTTATTAATCTGATCAGTTTCAGGAACTTCCTGAAGCTATTTTGAATTTGTTATTTTTCTGCTTAAGGATCTCCAGGCAGTATCGTGGTTTAATAAGGATCTGGATAAACAATTAGGCCAAATAGATGTTTATTCAGGGAGAAATAACTCACAACATAGGTGAACACCAGCAAGTTCCACCAGATGCTCTCCTCTCTGCATCCAGCCAGCATGAGTGTGTTCCCCAGGTCCTCCTAAGACCTCCTTCCATAGGTCACTTCTGCCCCTGCTCCACCCCCAATGGGCATGGTCAGTGGCACAGAAGGAGACAAAGTGAATATCCCACTACAATTCCCTTTTTAGTCTACAGAAAATATTTAGGCTTGATACAAAACTATATACAAAACAGTGAATAACAAGTGTGAGCTAAGAAAAGGAAAACCAAGAACAAAACGACCTACATATCTAGTTCTAGGGTGAAGGCATAATAGAGTTTACAATAGAGTTGTCCTAAGCTGGAAAACTTAAGTCTAGTAACTAATATATCTAATTAGGAAGAGAGAATAATAGTTGTGATAGTTTAATCTTCAACCTCATCAAGACCTGAGAAGGAAAACAATGATACTAGGGTAGACAGGAAGTGCAGATGGGCAACTTCCAAAAGTTGCAGCAAGGACAGAAACAGCAAGCTACCTGGACAGTCACCTTAGGTCTCACAGCAACGTTGGTACACCCAGTTTTGGCTAAGGCCAATAGTACTTGATAGACCACAACAACAGCAAGGACATAGAAAGGCTGTCTTACCCTGACTTACAAGGCAGGATGGAATATTTTAAATGCCAATGAAACTTACACAGAAATATCACACTTCCTATAAATTAACATCTCTATCCCCAAGATTAGTACAGCTCTCAGCCCATAACACAGAACATTCTCTGTGCAATTGAGGCATATGATGGGAGATGTCATTCTGTATATATGTTTCTCTTATGGTTAATGAATAAAGCACTGTTGGCCAATAGGCAAGCAAGATAGATGAGACTAGGAGACAGGAGGGATTCCTGGAATAGTAGGGAGGAGTTCTAAGATAGAGGACTTACAGGGTAGGATGCCATTCTCTCTCTTTGGTAAAATAAGACTACGTGGAAGTACCTAGATTAATGAAAATGGGTTAATAATTAAGACAGAGCTAGCTGATAAGAAACTAGTAACTGGCCAACATCATAATATCAAATACAGAGTGTCTGTATGTTATTTGGGGCTGGAGTGGCAGTGGGCCCAGGCTGGCAGGGAAAAACATACTCATAACATAATGGCACACAACAGGAACTGAAAAACTTCCACTTAAAATTTAACAAAAGCTTAAAAAATGGTTTTAGAAACAAAAGAACAGAGAAAAGCAAGGCTTCTTGATAGCAACATTTTTCTGTTTGACTCTGTTTTGCTAGAGACAAGCAGAGACTTGCGCAGCTCCTTTATGGATGTTTCCTGACTCAGCATAAACAGAAAAAAAAAATCCGCAGTGCTTTTAAGAAGACCTGCTAACAATTTATTGGTGTTTATGAGAACTGGCAATGGCAGTTACCACCCCTCCAAGTAGGCAACATACTGCTGTATGGCAGTGTAGACCAAGGCAGTGAGCAGAGCTCTCAGTTCTGGTGGTAAAGATACCAGCAGCCATCTTGGATCTACCGTGGCTAACACAGCTGTGGCCTTCATTTTAACAATGTTGTTGTTTACCAGATAAAATACATATGGCCAGATAAAGATAAAGATTTACAGTAAAGACAGATACAGATTAAGAAAAAACTCTAAAAGTTTACAGCATGCTTTTAAATATATGTAGGCTTGGGAGAGAAAAAGAAACAGGACAAAATGGTTTCAAAAAGAAAAAAAAAAAAAGAAGTAGTGTAACTGGGTGTGGTGTCACACACCTTTAATCCCAGCACTCTGGAGACAGAGGCAAGCAGATCTCTGTGATTTCAAAGTAAACCTGGTATACAGAGTTATTTCCAGGACAGATAAAAGTTACACAGAGTAACCCTGTCTCAAAAAATGAAAGAAAAGAAGTAGAAGAAATAGAGTAATAAAAAAGCCATGTAAACATGGAGAGAATCTGGATACTGTATGGTATTATATTGTCTTTGCATCGTTTGACTGCTGAGGAAATAACAACAACTGTTAAAACAAGTGCTTCTCGATCAATTCAATTTATATATTTTCAAAATGCTTTGACTCAACAATTTAAGTCTAAGGACAGGTTACTGGGGGGAAATGATTTCTATTTTTGTTTCCACAGAAAGTTAAAAGCTGTGGATTCCTTCTAGACTAACATGGTTTGATCAAGCAAGACCCCCTGAAACAGTGTCCTAGGTGATACATCATTCAAAACAGTTGGGACAAGGCAGCCTTACAGATTACAGCAAAGATTTCTGCAACAGGCTTCCTGCTTCATGGAATAGTCTGCCAGACAGTCTGCAGGACACAGAGAAAAGTGACTGACAAACTTCCAATACAGATGGACAGTTTAAATTTTCCTGCTTTGCTGAGGAGTCTGCCGGACACACTATGGCCTATAGGCAGAAGATGGAACATTACAGAAGAAATTCGGGTACTGGCCAGGCAGTGAGTTGTCTCTGTCATTTCTAGAGTTTATATATTATCCTTCTGTGGTCTTTGAAGGAGTTAAAGATATATGATTATGGTTATAGCTTTCCTTTATTAGGACTAAATATGTTACATGTAAGACTTTAGACTCACAAAGATAGGATAGATGATAGAATATTTTCTTTAAAACTTTCTATATGTTAATGAACTAAATATTGTTAACTGTGATTATTATTTGATATCTGTTGTGTGATATATTTTGCTTTTAGACAGAAAAGAGGAGATAATGGGAGATGTCATTTTGTATATATGTTTCTCTTATGGTTAATGAATAAAGCACTGTTGGCCAGTAGGAAAGCAAGATAGGTGGGACTAGGAGACAAGGAGGATTCTGGGAGTGGTAGGGAGGACTTCTAAGATGGGGGGGGGCCTACAGGTTAGGACACCAGTCTCCTCCGGTAAGATAAGACCATGTGGAAGTACCAAGATTAGTGGAAATGGGTTGATAATTAAGACAGAGCTAGCTGATAAGAAACTAGTAACTGGCCACATCATAATATCAAATACAGAGTCTCTGTTTGTTATTTGGGCCTGGTGTGGAAGTGAGCCTAGGCAGGCAGGGAAAAACACACTCATAACAAGTTAATAGAGAAGCTCATAACTTGTCAATGTGCAGGGAGTATCTGTGGAGTGTTCAGTCCCAATAGGACATCTATATCACATTTTATCCCCTCAAGGTTCAGGTCACTGCAGAAGAATGTACAGGGGGATTGTAAGAGCCAGGAACTGGGGAGGACTTGAGCAAAATTGTGTCCTCTGAACCTAAAGTACAGATGGACTCATCACCTGTGTTTGTGTGCACAAGAATGGCATAAAATACTCCTATATGTATACCTGCAGTAAGTAGATATTCATCAATATTGACCCGTACTTACCTAAAGAACTTTTGATCATTGATAGCTTCTGAAGGAAAGATTCAACTTTATTTTAGGGTATGATTTCCAATAGATCACACATTGCTATTATCTAGGTTGCTCTATTATCAATAAAGACTATTACTTTGTTCAAAACATGATAGATCAAAGAAGTGGTGGGGGGGATGACGAGCCTACCTTGCCCCTTTTTTTTTTTTTTTTTTTTTTTTACTGGAGAACCAACAAGCATACTTCTCCACAGATCCCAGACCAACAAGACCAGGAATATGTAAGTCCTTCCCTTTTCCTTTGTTTGATTTTCTCTATCCATCTTCCTGGGCCTTCCAAGCATACTCTCTATGGCTAATACTTGTCAACTAGTTGCCAGCTCCACCCCCTTATGCAAGGTTAATTTTACTAACAAAGTGTTGAGGTTTCTAAGTGAGATGAAACATCCTGTAGCAGTCACACTTATTTCATTGGCTCATCCCACACCCATGAATATATGGATAGCAGAAATTTAAATCAGTGGGTTATTAAAAACAAAGACATAAATTTGGCAGAGGGTAGGGATGTAAATAATGGGCCTGGCAGGACATAGGAGGAGGAATGGGAGGTGAATGTGAACAAAATACATTTTATATACATATGGAATTCTAAAAGCATTTATTAAAATATTACATACATTAAAATGTTTTATTTTTGTTAATGTCTGTATCTTTCCTTTGTGTTAATATATTATTTGCTTTATATTTTTTTGTTTTTGATTTATATATTCATGCATTTATTTTGTTACTTTTTAAATAAGTCTTTGCTATGCATCCAGTATACAATTTCTCACAAATTTTAGTGTGTTCATGGCTTTTGGTAATAAAATCTTTTCATTTTATTATGAAAAGAAGGATACAATGTTTTATACTGAAGATATTTAATAAATAAAAACCTATCTGTTCATTTTACAGGAATAAGTGTTTATGATGTCACAATCAGTTTCAGGAAAAATAAGTAAAAATAAGTCATACAGCATAGTTCCATGAACCAAACCAAATGGGCATAGGCACACATACAGAAAAAATAATATTGACATTTTTGTAAGTAAAAAAGAATTTGTAAACAACAAAAATAAGAGTATACTAATATGCTTATGCATGGATAAAGTTGGGTGAGATTGGAGTTATAAAAAAAAAGTGTATTATATTTTGCTGTACATCAGGAGCAGAATGTGATGCATTTCAGTGATCTGCTAGAAACAGTAATTTAAAAGAAGCACAATCAATAGCTGCTTTATTTCAGTGGGAAAATGATGAAACTAATGAAATACCTGAACCTATTCAATGTGAGCATTTGAATTTGAAGATAAACCCTATGACCACCCAGCTTTTAAATGAATATGTGATAAAGTCACCTACAGAGTGCAACTATTAGTCTTGTTAGAATTAGAGTTTAAGGAAAGTACAGAGGATGCCACTCTGTCTTTCAGAAGTAATGGGTTTTGATAGGAAGATCAGAGGAAGACTCTCAGAACCCAATCAAAGCTAAGTGTCATGACTCTGTTAAGGTGACAGTCAGCAGGGGTGATGACTATTTAGTTTCCTTTTGTTTTCCTTCCTTTGAAGTAAAATTCTAGTAACTGCCTTGTGACTAAGTGGTACTGAGTTGGATATTTTCATGTCCTGTTTCAAAAGTCAGCAAGCTAAGAGAATACCCTTCCCTGTCATGAAAGAAGACACAGAAACTCAAGCATGGAGCTTTATTTGATACTGCAGTAGACTTCTCATGTTATTGCTTTGAGGGACATTCTGTTTAGTGTCCTAAGTTAGTGATTCCTTATAAATAGCTTTTGATAAAGCATAAAATATAATCTTCTGCAAGATACTTAAGGTTATTTTTTATTTTGTTCAGCCATGGCTGAAAGAAAATACATTTGAGAATATACAAACATGTACTTCAATGATTTCCACACCAAATATATTTTTCTACATCATCAAGAAAGAACTGTAATTTCTCAAGTGATTAATAGACTTTGGATAGTCTTAAATATTAGTTTAAATGTATAGGACCCCCAATTTCACTGGTACAAATTACAAGAAAAAAATGATCATTTCAACTCCCCACTTTTATTGTGCTTGCAAATCTTTAAGAATATTGTGGAGTTTCCTAATTGATCTGAATAGCAATGTATACTCCTAAAATCACAGAATCTTTAATATTGCCTTAATATACTCCAAACTTCTTAGGCTAAGTAGTTCCCAAAATATGGGTTTTAGCTGGAGACTGTATGATGCTTTGGATGTGCTTCAAACAATTCCATGAGAACAGTCAATGTCCTTGATATGTCATCCTATTCAACATGTTTTGGTTGATGTTTTTCCTTTCTTTCTTCCTTTCTTTCGTTTTTGTTTTTGAATAACTTTTTTATGTATTTATTAAAATGTTATTGCATATCAATCCCAGTTCCCTTTATGTCACCCCCTCTCACCCTCCACTCTCCCTCCCTCCCTTCCACCCCCCACCAGCTACCCATCCAATTCCCCCCACACAATCCACAGGGAAGGTGATGACTTTCAGGAGGGGTCAACAAAATCTTTCAAGTAATTTGGAGTCGGGACTAGGCCTTCCCACCTCCCTCCATGTAAAGGGAGTATCCCTCCATAGGGAATGTGCTCCCAAATTTCTTTTGTGCACCAGGGATACATCCTGGTTCCACTGTCTGAGGTCCCTTGGACTGCCCAGGCCTTCTAATTGAGACCCATGTTCAGAAAGTCTGAATTGGTCCAATGCTGGTTTCCTAGATATAAGTTTGGGGTCCCATTAGCTCCTCCTTGGTCCAGTCACTTGTCTCTGTGGGTTTCCTTATTCTGGTCTTCTCTCTCCTCTCTGCATCTGGATTCCAATTCCGCTCAGTGTTGAGCTGTGGGTGTCTGCTTCTGTTTCTATCAGCTGCTAGATGAGGGATCTATGATGGTGAATAAGTTAGTCATCAATCTTATTATCAGGGAAGGGTATTTATGGTAGCCTTTCCACTGTTGTACAAGTTGTTAGTTGGGGTCAGTCTTGTAGGTCTTTGTACATTTCTCTAGAGTCAGTTTTCTCTTCAAACTATAATGGCTCCCTCTTTTATTGTATCTGTCTCTTTCTTTTTCTCTTTCACCCATTTATTCCTCCCCTGACTCGAGCAAGAACCTGGAAGCAACCTAGATGCCCCTTAACTGAAGAATGGATAAAGAAGATGTAGCACACATTTACACAATGGATTACTACTCTGCGGGGGGGGGGGGGGAAGGGGAACTAAAAAACAAAAAAAGAAACAAAATTAAAAAAATGGAATATTAAAATTTGCAGGCAAATGGATAGAACTTGAAAAAACCATCCTGAATGCGGTAACTCGGTCACAAAAAGAGGAACATGGCATGTACTCAATCATATATGGATTTTAGACATAGAGCAAAGGATAGCCAGCCTATAATTCACACCACCAGAGAAACTAGGATACAAGGTGGAATCTTAGAGATTCATACAAGGTCCCTCAAAGAAGGGGAAAGGAATAAGATTTCCTGAGCATAGTGGGAGTGGACGGGTGGAGGCAGTGAGGTGCTTTTCTTTAAGCCTGACTCCTGTTGTTAATACATTGTTTCACAGATACTTCATTCAATTTTCCCTATTATAAACATGCTATTTTCAGATTCTGGTGCCTAATGTTATGTTTTATGCTCTAGAGGCACAGGTAATTATCTCTGATATCCCTGACTCTACTCAGAAATATTTTTACCTGCTGACGCCCACTGCTAGTACCCACCACCATCAATCACCCTTCATTTATTCTAGGATTCGAGAGTATTTCACAGCTTCTAGTTGTTCAAGTTTTTTATTTGCAACTGCAACACCAGTGGAAAATATCTTGAGCTTATGCTGAAGTTTAAACATGTCCACAAATTGAGCATGGTGTGGTCAGATCAAAGGCAAGTCAAGTACAGTTTTCATACTGTCAGAGATGACTTTTGCTTTTGACCAAGCCGGTTTTCACTAGAATCCATTATCATTTAGCCACAGTAGATTTACTGCTAGGAATTGCATAATTCCTAAATGTTTGAATTTATGTCAGTTACTTATGCTGTCTCCAACAAAATTTACCAAAGGAGATTTTTTTAAATACCTCTCTGAGTAACTAAGTACAGAATGTGCATACTGCAATTTATCTCCGAGCAGCTGCTTGATCACCATGCAAATATATCTGTGAAACTATAGCCCAATGGTGGAAAATATTTAACAATTTTCTTGGCCAACTTTGTCAGATTCTCAGCTTTACTTCATGCATGAAACTGTGATGTGTCAAATTGTATTTAAAAATCTGAGCTCTTTAAACATAGAAAGTGAGCCACAAATATTTCTGGTTTTTATCCCCCGTTAAATTTTGGCTTCTCCTCTACCTGTAAATGGCATATGTATTTTCTGCTTATACACTTTGGCTGGAGTTGAATAACATTACTATGCTTTTCTATAATATACACTGGGAATGGTAGTTTATATTCTGAGCAGAATATGGTCAAATACATTGAGCTTGATTTTTCTCTGTGGAAGGAGAATTGAGTAGATATTGGGTAGGGTAGTAAACATAATGTTTTCTTTTTATTATATTTTATTTATTTACTGTGTGTGGGTCCATGTATGCACATATATGCCATGATATACATGTGGAAGTCAGAGGACAAATTGTAGGACTAATTCTATCTTGCCACGTGTACTTTAGGAATGAACTCACATCTTTGGGTTTTTCAGAAAGTGTTTTTATGTGTAAGCCATCTTGCTGCCCCTCAGTTTTTATTTTAAAGAGAGTAGCTCTATGTGCTCTGTTTAATTCAATGTGAATGAAAAACAATAAAAATCATGGACATTGTACATAGACTCCAAAGAAAATGAAATGTTCTTAAATCCCTTTCCCATTTATGGAAAATTTACTTGTTATAAGAGAACACAGTTGACAGAGAATTAAAGTCATTAGAAGGGTTGAATAAAGTATTTTTTTTTTCAAAAGCTACAATCTTTACATTCTCCAATAACACTTACTTATTTGGTTGAATGTTAAAAATAAGAATGGACCCCTCACCCCAGATGCTCAGGGTCATAGTTTAATGTTCTTCACATTCATAAAGGCAAAATGGACATATACAAAAGACATAATTAAGTGATAAATTAATTCATTAAAAATATCTAATATGTATGTCACAGACCAGAAGAAATAAAAGGAGAGAAGTAAACATGAAATTTAAACATATATATAAAAATGAAAAACAGTATAGAGAAGACAAATAAGCATATTGACAAAAGATTTTCAAATGACCTATCATGTAAAGGCATAAAATACTCTAGTGAGACACACTGCAGATGGCTACACAGCATATGGTAGTTTGGAAATTTAATAGAGTATATTCACATAGGGGAAATCTAGATAACAGAAAGGCACATGTCACAAATCTCCATGATTTCTGATTGGGTATTTATAGCTAAGGCATGGTATATATGTTACTGAAAGTCTGGTCTCACTAGTCCCATTAATAAAATGGCATTGCCTAAAGTATGGTGCACTTGCTATAGACATTAATAAAAATCAGATATTAGCCAGAGAGCAATACAACTGAAGAGCAATACAGCTGGAGAGTTTTATTTCAGCAAGCGTGAACTATTTAATTGTTTATTGGATGGAGCAGTGGAGGTGCTAAAAAGATTCTAGAAGATCAGAAGCACCAGAGAGGTTCAGATCATGGGCTATTGACCATTGGAATTATTTCATATTTCACCTACCAGTCCTGAAGTATGTGTAACATCACAGGGGAACCGTTGTCTTGTGTCTGAGTTGTAAACAAAAGAGCCAGTTTCTGAAGCAGAAAAGAACACTGTGTGGCTGGAAGAGAAGGATCATGTGAAGAGTAAATCACACAGGGTAGAAACTGTATTTATGCAGATTGTGAAGTTTCAGGTTTTGTTTAGAGAGGTCTTAATGCTTTCCTGGTGAAGTATTGGTGATATTCTTAAGCCTGTCATTAGAGAGTATGGCTAAGGAAATAGAAGAGACATAAGATTGACAGAGAGGGCTGCTTCGAATTGAATCTAAGTTATGTTGTTATTGAAAATAAGCAGAATAAGTATAATAGCGTTAGTGATTAAGGAAAAAAACTGATACAAGAAAGTCTTTGAAAGCTGAAACATACTAGAACTTCCTATTTTTATTTTATGGTGTCAGTACTGGGAGAGAAAAACATAATTTAAGGTAATAGCTAACATTTTCTTGTATGTTCACTAAGTTCATTTAAAATATCTTTTTTTTTTCTCTTTTGATTTTTTTTTATTTAAATTTGAAACAAGCTTGTTTTACATGTCAATCCCAGGTTTCCCAACCTCATGTCCTCCCCTGTTACCCCAACCAACCCCCATCCAATATCCTTTCTGCTCCCCAGGGAGGGTGAGGCCTTCCATGGGGAGTCCTCAAAGTCTGTCATATCATTTGTTGCAGGCCCTAGAGGCTCTGCCCTGGGTCTAGGATGAGAGAGTTTCCCTATGTGTGGAATGGCTTCCCAAATCCATTCATATACTAGGGATAAATACTGATACATTGTCAGAGGTCCATAGACTGCCCAGTCCTCCTAATTAACACCCACATTCTAGAAGTCTGTGTCAGTCCTATGCTGGTCTCCAAGCTATCAGAATGGGAGCCATGAACTCCCTCTTGTTCAGGTCAGATGTTTCTGTGGGTTTCTCCAGCCTGGTCTTTAGCCATTTGTCCACCATTCCTACCTCTCTGCAAATGGGTTCCAGGAGTTCTGCTCAGTGTTTAGCTATGGGTATCTGCTTCTGCTCCCATCAGTTACTAGATAAAGGCTCTAGGATGACAAATAAGGTAGTCAACAATTCTCATTATCAGGAAAGGCTTTAAGGTAACCTCTCCACTATTGCTTCTATTTTTAGTTGGGGCAATCCTTGTATCCTTGTAGCTCTCTGGACAATTCCCTAGAGGCAGATTTCTCTTCAAACCCATAATGACCCTCTATTATGATATCTTTTTTTTCCTCTGCTGTTGGAAAAACAGAACCAAAAAAAAAAAAAAAAACATCTTTTTTTTTTTTTTTGACTCTGGGAATTTTATTGACTCTGGGAATTTTACACCATTCCTTCCAAACCCTCTAACCCTCCAATACCTCCATATCCACCACTTACCCTGAAACATCCCCACAATGGAAAACATGATAAAAATAAGATAATATATATATATATATATATATATATATATTAAAATGTAAGCAAGAATATTAATTAAAAACAAATAAACAAAATGTTCTCCTCTTACATCTTCCCCAGCTCTTTATCACCTCTTTATTCATCTTAGTGTCACTGGGAGATGCTGTGTATCATGCAATATACTGTTTTTCCTCACAGCTTCACTTGCAAATGTTTGTTATACAATGTGCTATTGATCCGGATCAAGGCCTCTGGCTTTTAGTACACTAAGAATACTGGACCCTTATTTAATCTCCTCTTAGATATCTGGCTGTTGACAAAGTCTTGGGGATCCTGTGCTTATGCTTCCAGCCAACAAGTTCATTTACATGCTCCAAGGTCACAGATAAGGTTCTTAAGTGGCTAAGTGATTTGCTTTTTAGTGCTTGCTTTCCCAAAAGACTACACAAATTTTTCCCCTAAAAGCTACATTGATAAAAACAGTAAATAAAATTATTATAGTGTATATATATAAAATTATTATTGCATATATATAATACATATTACATTGTTATATGTTTTAAAATAATATACTTTATGTAACAGAACACTATGTACTTGAATGCAGAAAATATTATCATGATTAATACATGGGGAATGCAATCAAGTGTCTCCATACAAAATTGGGCCAGACACCCAGATTTATATTCTCAAATTTATCTCAAGAGGGCAGAAAATTACTCATTGTACTCATTACTTTTGTCATTGTGTGTAAGGCGTGGACAAGAATGGAAGAAGGACATCTAACTTAGTCTGGAAGGGATCATCCTATCATGACAAACCCTAGCAGCACCGGGATGGGCCAAGCTGCTTATATTTCATCAAGAAACACGAACAAATAGAATATGAGGTCAGACACTAAAACAACTAAGAACTGCCTCCAGCATCAAGGCTTCACCTCTTATTCCTCCCAAAATTTTCCCAAATAGCAGCACCAGTTGGAGGCCAAGTATTCTTAAGCACATGAGTCTATGGACATCATTTTATAATCAAATGACAACACTCATGTAATGAGAGCTGCTGGGGTGGAAGAATAAACTAACAAAGAATTTCATGGGGTAAGCAGAGAAAGTGGGTGGGGATTACTCGAAGACTAAAGGCTAATGTTTCTGCATTTTAGCTGAAGGGTGTTAGGGCTGAACTCATGGCAATAAGCACAGATGGACCAATGGGACTTTGCTTTGTTTTGTTTTGTTTTGTTTTCTTGCTTTTAATCATCTGAACAAATATTGTAACAAGAAAAGGAAAGCTATGAGTAACTGAATATCTAAAGTGGAGTGAAGGCCTTTGTTGAAAATAGCATTGCTAGGTTTAGTGTAAAAAAAAATCTACTGCACTTTAATATTCCAAATTCCTGACCAATAATGCATAATGGAAAACTACTTTGTAAATATGCAACCAATTATAATATCCTGCATTGCATAATGGGAAAACATGAGAGAGAAAGGGAAGGTAAATAAAACCCCCCAAACAGTAGAATTTAACAAAAATACCTTTCAGAATAAAATATAATACATATTAGTTTTAGATTATTTTGTGAAAATATTACCTTTATACTCAGGAATGGGTATGTGTGTGTGTGTCCACAATTAAAAAAAGCCAATGAATTGGGAACAGAGCAAGAGGAAGGTAGTATAGGGGAGACTGAAGGAGAAAAGGAAAGGAGACAAATGTAATTATAATTTAAAATAATAGAAATGATCATAAAAATACTTTTAACTAATTCTAGTACCACACCTGAAATCACAATTACTGGAGGCTGAGAAAGGAAGGTCATAAATTCATGTCTAGCTTGGTCAAGTTAGTGAGAGTCTGTATCAATTAAAAATGAAATATCAGCTACATGTGGCTTATGCTTATAATTCCAGGGTTTGATATTACCCACATATTTATCTGAAAAATAGTATAATTCTTGATAACTTTTCTTCTCCCATTACTCTAATTACATACCAGTATTTGTCTTTACAGTTTTAAATATATATATATATATATATATATATATATATCATCACACAAATCTATAGCTATGAATTTTCCAGCTTTATTCAAAGAGTCTTGAGCAAACATTCTCTTAGTGGTTCTTCATGGCTTCTATTATACAGCTATTACAAAGGTATTTTTCATAACTTCTATTTTATAGAAGCTGTTCTTTTAAATTTGACATAACTAAGAGAAAACAGTATCAGAATATGGTTTATAAAACTTTAAATTATATTTTACCCTGGATTTATGTTAGCCTACTGAATCAGATAATATCAAACATACTGATATCTATTCATGTTTTAAACATGCTCTCAGCAGAGTTTGTAATAATTTCCAAATATAATGTGTATACAAGAAATCTACGTCCATTCCAATAGTGGGTATCTGTGTACCTAGACTCCAATGTACAATTGTGTGTGTATGTTTCTTTGAGAATAAAAATCATTGAAATGCCTTAGATGTTCAGTCTTCATCTTTATTTACAATGAGAGACAATCTTCTGTTATCTATACTATCCCTGTAAAGACAAGTATCATGTTCTTTAAAATTATTCTTTAAGCAATGTTAGTATAATTATCCTGAAATAGAAAGGATAGAGCTATTGTCCCTCTGGAGCAAACATAGGCATGTATTTTGGTGATGGAGATAAGTGCAGTAATCCCCACCCCCAGAGGGGGTACCTTTCCTTGAGACCTCTTCGTTTCATAAATCCAGAGACATCCCCCTTTCTCTATGAGGCATTTGTTTACATTTGGGGGTTGGGTAGTTGTCAATCATGTGCTGGAAAGATTTGCCAGAAACTCTCCAACAGTTCAGGGTGTCTTAAATCAGGATCTGTCTTCTGTAACCAGTCAAACTGAATGCCTTTATTCCTTCTGTCTTTGCCTCTTGGAACCATCTTATTGTCAAGGCAATGAGAACTGACACAAAATACTGCTCTGAGGAATCTTTTTGTTGGGAATAATATACTTTGTTTCTTACCCAAAGGACCAATTTCTTCTCACTTTGTGAAGCTGAAAGGAAAACAGACTAACACTCCTGTTTGCAAATAGAGTAAAATTCAGATTCTTTACTTTCTGATTTGATTTGTCAACACTGTGCTAATAGTCAGACTGAAAATTATTTCTTTTTCTAATATTTCCTTCCTGTTCTTTGGGTTCACTTTTGATAGTGTTTTATCATATTTGCATTTACTTATGTGTCGGTGTGCATGGGGTATGTATATGGCTATTTACACAAATGCATATGAAGATGTTTTGCTTGTGTGTGTACTTAAACTTGTACAGGTATGATATGTGTGTGTGCATAATGGTGTGTGAGATGGCAAGAGGTTGAATTCCTCAGACATTTTCATATTTTTATGAGACATGATCTCACATTGAACCTGGAGATCATAGATTCAGAGAGTGTGGCTATTTAATAAGATCCAGGATTTATTTTTCTCTGTGTACTCAGAACTGAAATTCAGTCACATGCTATAACACTTAATTTTTTTTCATGTGGGTGCTGGGATCTAAAGTCAGTTATTTTGTGGCAGCAAGCACTTTCCATATGTACCATCACCATAGTTTTTATTCTCAAATTTCTTAAAAAGTGTTTGGATTATTAATTAGTCTGTATAAAAGTCCATACATATTTTGTTTTATTTGATTTTCTCCATTACTTTCAGATTAATTAATTTATTTTTTAGAGAAAAGCACTTAATAATTAAATTTCATATTTATATGTTATATACTAACTAGTTTTATCGTCTACAGTTTTTTATTCCCCAATTATAAACATCAATATTCTCACAAAAATATTATCACTATTACTCATCATTTCAGTGTTTTCTTTGAATAATTAATCTTTAATAAATTTGGAGTGGACTGTGGTTATATACTTATCATAAGAATTTAATAAAAAATCACCTACTACGTTGATATTTTCAACATTTGTTAACATTTTTCAAACTTATTGTGTTTTTGATGATTTATTACTGACTTTTATTTCTGGGTCAGCTGGTCTGATGTTAAAATTCGTTATTGTTTAAGTGTGGAGGTCTGTGGTTTTTGCTGTTGCCAGATACTATGTAGAAATTCATGACCCATGCCGGTGCTAACAATAAAGGGCAGGGAAGCTACTGTTGTAGTGAGTGTCAATGACTGCAGACTCACAGTTGAGAAAGATGGCTTCTGTGACAACTTCTATTCCTATGCCACACACCTACACCATTAAAAAAGTAACAGAAAACCATTGACAAAATAGTTGTCAGTTGCCTGTGGTTCTCTGTATAGGGTCGAGACGTCATGGGCTTTTTCCATGCTCTTTGGCCTGTTGATCGGTGCCATCCTCATTGAACTCACTTATGGAAAATCAACTTAGTGAAACTGTAACAGTGTATGCGTCTGCTATTACCAGGAGACACAATATCACAGGAAATTTGGTAATCCTCTGGTCCATACAGTCTGTCCTCCTCTTTTCTGCAGTGTTTTCTGAGCCTTAGGTATGGGAGTATTTTGTAAAATTACATCTCCTGAGACTGGGATTCTCAACTCTAAATTATGATTGATTGTGGTTTCTAGCTTTGAAACATAAATACAAGTAACATTTCACAGAATGGACAGATTATATTTGCATATGTAAAAGC